>NC_063166.1:20191540-20550915 GCF_023159225.1 Perognathus longimembris pacificus | reverse complement strand
GGAAAACAGCTACCTGCAGCTACACAGTATACCCCACCGACATTTCAGTCTTGTACTCATATGCATTTCATCACTGTCCATATTTTCCTGTGGATGGACACAAATTTGAGAATGTGAAGAAACAACAGAATACTACAGTAAGGAGCAGTGGCATTGATGACATTGCTTGTTTCTCAGTGGACAGTGTTTTTGTTGGTCATAGGGCTTGAACTTAGGGCCTGGGTGCTGTCCCTAAGCTTCTGCACTCAACACTAGTGCTCTAACACTTTGAGCTTCAGCTCCATTCTCAGTGGACATGTTTTAAAACTGCATGTAAGTTCCTTGGAAAACATTTTCAAAGGTAACATGACATAGTTACCTGGAACCTCAGAACCCCCAAAGTTGAGTTGTGTTTAGCTATTGATTAAATCTGTGGCCTTGAGAAAGCCTTGTGACTGTACTAGATCCCACTTTGCCTCTCTTTTCTAGAAGGATGTACAGTAAGTATATACTACAACTTATTTTTCTAATCTTTTTTGGAAGTGATAGACACACTCTCAAAATGTTGAGTATTCAATTGTATAGACATCAAAATTCTTTTTGTAGTACATTGATGAATCATTGTGTGCCTTCTATGCATTGAAAGATGACAAGTTATTAGAAAAAAGACTGTAAATTCTATCATCAGCTATGGCCAGGGAATGAGTTTGTATGCTAATACATTTAATTTTATGGCTTGGATTATTATTATTTCTTATTATAGATAGATTACCAATCTCAAAAAATAATAAAGTTTGCCTTGTTCTCTCCCTTCCTCCCCTTCTCCCGCTCTCCTTCCCTCCCTTCTTCCCTCCTTCCTTTTCTCCCTTCCTTGTGAGGGAGGGAGGGGAGGAGGGAGAAAACAAGGCAGCCTATATTATTTTTTGGAAATGGGTAATCTACCTATAATAAAAAATAATCTAAGCCATAAAACTAAATTTATTAGCATAGAAGCTCATTCCCTGGCCATAGCTGATGATAGAATTTACAGTCATTCTTCCCTCCCTCCTTCCCTCTCTCCTCCTTCCCCTTCCTTCCTTCCCTTCCCCACCTCCCTTCCTCTTTCCCCTTCCTTCTTTCCTTCCTTAATATTAGTCAAAATACCAATAAGAAGGAGACCCGGCAAGGCAAATAGCTTGAAAGAAAAGATAGTCACACCTCTTGCTGTCAGAGAGAGGAGGTATTAACAGGAAGACAGTAGGAATGAACTTTGTGCTGGATTGAAATTTGAGGTATCACTGTAAGTGCATGGATTTCAATATGTATAAAATTTATACATATTTCAATAGATTATATATTTTTATAAAATATGGAACATTCATACATCTAAGCCCACTCTCATTTTCTAACTGCTCAATAAATATAACTATGTAACCAATTCTAAGGCCACCTACTTGTTAATTTCTAAATACCACATCCACCAAAAGGAATCACTGATTTCTGGAAAAAGACTGTCTGGTTCTAGGAATGGACAGGGAAGATCCAAGATGACTTCTTAATTCTGGTTGTGTCAGAAGATAAAGCATCTCTCAAAGAATGGGGCGGGGGGGGGGGGGCGGGTTGCCAAAAGACAGAGTAGTTATCCTGAAAGGATTCTCATGAATCCACTGGGGAACCTAGAACAATTTGAGCATCATAATAATGATGATAGTTGTCAATCTGGAGGAGAAAGGTCTTTGAAATAAAAAGTCATCTGATATACAGGTTTCCTGCCATTAGAAAGATTGCTACATGGCCGTCATCACAGTAATCAGCTAAGGAACATCAGTGGGTGATAAAAATCAGTGAACAAAATTTGGATGAGGACAGATATATTTACATGCCCATAAAACATCTGTCCACAATTTATTCACTGCAAGGGGGAACAGTTGCATTCCTAGAGCAACTCAGAAAGACATGACCTTACTCAAACAAAGATCCTGTCACTGCTGATGGAACAGACTGATATCATGTGTCACCCTAGATAGGATGCACTGAGAAGAACACAGCATCCTCTCAAAACAAAATCCTATAATCCTTGGATCTTCTCTTGAGAAAACATCAATAATCCCTGTTCGGGGTCACTTTACAAAATAATGGCCTTGCAATCCTTTCATAATGTGAAGGTCATAAGGATCAAGGATATTGTTCCAGATAGAAGGAGAGTGAAGAAAGGTGACAATTTAGTACAAAAGGGGCTCCTGGAAGGGATCTTTGACTAGAAGAAACATTATGGGACATCTTGAGTCAGGTTCTTGGGTGATGGGCAGATGGGAGTTCTTGGAATATTTCATTCAATAAGCCTGAAAATAGGAATTTTTAAAATGCTCCATGCTTATTTTTATTTTACAAAGTACAAGAGGAAGAGTTTCTGAATTCTACTTCCAGATTTCACTTGGTAAGAATCTTATAGGCTATAGTCATTAAATCAAATGTTTAGGTTTCAATTTTTAGTGACATTGTCCTGTGGTTCATGAAGAATGTAATTTTATGAAACAAGGACTTTTTAAATTAAAAAAAACTATTAAACAAAAGGGTTACAGTTAGGCAAAGAGTACATTTCCTTTTGGACAATGTCACCCTTCCCTTGCTCTCCAGGACTTTTCTAGACATGTGGTGTGGTACTTTTCCAGCCTCATTCAGTTAGGGAAAGCAAGCAATGCTAGCTTGTTAGGGCTATTATTAGGAATACTAGGTTGAAGTTGAGGAGAGGTATTTTATTTTTATTTTTAAAAAACATTTATTGTAAATGTGATGTGCAGAGGGGTTACAGTTACACCAGTCAGGTAATGAGTACATTTCCTTTTGAATAGTATCACCTTTTCCCTCATTCTCTCCCAGTTATTTCCCTCCCAACTGTTCTCCCCTTTCCCCCCCAAGTTGTATAGTTCATTTCCAACACAGTGTCTTGTCGGTTTTACTGCTGAATTGGTTCACCCTTTGTGCCATGGTAGGAGAGGTATTTTAGATAAATGGTATCTTGAGTCCATTTTCTGCAATTAGACTGCTTAAGTGTTCCTCATGTAAAGGTGTGTGACTGAGCAGGGGAATTATCCTGTCCAGTCCCCATCTTATCTATAAAGTGCAGGTAATGGTAATAGGTAATAATGATATTTATTATATTGGATTTTTGTGAGGATCTTATGATTAATCCTACCAGAATAAAGTAAGTGCCATATCGTTGTTATTGCTATATATAATTATTGCTGTTGTTTATGTTTCTGCACTATGTATACATTTATATACAGTAACGGAGGGACTGGGTAAGAGGAATTGAATCGAAGTTTGGTTACTCTTCCTGTTCTGGTGGTAGAAAGGAAATAGTGTCACTGCCTGTGGATACTAAAGGAAATCATGTCATTGATTTTGGATACTAGCCCTATATACCCTTTCTGATAATTCTCTCATTCCCAAATCCAGCCCCACCCCAAAGTATACTTTAGGATTTTTTCATTTTTTTATTTTCTCCTGTTTTCTCATGGGGAAAGACATATGTTTTCACTGGTCAAGAGGGCTAACAGAAATGAAGCAGGCTCAAAGCAAAACTATAAATAAATAAGATTGGGAAATCAGGGAATCAGGGTTAAAGGAAAAATGTTTACTCTGGTAGAAGTAAGAATGTAAGAATTACAGTGACGGAAGGCATTGGTTCTAGCTTACATACCGAATCTGAACATGTTTTCATATTGGCAAGGTCAAGTCCATACACAATGGAGTTAGCACACGTGGGCTATCTTGGAGGAGATGACCACGTTACTAGTCTTGGTTATCGCTGAGGCACTGGGCACCCCACCACTTCTTTCCTGTCCCTAAATGGCTCCTGGGCCAGCCTGGGACACCTTGCTTCTGATGTTCACACAGGGTAAAATCTTCTTGTTAATTTATAATGGAAATATTTTTCATTACTTTATATGATGCTTCACTTCTCAAAAGCAATGAAAGAAGAAATTGCATTATTTCTTAATCCCAATACTTGTTGATTTTATCCAGGATATACAATCCTTAAAGGGAGGAGAAGGAAGGAGAGGGAAGAGGAGAGAAGATTGAGGAGGAGTTAGAGGAGGAAACAGCTAGTAAATGGCACAGCCAGGATTTTGATTTTGAGTCTACATACTGAGTTCTAAATCCCTACACAAGCCATCTTGACAGACACACAGATATAAGAGAAGGAAATGGAGGATATATAATATATATATCCCATATATTATCCTATATTTGCATATGTACATATATCACATATTATCCTATTTATATGCATATGTACATATATATATATATATATATATATATACACACATACACATACACACTCCCTAGGCATAGTCCTTGATGGTTTTACTATTCTGAATTACTATTTTATTGCATCCTTTGTTAATTAGGTAATTTTTCTTATAAAGATATTAGTCATTTTGTACTTTTTTTTACGACTTCATATCTTTTGTATTATTGTGGAGGCAAAAATCAGCACTTCCAGCTTATTTTATTTGGTAATATTTTATTTTATTTAATCTCTCTCTCCCTCTCTTTCCCCTTCACCCTCTCTCCTCTACTTCTCTTCTTCTCTCCTTTTCCCTCTCCTCCCCTTCCTTTTCTCCTCCCCTCTTCTCATCTCTGTCCCTGTCCCTACCCTTCTCTTTCCTCCCAGGGTTTTTTAGATCATCTGTCTAAAAACATAAGCAGTACAAAGTTTATATATACTAAGTTTTGTCATGTATACACATCCATATAATATTTTATTGTATAGCCAGGATCACTAAGAGATTAAAAGTAACTGCCAGTTGAACCATGGAACAATATATTATGTAAAAATTATTAAAACTTAGGAATTATTTCAGGACTTTTGTATTAGTAGATTGGATTGCTGTTGAGAGGTATAAATGTGAATAAGGGGGTGCTGCTGAACTCACAGGATTCAAATAGGCCATACCCTTCCTTCCTACGACATTCTAATCCTTGACTTTTTTTTACAGGTACTAACATCTGGGGGAGAAGAGGGTTTAACCCATTATCTATGAGAATCTATGGGGATCTAAATCTTGATCTGTATGTTTCTGACAAAATCTTCAGCCTTATACATGATAGGAACCTTATCAAGCAAAGATCAAACTCAGTTCTGTAAATAAGATCTAATAGATTCTTTCATTTGTACAAGGGCTTGAACTTGGGGTCTGGTTGCTTGCTTGGTGGGCACTAAATCACTTGAGTAACCCCTCATCCCTTGTGATTGGTTACTTTGCAAAAGGGTTTCATATTTTTTGCTTAGGTTAGCTTCAGACCGCCAACCTCTGATATAACACAGCTAGAAAGTTTAGAACATATCAAGTATCAGGTAGACCTTTTTTTTTTTTTTTTTTTTTTTAAACATTCTTGTGCTGGGATCAAATCCAGAACCTCATGCATGCTAAACAGGCACTCTACCACAATGCTACGTTCCCACCCCAGAATTCTAGTTTCTTAATGTTGAAAAAGTCATTATGTGACCATAGAAAAAAAATTAAAGAGGGACAGAATCGATGCAATGAAGGAGGAGAAAACTTATTTCCCTTAAGGTTATGAAAAGCATCCTAGTAAGTATATTCACATCTATTTTTCATGTCTGTGGTACCCAGTTGTTAAAATAATGTCATAAAACATGGGGAAAATAAATAAAAACAAGAAGCAGCCTACTGCAGAATGGAAGCAATTGTAAACAGAATAGGAATGCTTTGGGAGAGATGCACATTCATTGTGGTATAAAAACAGCAGCAAAGAAGCCTGGCTTTACGCATGCCTTAATCCTGGGATCCAGGAGATAGAACTGAGGAGAAAATACCTTCAATGATGCTCTTTCCCATTTTGTGCCCACATGCATTATTTTGAAGTGTTTAGCATGGTAACATTCTTTTTTTTTTTTTTCAATGTGGGTAGGAGAAACTGGCTTGTTGTTTAGTCATCTCTGTTGAAGAACAGGCATGTTCTTAACTTCTTCCACACGACTCAAGCTTTTTAAGCCCTCTTTCCCTAGTTGTCCTTTATTTCCGGCCATCAGCTCCTCTAGCTTCCATTTTCAGGCTTTCCATGGAGCCATGGCTAAAATGGAAGGTGAAGTGTGTTTTTGTCCCACCAGGTCTTATCCTTTCTCTCTGTCATCCACCATTTTAACCACCCTGTCTTCCTTCTGACCCTTAATTCTCTGGTCTTGCTAGGTCTTACTTTCTTTTCCTCTTCTTCCTTAAATGAAAGATCATTCAATTACCTTATGATGGGCCCTTTATAAAATCCTCTGTCAATATAATCTAACTCCATAACATTATTTTATCAACTCAAAGAGAAGCCACTAATTTATTTTCCGTACTTAAGGAGCCTTTCTCCTAGACATTTCATGTAAGTTGTGTTATGCATGATGTAACCTTTGTGTGTGGCTCCTTTTAGATTGCATATGTTTTCAAAGTTTGCCTAGTTCACCGTGCTGTAGCATGCACTGACACTTTATTCCTTCCTTCCTTCCTTCATTCTATCAGAGTTTGAACTCAGGGCCTTCTGCTCTCTCAGCTTTTCTTGCTTAGCTGGTCTTCTTTCACTTGAGCCATGCCTCTAATCTTGCATTTTTGGTAATTGATTTGAAATGTAGTCCCTGGACTTTTCTGCCCAGGTGTCTTCAAACTGCTAATTTCTATATCTCAGCCTACTGATTAACTAGCATTATAGGTTTGAGCCACCTGAGCCTGCCTCTGTTTCTTTCATGTTTTATTCTGGCTCTTTTGCTGTGTCTTAGGATAATTCTATCCTGAATATTTTGATGAACTGGTAGACTGTTTTCCAAACTGAGTATACCCTTTTATATTTCCACCAGAAATGTATTTCTCTCAACTTGTTATGGTTGTGTTTATGATAGTCATTCTCATATCTGGTAATTTATTACTTCTTTTTTTGTTTCTTCTTTAGACCTGGAGTTCTTCCTCTTTTCAAGTTGTGTTGGAAACCCCCCCCCCGTATATTCCCTTCACATGCTTTCCATGTGAAATCTCATCCTTTCGATTTCCCTAGCATGCCTGTATATTCTAGCACCCCATGTTTATCCTTGTGATGTACCCATCACACTGAATTATAATTGTCTGTTAACTTTGTCTCCTCCGTCAGAGTGTGAACCTGCTGGAAAGGGTACTAAAATATTTTCTGTGGTATCTCCCAGGTTAGCACAATGTCTTACACAGCTATATCTGTCTCATCATCATCTTCTTCTTTCTTTCCTTCTTTTTTAGAGGGGGAAGGTGTGTGTTTGAGGATCTTGGAGATTACACTTCACAGCATTATCTGAGCCTCAGAGAAGAAAAACGAAACAGCTATTAGTATTATCTTTGTAGCTGATACTTATTGTTCAGAAAAGAAGACAGGATTATTTTAGCCCATGCATTTGATTTTCTAGATAGTGATCTTTTCTTTACCATTGAACTTAACTAGTGATAATGATGATGATGATGATGATGATGATGATGTGTGTGTGTGTGTGTGTGTACACTGAGTAACTGTCTTTATTTGAGTCTTAAAAGCAGAGTTGATTGACAGCTCCTTGATCTTGCTTAAAAATAATGCCAGTTATATATACTAGACAAAAGAAATTACAAAGTCCAAAGTCACGGTCAGTGTGGTGACATCTATGAACTGTTAAAAGTAATAGTTCTGGTGTTTAGTTACCAGTAACAGAAGTCTGAGTTTCATTAGCAACAGAGATGGATAGATAGGGATCAGTAGAACTAAGTGGGAAGTAGAATTAAATATAATTAAAGACTTTTATATAAAACATGAGTTTGAATTAAAAGGACATCCAAGTTCAATGTTGACTCATACTAAATTATAATCTTATGCACAAGTACAGAGTACAAAACATATTTATTGATTTCTCTTGCATTATTCTCCCTCAAAATAGATTCGTTTTTGTAATCAGCATTGGGATCATTTTATTTCCTGTTATTATTTGTGATCACACAAATATTTGTTTTAGTGTTTTAGATTTTTTCCCTTATTTGGATAAAGTTGTGCTTGAACTAGATAATCTTGGAAACTGGACTCAGCTTCTTTGCTCTGATTTTTACATACTTTTGGAATGAAGAGGAAATAGGAGAGAGAAAGGTAGAGGGAAAGAAATGGAGATTGGATTTAGATCAGTGAGACAGTACCAAATGGGCCAATGTGAATTGGGCAGATGCTCTCCTCTTGTTTCTTCTTGAGCATAACACACACACACACACATACACACACACACACACACACACACACACACTGTTTCTTGGAATACTTCTTGCATTTCTTTCATTTCTCAAAGATTCTTTTTTTCTTCAGCTTCAGTAACAAACTTTCACTTTAACTAGAAGCCAGGAATGAATAGTCAGAATTTGGTTTCACATGTGCTTAGTTTGGTTGGTACAGGATGTAGTAAATGCTGTTTGAACATAGGAACTGTAGCAAAGCAAAGAGAAGTAGCAGTGGCAGGCATATCATCATTAGAGATCTGAGTTCACATCTTCATTTTGGCATTTAATACTTGTGTAACTTTGGCAACTTAGTCTTTATGAGTCTGTCTTTCTTTATATATAAATTAGGTGTATTGTTTGATAGTGTTGTTGTGAGAGTAAGTGAATTTAGTGGCAATAAATGAGGGTGTTCAAAGTGTTTCTATTTACTAGAAAAATGCAGCTAAACAATTTTCAAGATAGAAACATAATACTTCTCATCAAATGTTATCTTAAGGACTGGCAATTTCTTCTGTTGATGTTCAGTTGAAATGGGACTGGTAGCCAGATTGCTTTGGTTTCTAGATGTGAACATGGTACACAAAGAAAAGACAGGAACTTAAAAAAATATAATAAATTGTGATGAGGAAACTTTAAGCACATGAATTTGTATAGAATTTGTAGTATGATATTACATAACCTTAATAAAAGTTGACTAAAAGTGAATCAGAGAAGAATCAGAGTGAATCAGGGTCTAATATTGTTTTATTTCTTGTAGCATTTAGGTCACTGTTGACCACTGAGTGTTTCAAACAGAGAATCACACAAATAACTACAACCAAATAAAAATGATAGCATGTAAACTTCCCCCAAATCGATTCCCATTATTTTCTTATAAACATTTAAATTGATTTATTATCTTATTTATTTTTGTGTATGTGCCAATACCAGGGTTTGAACTCGGGGCCTGAACACTGTCCCTGAGTTATTTTGCTGAAGTTTAGCACTCTACCATTTGAGCCACAGCTCCACTTCTAGCTAGTTGGTGGTTAACTGGAGATAAGAATCTCATGACCTTCCTACGTGGGCTGGCTGTGATGTTGATCTTCAGATCTTAGCCACCTGAGTAGCTAGGATGATAAGCATGAGCCACTGACTCCCAGCTTTAAAACTTTTTTTTTTTTTTTGTCAGATGTGGGGCTTAAACTTGGGGCCTAAGCACTGTCCCTGAGCTCTTTTTGCTCAGGGCTAATACTCTACCACTTTGAGCCATAGCACCACTTCCATTTAAAACTTTTTATTAAATAATAACATAAGTCACAAGCAAGTGTGAAAATCATACATAGTCCCTTTATGTTCTTCACTCAGCTTCCCTGAAGATGTTTTTAACACCCACAATATGATGATTCAAACCAGGACAGCTCTGATGATCACTGTGTGAAGTCAACCTGGGCAGAGCAGTTTGAAGACCCCATCTTGAAATTAACCACAGCAAGCTGGGCTGGAGAAGTGCCTCAAGTCCAAATGCTAGCTGTAAACCTTCAGAACAGGTATGAGGCCCTGAGTTCAAACCCCAGTGCAGGTGTAAACAAACATAAATTCCAATATACCCACACTTGCTTCAGTAATTCTTATATTCTATGTGGTTTTAACACTATTATTATTGATATTACAATTACTATTTGTACTGCTGAGAATTAAGTCTAAAACTTGTATATGTTAGGAACTTGCTATTCTATGTTATTGATTTATTTATTGAAGATACTGAGGTTTTAACTCGGGGCATTGTGCTACATAGGCAGGTATCCTATTGTTTGAGCCATACCTATAGTTCTTTTGGCTATGGTTATTTTTAAGATAAGGCCTTACTTTTTGTCCAGACTGATGTGAACTGAAATCCTCCCATTTGTTTCTCCCTTCTAGCTGGGCTGACAAACATATTGCCACCTGCATCCAATGTTTCCTGTTAACATGGCTGGGATTATACGCATGGGCCCTTGTTATTTGGCCTCCGCTGCTTTTGAAGGGTGAAAAATAATTTTTTTTCTTAATTTTTTTTATCTTACGTATGATTTCAGAAAGTTGATATAATAATTTTGGTGAAAACACACTTTGGGTTTGGATCTTGGCTCTGTCACTTTATTTTGAGGAGCTCTTAGCATCTGCAGTGGTCCGTTTCTTAGTACCTCGGATACTATTTACTGTGAAGATCTTGTAGATTAGCAGGTGTGTATTGAAAAGAGCCTTCTCAATCAGTGGTCACACTTAATGCCCTGCCATTGAGTAAGATGTAGTCTCATAAACTTTCATGTTCAGGTTGGCCTCAAGTCTAACAGTCTAATCCCCTGAGCTCTCCCTTTTAAGTAGCTAGAATTACAGGCTGGAGTACCACATCAAACTTCATAAGTAGATTTTATTTCTTCTCCAGGTGCTTTAGTGATATAGATTTGATGGAACATCTTTCACCAGAGGGTGGGGAGGGGTGTTGTTTGTTTTGTTTTAAATATACTTAGTTTATTCCATGGGCATACTATTCGTGACTATAGTCTAGATAGTTTCTTACTAACTCCATCTCTTGCAGTCAGCCCTTGGGGATCAGTATCTAAAAGCTACCTTCCAGGGAAACACTGTTTTCAGGACAGCTTTCCATCAATGTAACAAAATACCTGAGACAATCATACTATAAGAAGGAACAAAAAGAAAGACTTATATTTTGGCCTAGGGCTACCAAGGCTTCAGTTAATAATGCATAGCCCAATAGCTTTGGGCCTGTGATAGAAGAATAGATCATGGTGAGAAGATGTATCAAAGGAGATCTTTTTGCCTCATGGTGGTCAGGAAGCAGAAAGAGAGACAGTCCCTGAGTCCTAATATTCCTCCAAGGCTATGTACCCAATGACCTAACTTCTACTAGGTCTCACCTCCTAAAAGCTTAAACACCTCCCCATAGAGCCACAAGCTGGGCACTCGGCCTTTAACATAGGTCTCATTGTGTTCATTCCAGATCCCAAACTATATCTGTACTGATGGAGCTTAATAACACAGTTTCATTGCCTGCTCAGTGGCCGCAGAGAGTGTAATTGTAATGGATGACCAAAGTTCCACACCTTCTCCTCTGTCCATGTAGACACAAGACAGAAACAGAAGCACAGTTCTGCTCTGCTCCGGACCTTATTCAGACTCCCAAGTGTCCCGCTGACATAGCTCAGAAGGCTGCAGCCCCATTGAAGGGACTATTTTCAGTATTGGCCCATGAAATGTATTTTCTAGTAAAAATTTCTAGTAAAGAAGGACCTAAAGCTGCCCTCAAATAGATAATTTTCAGTTACTTGAGAGCAGGAATTTTTATGTGCTTTTGATTGTTCATGTGATTGTTTTAATCGACTGAACTGAAAATCAGGAGTGGCGTTGGCTTTCCTTGTCTGTTTCCCAGGATCTCCTCCCTTCACATAGCTTTCTGGCCTTGGAGGTCTGTGTCATCTACTCTTGTCCCTAACTTTTCCATGGTAGGGTTTTGCTCCTTAGCAGCTCTCTCTTCTTGTTTTCCAGCATCCCATGTGTAAAGCAGACAAGAATCCTACCTTCATATTTCAGCTTCTGATTTTAGTGTGTTTAAGGAATGCTTAAAAATGTGCCTGTATGCTTTAAACTATCCCCTTATGCTTTAGCAAGTAGCATATCATTTCCTGCTTTCATTTTGGCCTCAGTCCTGCAAGCCAGGGATGAAGTCAGGGTGAAAAGTTCACTCTCCTGAAGTCCCTGTTAGGTCAGAGTCACATGACCACATGTAGCTCCAGAAGTGCTGGTCATTCCATGAGTGTGACTCTTTTGGGGGTAAGGCAGTGTAAGAAGGGCTGCCTCTCAGCCCCGCTGTTAGTGCTTGCGCTGCTGTTTATGGAGTCTTGGTTTGTGATGAATGTGAGGAACTCTCATTCCTGTTCCAGGAACTCATTATAATCTCCTTATTGTCTGTATTAGTGTTTCCAAATGGAAAGTTGTAACCCACTGGTAGGTTCGGCAATCAACTTAGTAGCCAGATATCAGCATTAAAAAAAGAAGAAAAAGAAAATAAGAGGAAAAGAAAATGTAACTAGAATGCCTCATGTGGATGAAAGAGCATTATTTTATAACACTTCTGTTCAATGACAAATTATGTAGCTGCACACTGATCACACACACTCATAGAGCCTTGCTCATTTGCATATGGGTTTGTGTGCATACTGCTTTGCACATGACCGGGCAGTCCTGTTTTGATTTAAGAACCCATCTATACACACTGAGTACATGTACCTATGGAAGGTGTTGTAAAACATGCATATTTCCTGGTCGTGCAAGTATTGCAACTGCATTTTAATTTATATGGCTATGAGTTATATATCCTTTTTGTTTCTTTGTGCTTTCTTCCCTGACCATTGTTTTAAGGTACATGGTATTGTGATAGGATATGTGCATCAGATCCATTGATTCAAATAGCTGTGTCCCAGTGTTAAGTTACAAGCATGTCTGAAACACTGTGTGTTTTGTTTTATGGTGTGTGTGTGTGTGTGTGTGTGTGTGTGTGTGTGTGTGTGTGTGTATTCATGTATGTGTGATATGTTTGGCAGTGCTAGGGAATGAACTCAGGGCAGTTGATTCTCAGTTGCATTGTGCACATCCCTAGCCCTTCTTTGCCTTAGTGATTTTTCAGGTAGGTCCTCACCCTTTTTGCTCATGGCTGCCTGAGACCACAGTCTTCCTCCATATTCCTCTAGTGTAGGTTGGATTAGAGGTATGTACTGCCACATCGGGTCTTGCTCACTTTTTACTCCGCCTGACCTCTAATTGTCACATTCTTGATCTCTGACTCCTAAGTAGCTGGAATAACAGGTGTGTCTCATTACATTTGGCCCATTTTCTTTACATTAGATTGGTATTCTGCCTTGGGGAGGACATTCACATTATATCCGACTCATTATAACAAAAATAAAACTACTGTGAATAGCTTCAGACATACAGTTTTTTAGAAAATGCTGCATGGAATTTAGTGGGACCTTGACTAAGAATAGGTTTGCTTGGCCATGGGGCATCTGCACGGAGCTCCCGTACTGCATACAGTGTCGTTTCAGAAAGCAATCCCAGGTCATCACCACAGTCATTACTGTGGTAGCACAGTTGTTTAGCCACTCATGTGCCCACCACTGGATAGCTGTAGTAAGCCTTCCAGTGATTCCCATTTCTGTATAGTGAGCATGAAATGCCTTGCTTTATTTTGCTCTATTTGCTTTATTTTTTCTATCTGATGACTGATGAATTTTATTATCACTCTATATGTTAGTTTTTCCCTCTTATGAAAGTCTCCTCTTGCATTTATTATATATGTTCCTATGGGAAGTTTTTGCATTTTTCCTATTGACTATAGGCATCTTTTATATATCCCAGATAGTCCTTGATTATTTTTAAGTAATGGTTCTCTCATCCTGTCATTTTTTTTATTGCTTTATATTATCATTTTTTTGGATTGAGATTTGAACTCTGGGCTTTGTACTTGCTGGGCAGATGTTCTACCACATGAGGCCTACTTTCAGCTCTTTTTACTCTGGTTATTTTTGAGATAAAATCTTAGAGGCTTCTGGCCTTGGCCAGTCAGGGCCTTAATCTTTCAACTAATGTATTTTTGGAGAATTGTCTTTAAGTATTTTTGTTGGTACCTAAATCCAATAAAAGATAAAGTCAAGTAGTACATATAGCTCATAAAATGATTCTAAAATAGATGTAGTATTGAAGTTTTATTATTGACAAATCCTTTACTGACAAGCTATTTTTGATCATAGGCTATACCTCAACATATAAGAAACCTACTTCCCCATCTGATGAAATGAGTTACTCAATGTGTCGAGAACTAGACATTGAGAGACACTAAAACTGAAATCAAATTTTCTAACTCCTAGTCCATTATTCTTGCCAATAAGCCATGCTCTGCTACCTATATATCATGATGGCTTGGCATCTACGGTTTCCTCAGTCCTGGAAGTTTAGGTTTGCTTATGTTTTCAGAGGAAGTCGGATTCTTTTCTTACCGAAGATCACACCAAGAATGACTTACCTGTCAAACCCATAAGAGAGAAAGGAAAAGAAATCTCCTTGTGAGTGGCTTGATTTTTGTTTCAACTTTTAGTATTATCATAAAGTAGCACTTGGGTTCATTTTCAGCAGTTATGTCTTTACATTCTAGCTAAGGCTGATAACAAGAGACGCATATAGTGGAACTTGCAAAAATAATTGTCCCACATTAGTTTGCTAATGATGTGTTAGAGTATTAAATAACATGGCTAGCATGCTCAGACAGGAGGAGAAGGGTCCATCTATCCTCACTGTCACAGTCAGCCAGAATACATAGTCCGGGTAAGAGACATGGCTCAGATTGACTGGCAAGAATTTTTCCTATTGACACTTTTTGCTGCCTCTTCCCACATGCCTGTTGAAACACGGTTCCTACCGTATCTAGTCCATCTATTATTCCCCCTACAAATAAGGTGGCTTGAGATAGAAATGAGTGATCTTCTTTGTTTTAGATGGACAGCAGAACTCATAAGGGAATAATTGCAAGCCTAATTCTCCTGTTTTAATGACATCAATTGAATAATTAAAAAATAAAAAAGCCCGCATGATTTCATAGCATTTTTACTTCATGCATTTGAATCTAAATACTGTGGCATTTTGCTTGTCCTTTTGAGTGTGTCTGTATGGTAGAGCATGAACTTACATGAACTTGAAACTAAAGTGTGTGTGTGTGTGTGTGTGTGTGTGTGTGTGTGTGTGTGTGTGTGTGTAGCTATGGTCATAATGGTGGTAGAGAGAACGTCACATGTTTTCTGAGGGTTAAAAACCCAGCATGTGTTCTTGTAAGCAACATCCTACATTTCCTCCTTAGAGCTCACAGAAATGATTCTGGGTTGCTGTGTGGCTAAGAGAGTCCTCCTAATACACATCTTAAGCTCAGCTTTTCTGCTGAATTTCAATTTCAATTTCTTTTAGGCCTCCCCTAAAGCAAGTTTACTCTCTAAGATTAGAACCTGTACCTTTTTGGAACCCAGTGTTTCTTGTATAGGCAGCCTCATGTTCCCAGGTTTAGGGGTTAATTTCTCCCAAGTTTTGTCCTCTTAAGCCCTGTTCATGTCTCCATGTGGTATCATTCAGCTTTGTTCCTCTCTTCAGCTTCTCTGTCTCTTAAGGGAAGTCACATCTTACCTGCCCCTTGGCCAGTGCTATCTTTTCAAACAATTGTCTTCCGTGTTCCTGGTCCAAAGCATTACTGGATTCTGGTATCAGTTGAGTTTACTTGTTACTATCTGTTTACTTTTATGAACCAATTTTTCTTCTTCATCCATGAAATGGAAACTATCAAAGAACCTGAAGACTTCCTTTGAGGATTAAGGAATTAATGCACTTTAAGTGGCACACAGTTCCCAGAGTAAAGTAGTTCATCTTCTTCCCCTTCTAGATTTCTTTGAATGCTAATTTCTCTTGATTTTCTAAAAACACAACAATCTTCTTTTTTGCATTTGGTCCCTAGAACAGTTTTTGTTTTGTTTTGCCCTATTTTTTTCTGCCCAGATTTCACTTTCTCTCATTGGGCAAATCCGTAACAGCCTTGCTCAGCTCATTACTGTTCAACATCTCACTTTTGCTACTTGTGCATTGAAATAAAAGCTCTGGTAAGTTTTATGGCTGTGTATCTGATCATCACTGAGACAGCCAAGAATGGAAGAACAATTCCCAGACACATTCTTGGTTGGTTTTTTTTTTTTTTTTAACTGTATTTTTTTGGTCTTTTTTGGTACTGGGGATCGAACCCAGAACGTTGCATTTTCTAGGCAAGTGCTTTGCCACTGAGCTACATCTCACCCCCAGACACATTCTTAAGGTTGCTCAGCCTTTATCTATAGAGGCTTCTTTTACTTGGCCTTTAAATTTCCCTCTACTTTACCCACCACCAGTCTATACTGTGCCTATGCTGGCACCAGTGCACCAGCAGACACACACACACACACACACACACACACACACACACACGCACTATTTATAAAGACCATTAGAATAAAGTAGCTATTTTTACCAGTCTACTAAACACAGCAGTGTCTTGAATATCAGGGCATGAACAGCATACATCAGAGGGCCTTTCTTACTCTGTGTGATAGAGAAGTAACTTTTCTTAAGAGAAAATATTTTTTAAAAAAGAAAAGAGAATAAAGAAAAAAAAAGCCACCTAACTGGATAATAGGATTTTGCCTATCTATCCAGGGTCATATTGAGAAAGTAGTTGCTTCAAAGATTTTATAACTTGGCAGTAACTGCAAGCAATATTATATAATATATATGATATACAGATAATACAAAGGTAGCGGAGAACATATTTATTGGTTCTTTCTGTATGCAGGACATTCTAACCAGGGTTAACTTAAGGCACATGGTTACCCCCTTTTTTCAGATAAATAGAGTGATGTTTAGCAAGTTGACTTTCCTACCACCACAAAGAGATGAGTAGTGGGGTCATGATCCAGATGTAGGGTTTTTTTTTGCTACTATTCCTAGGTTGCTTACCTTGTACTCCTTTCAACCAACACCATGTCTTCGCCTCAAGTATTATTTACAGGTTCAAGCTCTAGCTCTTTATGTCTGTCATTTACAGTGTCTAGTGCATGTGGTAGAGCTCACCACCAGACCTTTCCTGGTGTTATGACTTAATTAAATGTTGAATGATAACGAAGGCACACTTCTATAGGAAGTGAGAAAACACTGTTTACACCTGACAGAATCAACTCACTGTTATGTCTATCAAGGTGCAAGAATGCAAATTGCAAAATGCTAGACAAAGTCGCTTTCTATCAGCTTCTCATTCTTAAAATTAATTGCAAGCAATACCAATAGCATAGAGTGAGTGCTTTTTTAAAAAATGCATTTTCCCTTTTAAAATAATCACAGTGAAGCCCAATTTCCATTTTTGAATAGGTCCTTTCCTCTTATTAAGATCCAAATATTATGTGAAAATATCCCATTTCATGCATGATGAATTAATATACTATTTTTAAAAACTGACATTGTTTTGTTTTTGGTAGTATTGGAGTTTGAACTCAAGGCCTCATGTTTGCTAGGCAGGTAGGCAGGCAATCTACTACTTGATATTCTTCACCAGCCCTTGAAGCTCTGATTATTTCTGAAACAGGGTCTCTCATTTTTGCTTGTGATCTTCTTCTTTTTGCTTCCCGCCGTACACCGTAACTGGAATGATACTCAGTTCTTTCCATTGAGATAGTCTGAGCAGCTTTTTGTTTTTGCCCAGACTTTCCTGGAATTACAATCCTCCTGATCTCAGCATCCTGTGTATCTAGGATGAAAAGTGCATGCCACGGCACCAGTTATTGGTTGAGATGAAATCTTGCAAAACTTTTTTTTTTTTGGGCTATTCTTGAACCTCAGTCCTCCCAGTTTCACCCTCCTGAGTAATTAGGATTACAAGTGTGAGCTACCACATTCAGCAAATATAGATATATTTTGAGTGAGCGCCCTGTTACTTTTACTCTGGTTACTAAAATAGCTGACATAGAATCATTGAGAACCTACTATACACATTTTGTCTGTTCACATTCAACAGTAATTCTAATTTCACAATTATTTTTCCATTTCAAATTTTAAAATGATTTTGAATACGGGTTAAATATTTTTGTGTCTGGGGCTGGCAATGTGGCTCAGTGGTAGAGTGCTTGCCTAACACACATGAAGCCCTGGGTTTGATTCCTCAGCACCACATAAACAGAAAAAGCCATCAGGGGCCCTGTGGTTCAAGTGGTAGAGTGCTAGCCTTGAGCAAAAGGAAGCCAGGGACAGTGCTCAGGCCCTGAGTTCAAGCCCCAGGACTGGCAAAAATACAAAAACAAATATTTTTGTTTTTTATTTCTGTTTTTTTTGCAACACTTTGAATTGAATCCAGGAGTTTATGCATGCCAAACAAGTACTCAACTACTGAGTGATACTCTCAGCCCCAACGTTGCTTTTTATTATGTCTACAAATTTAGATCACTAGAGCTTTGTTGTCCAGTATAGTAATAGTTACCAACATGTGATTATTTGACTTTAAATTAAATAAACAATGGGCTAATCTTTGTTCTTCAGTTGCAGTGGTCATATTTGATGTGATTAGTAGCCATGTTTAACAGCCATAGGTTGGGGCAACCTAGATATAAAATGCCTAGATATGGAATATTTTCCTGTAGAAAGTTGTATTGGACAGGGATGGTTTAAGGTCATTCTCACAATCTGCTTTTGTTAATCTACTTATCTGGATGCAAACATTATAAGCTATTCTTATAAAGGATAACCACATCTAGTGGCTTTAAATGGGGTTTCTGTTGGGCAGAGTCTATGCTCAGAGAAACCAGAAGGGGTTATGCAATATGTTATTGGCTATAGACTATATAGCAGCACTGGTTCTTATAATTTTTCCTTGTTTCCCAATCTACATAATTATTATTTTGTTAAGCACCCTGATTGTACTCCTGGTTCTGCTTGGCTGTATTTTTGGTAAAGGAACTTCATAAGTAAAGCAGCCACAAACTCAAAACTAATTCAGTCTAAAACCCCAACATGGGGAGTCTTAAGTTACAGATTTACTTGTGTCAAGTTCATTTTTGTAGTTGGGAGCTTGTCCTACCGAACTCACCCTTGAAGGCCATGGGGAGTTCAGTGCCTGTCTGGTGGCTGTCTGTCCAAGTTCCTTCAGGCAAAGAAAAGAGACAATGAAGCCTTGTTTCCTTGACAGCTTTATTGGATGTATCCAGTCCCAAGTTTTGAAGAATTTGTTGCACTAGAGATTTTCTGCACAGTGACTAAAATTTCTTCAGTATGAAATTTAATCCTCATAGTATCTTCAAGCATCATTTTAACAGTTGCCCGATCTCTCTATTTGCTAACCGGCGCTGCTTAGGTGTCTAAATGCTAAAAAAATAAACTAAAAAAAATTTTAAAAAGCACTCTGCCCGGCTCCTTCATTACTTCTAGTAACAGCTAGTAAGTATAAAAAGATATGTGTGTTCTTTGAAAGTATGGAAATGGATTGGTTTTTAATGCTCCTCTTGATCTTGCTCCTTCTAAGCATATGCTATTTGACAAATTTTGTCTCCTGATTCTTATGCTTTAAACTCATTGATGAATGAGTGAAATCATGTTTTAAAATGGAGCCAGACATGGGTGGCTCATGCCTCTAATCTTAGTTACTCAGGAGGCTGAGATCTGAGGATCGAAGTCAAAGCAGGAAAATCTGTAAGACTCTTGTCTCCAATAAACTACCCCAAAAGCTGGAAGTAGAGCTGTGGCTCAAGTGGTAAAGTGCAAACCTTGAATAAAACAGCTTAGAGCTGACAGTGCCCAGTCTGTGAGTTCAAGCCCCAAGACCAGCATTAAAAAAAAAAATTAGCTCTATTGTATTAAAAAAGAGGGCATGGCACCAAAGGCTTATGTTAATTAAGTCTAAATGTAGAACTGTTTTTAACTAGCTCTAGTTGTGATTATAAATATCTTCATTTAAAACTGTGCCCTGGATGTGTAGCTTTTAGTATGAAGCTTACTTTCCTTTTTCTTTAGTAAGCCTCATGCATATTGGAAGCATGAGCTCTCATAGGCTATCAGGAGACTTCTTTTGAGAGAATTGTGGAAAAGATGAAAATAACCATGAATGGGTGGGTATAGGTGGGTGAGCCCCTTCAGTAAGGAATCAGGAGTGATTCTTCCTCATCTAATCTCACCTAGCTCTAATCCAGGCAAAACTTAGAATGTTCTAGTAATCAATCAAGAGTCTATGCCAGGGTGGGCATGTAGCAGATAGACTTTGAGATATTGACTCTCCTCAAAGATTTCTCTGTTTAAATTATAATCTTACTTCCTGTAGTTGCCATCTTTGAGGTTGGTTCTTGTAAAAATGGCAGATTATTCAAACTGCACTTGTTTGACCTTGCCCCCAGTTTTATTTTTAAACAGCTCAGAAGTTAGTTACTTTGACCATCTCTATCAGTCTTCTCTCTATCTCTGTTCAGTCTTCTCTCAGTCTTTCTGTAAATGATTCTCCAAGGCTTGACTAGTAACTGAGCCATTCTTGCTAAAGGAAGGGAAGAAAGATGTTTGTTTTGCAAAATGGTAGTTGTTTTAAGATTTGTTTTGTTTGAAGATCAACAGAAATATAAAATGTGGGATGTGTAATTTCAAAGCTACCTTGCCTTGGACCCAAGGTTATACTGAATGGCTTTCACAAAATAAGGATTTATCTGGATAAATGAAGAGGACGGTAAGCAAAATGTTGACTTTATGTTATTAAAATAACACTGTCCAAGTTCTTAATACTTCTCAACCTATGGGAAAGGAAGCTTTGAGTATACATGAAGTGAGTAAAACACAAACAAACAAAACAACAAAAACAAACAAAAACCCACATTGTGTAATTTTGGTTTAAAGAATTCAAAGTTCTTTGTTCTTAGTCTTTGGTATTACAGATTTAGGGGAGAAAACAGTCTATATTTCTATTCTCTATTTTTTTTTCATTTGGTTTTCTAATCTGTCATATTTGGCCAGCTCCTTTCTGAGAACATATTGTACACATGTTCGGATGCTGTTTGAAGGTCCTCAGAGAGACAAGAGTTGATTGAAAGCTCTCAGTTCTACTGAAGTGGGTGGCCAGAGAGCTGGGATTGAATGGCTGCCATACACTCATTGAACTTTTGTCATTTATAAATTATTTTCTATGCCATCTGGAGCAAGAATGGTGCCATGGCTTTGAGAAACTCTTGGTGGGGTGCATCCACACCCTGTGCTTAGAAAGCTTGCTTGTGACCACACTCGGCTGTTTGAAAATCCTTGTTTGTGTAAAGGCTTAAGGATGTGAATACATATGACTGATTTCTCTAAATATCTTATGAAAGACGCACCTTCCACTTCTACTAGCATTGCCCTCTCCCTCTCTCCCTTCCAGCGACTACATCCTGCCTGCCTTCAGTTCCAGTGGAAAATGCATTAATCCTAGAGTCTCCATGAGGTTTCCTGTTTGATGACATAATCAGAAAATCCTCCTCACATTGCCCTTGGATATTATGGTAGGTGTAACTCAGTCAGAAACACACACACACACACACACACACACACACACACACACACACGCACGCACACCAGTGTAGACCATAAACTCAGGGCCTGAAATGCATTAATAACATTTAAGAGAAATGCATTAAGGGCATGTCTGCAGCATTGATAGGGAGATTCATTAATGTGCAGATTCTCAGTGGCATGCTATTGCGTTGGCTGGGGATTTCGGGGCATATGGCAGGAGCTGTAGCAATGCTACTCACAGGAGGTATTTGAACTATTCCAGTGTAAGCTGTGAGACTACATCTCATGGAAAAATACCACGAACTCTTGAAGACCTGACTCGGAGTGTTGAATTAAGTTGGTTCCTCCTTTGGTGGCAGCCTATTTACCTAATGAGTTTTGCCTTTGGAGTTCATCAGAGAAGCTGGGACTAATAACACTGAGTAGGGAAAGAGTCAGAAATAGAAGATGAGGAGATGTTTTAAAAATGAGAAAAGCCAAAGATGGCATCTGACATGTGAAGTGGTTTTAAAAAAGTTCTGAAGCTAAGCTATTGCAAGGCGGAAACTTTAGTAGCTGTGAATTAGTTGGAGAGGAAAAAGCTCCATATAGAAGTCAAATCACCAAGAATATGCTATGGAGATGCCAGAGGGCATGCGCAGTTTTACAACTTCCAAAGTTATTGGCACAGGAAATTGAGCATATGCTTAAATATGGATCTCCTTTGCTATTTGGAGACTCTTCCCTATTTTTTTTATTGTTGTTGTTTTGGTAGGCTGCCTAACTCTCCAGTTGGTTGGCTTGGAAGGAGTATCTCTTGCCTTGGATCTAGGAAATTCAAGCTTTGATGGCAGTTGATGAGGATGAGACTAAGCAAGTATCTTAGGTCTGGACACAAGGTGTTTCATGATTCTCCTTAAAAAATAATTGAACCAGACTCACAAGACTAACCCAGAGGTACTGGTAGGAGAAAGAGCAAATAACACTGCCTAAAAGAGATCCATGGAGAAGGAACAGAGAGGAAGGAGTGGTATTTGGCTCCAGTACGTTGGGAGCCTGGGGAGATACCACCATTTCTATTTCCTATCAGCAATGTTCTTGGATTTTTCATGCTGTATCCCAAATACTGACATCTTTCACAGTCTTTGTGTCTGGTTTACATAGAACTCTAGGAATAGCCCCTCCCCCATCTCTTTTATAGCTACTGAGAACTTTGTTTGAAATTTACAAGTGACTATTGAATGATGTCTAAGATGTGGAATTCCAGGAGAGTACCTTGATCTATTTACTAGAACCATGCTCTACGGTTACATGACCAGTCTCTGAGCATTTACTTCCAAAATCAGAATAACTATTTTGCTTTATACTAGAATGATGGTACCCAGGGTAGGGAATAATCTTAAGTATTAGATTGAATGGATGATTCCCTTTACCAAATGGCTTGTGAGCAGCAAAGAGAGAGGGAAACTATAATCTTCTTTATCCTAAATATATAACCCAATATGGTTGGGTTAGCAAGTTTACCATCTTGTAAAATCATATTCTGTTACATAGCTGAGGACATCTACATCTATGTGGGCATCCTGGGACTCTAACTGAAGTTATTTCTCAGATACTTCCCATTACGTCTGCTTGTCAGGACCCCCCACCCCCAATTCTATATCTGCCATTTTTGCCTGTCCCAACTTTTGATCAAAATATAAATTCAAAAGACTTGCGATTTGCGGTGTGCTCAATGATCTTCTATATTTGTTCCATCAAGTGAGCCATTTAACTGTAATAAATCTTGGTTTCTTCATTTGTAAAATGAAATGTTCAGATTCTCTTGATGAATAATTGTGAAGGTAGTAAGTATATGAGGAGTATCTGGGGAGGAAAACTAAAGCCCTTAAGTATATTCGTTTTGTTTTTGCCTATGATGGCACTTGACACAGGGCAATGTCTCTGATATTTTTTGCCCAAGCCTAGAAAACTACTACTTAGCCACAGCTTCACTTCCCACTTTTTGGTGGTTAATCAGAAATAAGATTCTCATGGACTTTATTGCTTGGGCTAGCTTTGAACCATGATCCCCAGATCTCAGCCACCTGAGTCTCTGGGATTACAAGCATAAGTCACCAGTGCCTGGGTCGGTATATTTGGTTTTGTTTGGTAATCTGAAAATAAAAATAAATATTCCTTCTTTGGCTTTATCCAGGTCATTAGTTTAAAAAAAATAGTGAATCAGAGCCAGGTGCCAAGGGTTCAGTCAGGAGGCTGAGATCCTCGGCTCAAAACCAAAATGGATGAAAAGTCTATGAGACACTTCTGGTTAACCAGTGAAAAGCTGGAAGTGGAGGTGTAGCTCAAGTGACAGGGCACCGGGATTAAGGGGAAAGGCCCAGCCAGACTAAGAGGCCCAGAGTACTGTCTCACAAACTAAACACAACAAAACAAAAAAGAAAGCAATCTAATGAAGCAAGCAGGTGTGAAGACAAAACCTTCCCTCTAGGGACCTTCTATAGAAGGGCACAGATTGTCTGTTGACATGGGATTGGCTTATCTCTTCATTAGTAGAACACAATCCCCTAGCAGTGCCCCAAGTTTTATATCTTTAAATTGACAGGAGAACCCTGGTCAGATTCCTTCGTCCAGTCCAAACATATTCTTATATCTGCTGTACTTTCCTGATCTGCCATGTTACCAGCCTTCTCAGAGGGGGCAGTGAAATTACTCTCATCCCTCTTGAGCCCACACTTTCTGCCAGGATTGCTGCTTTCTTTGCTGAGTAGTTATAATTCATTCCTTAAACAATCTGCTAAGAATCTGATTCAGGATCAACAGGGAAAGCTTTGGTGCTATGTAGAATTGGGATTCTCTCCTTTGTTTTGTTTCTCATCTCTAGCACCAATTGTTTCTCCATCAGTATTTGTAAGAAAGGAAATTCTCAGGCAATTAATTTTGAAGTCCAGGTGGCTTTCCTGGTGCCATTTTGATAGTTCATGTCATTTCCACTGAAGGTATGGTAAAGACTCAGCAGCTATAGTATGTATTTATTATTGTAAATTGTGAGTTCATTTGGGTTAAAAACTATGTACTGTGAGATTGTAGAAATATATTCCCATACATTAAAATGAATTTAAAAATCCAGTGTTGCTTTCAGTCCCTTCTAAAGAGAAAACTAACAATATAAGAAGCCAGTACATCATTACATCTGATATGAATATCATTTTAATGTTAAAATAAAGCTTGATTTTTTTTTCAAAATTTTTGTTCCTAAAGAGCACGAGTCTATTAGTAAACATTTTCGTTGCTATGTTTAGAGTGATTATGAATAAAGTGCTGTAACCTAAAGTGATTTTATTCTAGAACACAAATAAGTACACTAGTTAATAAGGAAATAATTGTAAGCACTTTTCTTTGCCATGTGTCAGGTGTTTGGCATTTATTCTATAGTATACTTATTCTTCAAGGTCGAGTTTTCAAATTTCAGAAATAAGAAGGCTGAATCAGCTTTTAAAATGTTTTAAGGGTTAAGCTGGGATTTGAGTTTAGATTTCCTGATCACACAACCCCGTATTTCCCTATTACAGAACAATGTAACTTTATATGATGCTGTCCATTTGAATTTAGACTCTTTTTAAGTTCAGTATTAAGAGGTACCGAATGAGAGGACTTTAGGCCATGTCAATAGCGATTGCTTTAGTAAATCAATGTCTACCAATAAGTTGAGTGATTATAGTATGAGACTGCTTTATGAATTTAGATAAAAGAAAATTTGTAGTTGAAAAGAAACCAACCACCTTTATCAATTGCTGGTCATAAATGGACATTTTTGTTTATTTGTTTCAAATTAATCAATGGTTATTTTCCTCTAACACTTTGTTGATTGATTTATGCCAGACTCCACTGATAAAAATACCTACCCCCCCAAGGCAATTTTCCTTTGCCATTTTGTTAAGAATTATCCCTAAAGGTGGGTTAATGCCGAATGAGTGGCGCTGTGGGCTATGGCTCTCCAAGGCCTCCCAGCTAAGGCTTAAGTTTTACATAAGAGAAAATTGTAGTTTGGAAGATTTCACAATCCAGGATCACACAGGGCCTTACTGCCCTGTTCTTTTTGTAAGATTTAATTTATCATTTAAACCACTTCTTGTCTTTTCATGACAACACTCTGTTCCCATGCACAGATGTGCTATGGAATGGCTCAAGAGAGTGTATGCTCTGTTGTCCAAGGCTCCATTTAGAATTTAACCTGTTTTAATAAGGAACTGTATCAAAAAATCCAGTGCACTATGTGAAAAATGTCCAGTGGCAGGTCTGATGCATGCGACTCTTGGTTAGTGCAGATACAGGATTTATAGAAAAAGGCCCCACAGGATCTTTGGAAAGGAGAAAAGTTCCTTCATGCAGACTCATCAAAGAAGTGTTGGAACCTGTGGAAATGCAATCAAACCAACAGCCCTATACACACCACACTACCCACAGTGTGTTATTAGAGGACCTCAACTCCAGAAGTTGCATCAATGGAATTTCATTTGAAAAAGTAATTGCTACCATGTGAATACGTATGCTGATTGTGGCCAAAATTATTAGTGCATGTTATTTCCCATAGTACATGTGGAAGTTTACCTTAAAGGAAGTTTAAAACTTAGATCTCAAATGTCTATTCTACTTAGCTATGTGATACAAAGTAGTCAGGAAAATTTATGCTTCTTCTAGTTCATGTTTATCCCCAGGCTGAAATATTTAAAGCCATTTTTAGCCCTTTCTTTCGAGGACATTGCCTGGCTTTTTGATTTATACAACTTATTTTATGTAGGTCAAATCCTTGACTAGAAACTCATCTAAATAAGGTTTACTTCTGAGTCTTCATGTTTAAATAGCTTTGGAGAAAAATGTGCTTAACTAAATAGTTTTTTCTTAAAGCAGGACAGAAAGCATTGTTTTTAAAAAATTTTTCAGGTATCATTTTTCTAGAAATATAAGAATAATTTTCTATCTTTAGTTTCCTATCATATAATTGGTAACTTTTGGAAAAGTATTCATATTTTTATTGTATATAATGTTTAGAATATAAAACTTGTGGTTAGATAATCTTTTTCTGAAAATTTCTTTTAAAAATGTCAAATAATAGTCTAGTTCAATTTCCATAGGGTATGTCTGAAACTCTTTTTCTTGGATTTTTTGGTGACTTTCAGTACTTTCTTCCTAGAGGTAAAGTTATTATTACTTGGTTTAGAAATAAGATTACTTTTCTTCTCTCCCTCTTTTCCTCCTCTTCCTTCCTTTCCCCCTTCCTACCTTGCTTTTTTCTTTTCTCTCTTCCTCTTTGTCTCCCTTTCCTTCCCTTCCCTTCCCTTCCCTTCCCTTCCCTTCCCTTCCCTTCCCTCCTTCCCTTCCCTTTCCTTCCCTTCCCTTCCCTTCCCTTCCTTTCCCTTCCCTTCCCTTCCCCTTTCCTTCCCTTCCCCTTTCCTTCCTTCCTTCCTTCCTTCCTTCCTTCCTTCCTTCCTTCCTTCCTTCCTTCCTTCCTTCCTTCCTTCCTTCCTTCCTTCCTCTTTCCCTCTCTCTCCTTCTCTCCCTTGCCTCCCTCCCTCTCCCTCTCCTCCCTCTTTCATATTTGTATCTGTATGTCACTAGTCAGGCTTGAACTCAGAGCCTGGCACTGACCCTTAACTTTTTCATTCAAATATGACATTCTATCACTTGAACCATAGCTACACCTACTTCCATGTTTTGGCTTTTTCTACGAGTGGTGTAAGTCTGACTTTCAGCCTCCTTTACTCAATGCTTTTGTATTCCTAAAAGTAAATTCCATTTTCTCACAGGTAATGAAATTCTTACCTAAGAATATTTTTTAGCTTGCTTTCCTCAGTCTGTCTTATATAAAACTGATTATTTTGAATCAACTTAGCTACAGTAAATGTAACAGTGCTAAATTATGCGATTATCGACCTTATCATCTTGACTCAGAATGGGAGACCATAATTTAAAAGGGATTGAAATTATACAAAGGACAATTTCAAAATTAAATTAGAACTTAATAAGAGAACACTATCATGAAAAGTCTCCTACATTTGGAAATTAAGCAACACACTTCTAAATAACCCATAGGTCAATGAAGAAGTCAAGAGGGAAATTAGAGTATATTTTGAACTGATGATAATGCATACCCAGTCTATCAAATCTGTTAGAAATGAAGCCCAAGCTCTGATTAGAGTAATTGGTTGCTTTGAGGGGTTCTGTTAAGCTTAAAAGTAAATTTGAAATCAAGACCCTGTGTTTGCTAGGTAGGCCTTCTTCCACGTGAACCAAACAAAACACATTTGGTAATGTTATCGAGATGAAAAGTTAAAAAAGAATAGCCATCTCTGAAATATCTGAGAGAGCCACAGAGGGGCTGAAAATGTCAGGTTTCTTGAACTGACCTGTTTGACTGCTTCCAGTTAGGGGCTGAATTGCACCCTTCAAAATTCCCATGTTGTGGTCCCAATCCCTAGTACCTCAGAATTAGATCTTTTTCAAGAGGTGGTTAAGTTATGATGAAGACTTGGGGGCTCTATTCTAATCAGACTATCTTTAAAAGTAGACAAAAAGTCACCTGTGTGTGTCTGTGTGTCCGCCTGCACGTACACACTCACACAAAGTGCTGTCATCCACAGAAAAGGCAGAATGATCTTAGAAGCGCTCTCCCACCCTGAACCCCAGCCCAGATTTGCAACCATCTGAACTGTGCAACCACATATTTTTGTTGCTTAAATCAACCATGGCATGATGTTTTGTTTTGTCTTGGTACCTCTAGCAAACTTATACAGCTTCCATTTTTTTGGGGTGGGGGCAGTCCTGGGGTTTGGACTCAGGGCCTGAGTACTGTCCCTGGCTTCTTTTTGCTCAAGGCTAGCACTCTACCTCTTGGGCCACAGCCCCACTTCTGGCCTTTTCTGTTTATGTGGTGCTGAGGAATCAAACCCAGGGCTTCGTGCATGATAGGCAAGCAGTCTACTGCTAAGCCACATTCCCAGCCCAGCTTCCATTTTAAAAACAAACAAACAAACAAAAAACCCCAAACCAGTTCATCATTACCTGTATCATAAGCAAATATTGTCACGTCTATTCAACATTTTATGTTAGTTGCAAAATAAATAAATGGGTAATGTCATAGGAAGCCCTTCTATGTCTGAGTAATGCTAATGAAGTTTTTAGATTCCAGTTTTACTGCTTAGATGTATTGGACTAGCTGTGTGTAAATATTTAAAAATGTTCTGAGCAAATGGATCACTTCTGGTAATTTCACAAACCTCATAGTTATGGAGCTGAAAGAAAAAGTCTAGGTAACATGCCTGTGCTATTACCATCTCACTGATACTAGTACTCATGTTGTTATTTATTGTCATTATTTCATTGCAGTCTAGATTTCTTAAAAGGAAGAGGCTCCAAAATGAGACTTGTATCATAGACCTGGATTAAGGATGGTGAGATAGATTTGTAGAGAATATCGCTCTTTGCTCCTGGCCTGAGGTTAAAACATTTTCTAGTGTAATTGTGAACATTCTCCTAGGGGCAGACATATCTCTGCTTTGCCTCCAGCCTGAACACTGTTCTCCACCCTTGGGGATCTGGCAGCAGCAGCCCCAGATAACGAGAGACAAATTTGTCATTCCAGGCCTCTTTCTACCTTAAGCACAACCTCTCTGCTTTTTCCAGAGGCAGACAGAAGAGGAAGAGAAGGGAAAAGAGAAAGCCGGAAGGACCAAACTTTGCAGGCCCCATGTTTGAGTGGCATATATACATGGGGATCGCACTAACAGCCAAAATGCTGTTGTGTGCAGAATGAGAAGGCAGTGTGTTCTTTGCAGCTACTGTTGAAAAATGGAGGTTAAACAGATTTCTCTTTCAAAACTTGGCTCCTGAAGCAATCTCAGCCCAATTCCCCTTCTCTTTGGGGGTGACTTCTTTCAATGCCTTCCCCTTTTTCCTCTTTTCCCGGATACCAGTGGTTCCTGAATTTGGAATTTGGTTTTTGAATGAAACATAAGAATGTCTTTTAACTGAACTGGTTATTCTTGGAAGGTAAGACTTGACTCCCCATGAGGGGTTGATACATGGTGAGGCTTCTGCAAGGGGTAGTTGGATTGTGTAGATAGTGGAGGAATGTGTTTGGACAAGGGTCCAACATGAGGACTCTAGACTTCATTGGACACCATCCACTCTTTGGAGCTCTACTTGCTTACTAGAATATGTCAACTTTGCATTTTCATTTGGTAATGATAATAAACTTTTACTCACACCTTCTGAGTCACCGGAATGATATCAGCTCACCAAACTTTTAGCACATGTGCTTACATTTGTATGCCTGCCTCTGAGTAGTAGTCATTGTTTCTGGTTAACAAGGGCTTCGTTAATGATAGGTTTCTACCGACATTAAGGCTAGATGGCAGCATATTATGATAGAATACTGATAGAAAAAGTGATGAGAAAATTGATCTATCCTGATGCCCAGAAATGCAAACACTCCTAGCTTCAAAGAATCTTGGCTGTTTTTAGTTCCACAATCACCCTGCAAACAATAATTCAGGTGTAGTCAAATCTCATCTGTCACATTCAAGATGTATTGTTTAATTGTGTTGGTCTTAGAGCTGTTCTTGAAATTTTCTTCAAAATTGATTTGGATTTTACAGTTGTATAGGAGTTATAAGCTTAAAGAGTTTACATCTGTTTGTTTATAAATTTTAAAGATGTAATAAAATTAGTCAAAAGATACAAGCTTAAGGAGTTTATTATTGTGTGTGTGTGTAGATGTTGAAAATGTAAGATCAGCCTTCTGTATTTCCAGATTTTGCATCTGCATATCCAACTAATTAAGATTCAAAATATTCAGGAAAATTTTTATGTCTGTGCTGAGTATATACTGATACTCTTTTCCTTGTTTTATTCCTTAACCACAATATAGTATAGCAACTATTAACATCGTATTTACATATAATTAATCTAGCAGTGACAAATACAGGAGGATATATTTAATCTATGTACAAATAACAGTGTCATTTTATATAAGAAATGTGATTAGCTTTGGATTTGGGCATCTGCAGAGGACCTGAAACAAATATGGCAAGTGGAGAGTCTGTCTGCCTTGGTCCATTTTATGTTACTATAATGGAATGCTTGATGCGGAGTACTTTATAAGGGTGGGAGGTTTCTTTAGCTCACAGCTTTAGAAATTCAAAGCCTGGCATCGGCATTGGCCTGGCTCTGGTGAGATCTTCATGGTAGATGGCATCACAGTGGCAGAAGCCTATACCAGAGTCTACCTGGAGAGATTGGAAGCCAGAGAGTGATTATACATCCAGTCCTGTGACCTCTTACTGGACGCCATCTCTCAAAGGTCCTACTACCTCTTACTGTTACCATGCTGAGGAGCAAAGCCCTCAAGGAACACAGTATAATTTCACAGAATACTAGAGTTTAAGAACTAATGGTAGCTGGGTGCCAGTGGCTCATACCTGTAATCCTAGCTACTCAGGAAGCTGAGGTTTGAGGACTGCCATTCAAAATCAGCCTTGTGAGAGCCAAGAAAGTGCCTGAGACTGTTTTCTCTAATAAACTACTAAAAAAAAGGCCAGAATTGGTGCCTGTGGCTCAAGTGGTAGAACACTCGCCTCAAGCAAAAGAAGCTCAAGGACAGCTCCCAGGCCCAGAGTTCAGTCCCCAAGATTGGCACCACAAAACAAAACAAGAACAACAACAACAAAAAAAAATGGTCTAATTATGGCAGAAACTGTGAGATTGGATGCTGTAATGAAGGATCTCAGAAGTGGAGAAGGGATAGAAATGGGAGGCTGCGGTGTTGGATGTTAGGGAATGAAGAGATGTTATGTGTTTGAGCTAAGTAAAGCGGAACTTGAGAAGGATTGAGTGAGCCTCACAATTTAGCCTGTAGCTGGCTCTCTTATAAATATCTGATATCTTATTCTGGCTTACTTTCAAAACAAAGTCTATTTTTGAAGGCGATTCATGATGAAAATTAGGGTCAATGACCCCCAACAAAGCAAAGTGAAGTGGGTGTAGAAGCCTTTGCACTTAGCCAACGGAGGGTGTGCAAGCCAACTGTGGGGGCCACAGCATCAAATGGAATGATTCCAGGAAGTAGAGAGGCCTGCCAGGTTATCAGAGACCTGACCCTTAGTCCCCAGGTAATAGCATAAAGGGACTTTATGCTCCTGCTGGACTCAAGCGTTTACAGCTGAGAAAGGACTGCTTGAGTTTTGTATCCACGACAGACCATCTTTCTATCAAAGTCAGAGGAAAGGAGTTTTGTCCCCAAGTTGCTCCTGTGATTGACACGTAGTTACAGGGCTGGAACGTCAGCTTAATGCCCTTAAGATCTCTTTTAATTTAATGGAAGATAAAAAATGCCAAGAGCTTTTAAAAATAACCATAGGTTGGGAAGTTAACATATTGTTGATTATGCCTGCAAAATAACACTACATAGAAATAATGGCAGCATGGAATAAAGCACAGGGGTTTGTGATCTCTGAGCCTTTGGTTATGTTAGTACGCTAGGCAAGCACTTTTTCTTGGAAAAAATTCAGTTATTCTTATGATAATAAGAATGTGTTAATCAGAACAAATTAAATTTTTGAATCTCATTTCTTTTCTTCTTTCTTTCTTCCCTTTTCCTTCTCCTTTCATTTCATCTCCTTTTCCTTTTCCCTCTTGTTTCCCCTCTCCTTTCTGTTCTCTTCCCTTTCTTCTCCTCTCCACTTCTTACCTCTTCTCTTTTGGGGCTATTGCCACAACTTGAACTCAGGCCTCATGCTTTCATTTGGCTTGCTTGCTCACTCAGCTGGCATGCTAACACTGAGCCATACCTCCAGTCCAGTTTTTTGCTGGGTTCTTACACATTCTCTACTCAGACTGTCCTTAAATTGCCACTCTCTGTTCTCATACTCCTGAGGATTTAGGATTACATGTGTAATTGACACCAAGGTAGAATCCCATTTCCCAAATAATAGAATTACCACTAAGGGCTGGGAATATGGCCTAGTGGCAAGAGTGCTTGCCTTGTATACATGAAGCCCAGGGTTTGATTCCCCAGCACCACATATATAGAAAAGGCCAGAAGTGGCGCTGTGGCTCAAGTGGCAGAGTGCTAGCCTTGAGCAAAAAGAAGGCAGGGACAGTGCTCAGGCCCTGAGTCCAAGGTCCAGGACTGGCAAAAAAAAAAAAAAAAAAAGAAAAAAAGAATTACCACTAAATTTTATTTATGTTGTAAAGTTGGTTATGTTTCCATGTATCTGTAGAAATACATATTTCATGACACATCATTACGTATATACATTTGTATATTTTATCTATTTATGTTTTTGATTTTACCTATTTTGTGAGGAAAATTTTTAGTACGTGCTGTGATACAAAACTCTTTTCAAGTAGTATATTTGGTATATCATCCATTATATTCATATACCCTATGGCAGGAAGAACGCAGTTGTGGGCATAGAATCTTCACATTCTCACCAAGGGAGGAGACAAGGTTTGCACCAAGAGCGTGAACTCAGTCTTTCTCAAAGGACATGGCAGGATAGGGGTAGGGAAGAGGAAAAACAAGATGACTTTTAGAACATGAGTAACAACATGGGAAAATAACATGTTCATTTGATTGACATTAATGAAGAAGTCATCCTCATTAAAATATGATAGATTAGCTACTAATAATCTTAAATTGGCCTAATGAAAATTTCATTTTAGTAGACATAATAGGAATGAGATGTAAGGTAAGGAAGGAACGAAACATTGAATGCCAGGTACAAGTCTCAGAAAAAGGAAAAAGAAAAGAAAAGAAAACTAATAACTGGAAGTGTTAATAGGTTTGAGTTCCAGATCTTTCCTTAAATGACTCTTTAAAGTCTTTGTTGAACTGCTTTACATTTACTTGCTAGTGAAAGAACTTGTGGATTTGTTATTTCTAAGAGGTGTATCTTAACTATAATAAGATAAAATGAGTGTTTTTTCCCACATAAAGCATTCAATAATGTGTTAAATGAAAGAATTATTAAAACCTAGATTTTTCCTTGGGAATCTCTCTTCTTTGATCCAGTAAAGTGAGAAAAACATTGCGTGTTTTTCATGTTCAAACGAAGTCTGTGCTGAAGGACCTGTTTATCTATGGACAGAGTTAACACCACCTACTGATAAAAGTGCGGTGAATCCATGGTGATGAGTGACAATGTAAGACCCAAGCATAACTTCCACAAATACTTTAAGAGCAGAATTGTAAATTAGATAGTTTACTGGACTTTCCAGTGATGATTATTGCTTGTCTAAAGTTAAACTTTTACCCTCTCAAGTGAGATTTAGGGCACAATGCTACTTATTACTAAGGAACTCCAGCAAAAAAAAAAAAGGTTTATTTTTGTTCTTGTTAATTTTTCTTGTTCCTTTCACAATGACAAATCCCCACCAGAGCAAAGAAAACAAACAAGCAAAAACAGTATTAAAAAGACAGTGATGGAGCTTGTGAGCTTGTGTTAATATTGTTTACTGTAGCTATCCCATTCAGGACAAATCTTTTATACAGCCTGTAGGAAAATATGAGCATCAGACAGTATTCACAACTTTCATTGTGCTAAGCCATATGGAGAGAGCTTCCTGGGTGTTATTTCCTAACTTTACAACAGCACGATGAAGCAGCGAGTATTATCCTCATCCTTAAATGAAAAATCAGAATGAAGCTTAGAGAAGAAATTGGCCTCTGTCATGTACCTAATAAGAAACAGAGGCTGGATTTGAACTTGGAAAGCTCATCTAAGACTTTGAATCCTCTTTGCTACTTCGCATAGACATGGATGTGTGTGATCACTCCAGGGCTCTATACCACAGAACAGTAAATCTAGTTATGGAATGATGTGGTGAACTCTTCTATAGTGTATTAGCTATGCTATACAAATGATCCATTGGTGGTTCTTTTTTTATCTGGGAAAAATCTAATATTAGATCAGTATGCCAGCTGTTTGCATTAACTGAGCATTTTGTCAGATGTCTCTGGTAAATTTGAATTGTGTTCTATTTGGCCATATGATCAGCTTTCTTTGAAGCCTAGAATTCTGTGTGAATACTCTACATCTTCAGAAATATATCAGATACTGCTAGGTCTTAACCTGTTCCCTCTATTGGGATGGATATACCATAGGGTTGTTATCATGTTTGCATAACCAAGTTCATCTGAAGTGCCTAGTGAATGAGTGACCCACATGAGTGAGTAAATATCCTGGAGGGGAATAAAGGAAGCCTGGCGTATGCATTACCCAATTCTACCTCTCATTATGATGTTTGACATGCAAAGGAAATGAGTCCTTTGATTACAAAAGGTATGGGGATTCCATTACTTCTCATATTTTAAACAGCATCTTGCCTGCTTAATTTATACACATTGGATTCCTTTGAGATTGGGACTTGGAGACCGGAGTCAATCATATTCTTTAGCTACTCTCTCAATTAGGCCTGAAAATATTCAAGACAATAAAAGTCCCAACTCTCAATTCTAATAATCAGTTGGTCATTTGATCTTGAAAAAACAGGTGTGGCACTGATATACCTTTTGGGTAGCTTCTGGCATGGGTTTCACAATCTATCAATATTTAGATAATCATTAGAGTGAAACTAAGAGGGTAGCACAGCTTCTCAACCAGCTCTTCAGTAATGAGGGGACCAGACTACATACAGCCAAAATGGACTTAAAAAACAGGCAGAAGAGGGGCCCCTTGGAAGTACCATTTTACTTGACATGCATGTCTGAGAGTAAGAAAAGATGCAGTGTGGAAGACTTGTAGGATGGCAGAGTTTATCTCAAGTAAGGAGAGATAAAGTGATGAAAGGTGGAAAGTTAAGAATGGGAGTGAGGGAAAAAAACTGGAAGCAATGTCTGATTCAAATACAGGGAGGAAAGAGTAAGTGAGGGGGTCGATCTGCTTAGAGTACAGTATATGCATGTGTGGAATACCATGGCAAAAACCCTTGGAACAGTTAACATACAGTTTAAATGAATGAAAGGAATGTAAACTGGTCCTGCTCTTCCCTGAGAAAGAGTGGGACGGGTTGGATAAACAAGGAAGATGACTATGGTCAGGATACTCTATGTAAATGTGTACAAATGAAACAATGAGTCTTGTTCACATTGATTTGGGAAGCCACTAGATGGATGAGGAAGTGGATGAGGAGGCTGAATATGATTAAGGTACTTTGTATGTATAGGTAGATGTGTCAAAATGAAATCCCTTTGCACAACTAATTGATGCTAATAAAATGTGGTAAAAAAATAAGTAAGACACAAGAGATGAACTTGACTGGAGGAGAGGTTTGCCGAGTAGATCTGTAAGGTGCATGTAAAGTGCATGTCAGAATTGTGAATGTATGTTGCGGAATGTCTCTAAGGGTAATTTGAAGTCACATTGTTAAACCTTAAGCACTCAGTTCAGGAGTGTCGAGCCACATTTCTTACACCACATATCCCCAGTTGGTAATTTGTGAAAATGCATTCCACAGTCAAATAAGCATAGCAGTGTCATAGTTCACCACATGTCTGTAGGTTTCTCAGTCTTCATTATGCTAACTTGTGCCATGTATTCCCAAGGAGGAAGAATTCTAGCCTGCCATGTGCTCACACTTTGAGCCCAGAGCCTTTGCTTTCCGGAATATCCATGAACAGCCACCTTGGATGCCAGTTCTCTGTGTGAAAACACTGTTCTGAGAAGGAGGGGGCATTAATCAACATATTGAAATAAGGCAGAAAGAAGACATTACAGTTTAAGGGAAGTTCTGCAGTTTAGATTCACATCCAGTTGTATAGAACTATGCAGCTAAGACTGTCAACATGCACAAGTCCCAAAAGTCATTGATAGGAACTAATCTACATTTTTTAATGCTGAGATTTTGCTTCCTTATTCTTTTATTTATTTATTATTTCATTGAGTTTGAAAGTCTTTGTCGATCATACTTAAAAATTATATATGTATTTATATATAGATATATATTTATATATAGTAAATATATAATACTATTATAATATACAATATAATATGTAAATAAGTTATAATAATTTACACAATATGATTATAATCTATAATATTGATTATAATAATATATAATATTATTTGTAAATTATATATAATGTTACAATATAAATATAATTTTAAATATTTATCAGAGATAAGAATCTCACGGATTTTTCTGCTGGGGCTAGTTTTTTTGTTGTTGTTGTTTGTTTCTGTTTTTGTTGCCAGTCCTGGGGCTTGAACTCGGGGCCTGAGCACTGTCCTTGGCTTCTTTTTGCTCAAGGCTAGCACTCAGCAACTTGAGCCATAGCGCCACTTCTGGCTTTTTCTATATATGTGGTGCTGAGGAATTGAACCCAGAGCTTCATGTATACGAGACGAGCACTTTACCAGTAGGCCATATTCCCAGCCTCCGGGGCTAGCTTTGAACCGTGATCCTCACATCTCAGCCTCCTCAGTAGCTAGGATTACAGGTGTGAGCCTGGCTGGTGGTAATATTTTTAAGCATGCTGTCTAAGGTCTCAAACTCAGGGAAAGGACACAGGTGAGGCCATGTATAGTTCCTGTATGATCTCCACACCTCCATGGTGCTGAAAACAGGATACATTAGGACCTCTGTAACCCATAAGAACATGGTGGGGTGAAGGAAGTTTCATTCACTGTACTTTCTGTCAATAAAGCTTTTAATGGTGCTATTTCATACCCTGGTAAACGTCTAAAAATTATTTCTTCCTCTATCTATGTATTTGAAAGAAATTAGGTAGAAAATAGGATTTCTTCAATAGATGCTAAGTTGTATTCTTCTCTTCCTTTGGATATGTTAGTTTAGGAGTGCTTTCTTCTACACAATTTGAAATAAGGTAACAGATATGTCCTATATAAAATGAGCCAAATACAAATAGTGGGTTTAGAGAAGAAGAATCAACAACACAATCAGCTGATCCTTTAGTTAAATTTTCTTTACAAAGCAGGCTGAAATATCAATTTTTAAGAGAAATAGTCATTGCCAATGTCCTTGTTTTGAGTCTCTCTATAGTTCTTTTTAAATTTAGGATTATGTTAAAATTAGGGAAAATGGAAAAATTTTAGGGTAGAAACTACAAAGTCAACCCTGGGGTTATCATAAAAAAAAACCACAATGCTATATTTAATCTAATTGTTAAAGTGAAGGCAAATTTCAGAAAAATTAAGTTTTAAAAAGTTGTTTAGGAATAACTATTTCCAACTTTTACTGTTCTCATTCCTTTTTTGTTGTTGTTGTTACCCTAAGTGGTCAAAAATTTTCAGTATCTGGATGGAATCCTTAAAAAGTTGTATGCATGTGGTGTGTGTATGTGTGTGTGTGTGTGTGTGTTGCTATTCTCTCTTGATTTGTTTGTGTCTGGTGTTCTTGGAGATGTTAGAAATAATCAAAAAACACTTATGTCATAGACAGTGTTTATTGTCTTTAAACAGCCATTCACTTTTAACAGGCGATGTGTTGAAGTGCATATTTTGAGCCAGTATGGATAGTAGGGGACTGAGAGTGGGATGCTACAGTCACACAGCCTGGATTCAGATCCTGCCTCCCTCTGTACACTAAGCATGTGACCTTGGGTGGCTTATTTAGTCTTTGCATGCTTTCCTTTCTCCTTATGGAAAATGAAGTTGGTAATCAGGATATTTTACTGCACACATCCTGGGGACCATTTACCAGCTTAGAAGACTGTCAGGTATACAGTAAGGATTAAATAAATGTTAGTTATTAGTGGCAAAAATAACAACCACTAATTTTTTTATTCTATTTCTTTTTAAAGTGGTTTCTTCTTTTAGTGGAGTACTGGGAGAGCAGAGGATTGAAATGCAGCAGGAAGGAAATATAATATCTTGTTTCTAATACTGACATTGGTATATTTTTTAATGGGCAGATGGGACTTGATGGTCATGTGTTTTCATCTGTGTGGAGGTGTCTTGTCATTATCTCCCCTAATTAAGGCCAAGCTCCAGGATCTACTGTCTCTCTGTGAAGCCTTGAAAAATGACTTCTGGCATCATATTCTCTACTAGAAGCTTGAAATCAACTAAAGAGACGATTTGGTTTGTTTTCCTAGTTTCAAAAATCCTGTGTGGCTTCTTGACACAGAATCTTACAATGTTTGGCATCCAAGAAAATCGTGTTAATGTGAGTGGATTCAATGGCTGTCAATAAGAGTGCTGGAAATGCCAAACCCTACATACCTGTTAGATATTGGTTGTTCTTTTGATCATGCAACAGAGTGATTAGAATCAGTTTATTAATTAGCTGTAATTTATTTACATAGTCAAATTCCAGAGAATTCTTTTGAGTGTCCTTAGTGACCATGAAATGGACAGTTTGATATTTTAGGATGGTATTTACTTGTTAGATGTTTGCCTTTGGAATATTTTAAGAACTTACATCCTGCTGTAAATCTAATCTCATCCCTAAAGTATTTCCAAGTTTTTTTTTAATTTAGAAGTTTTCCTGATAGTTTGCCACTAAAATCCAAAATGATGATGTGTGTTTGAGAAATTCTAAAACTCTTTTAGCTCTCAGCCCTCAAATTCTCAACCTAAATTTCTCTCTATCTCTCTTCTCTCTTTCTCTCTCTCTCACTCAGCTTACATTATTAGTTCAGTTTCCTTTCAGAGTCTTAACTTCATTTTGAGTCCAGACTGCTCACTTTTGCTGCAACCTGATTTTTAGAAGATGTTCTTTCTGCATTTTTACCATCTGCACCTCCAATGGAAGAGTCTTCAAAGTAGAACCATTGCTCACATTAGCACTTTCCCCTTCCTTCCCAATGGCTTATTGGTGATACTCTTGTCCTGCTGCTTATTAAAGCAAAATCTGGGCCATCCTCATCTCTTCCCTATTCTTGGTCCTCCTTGATCATGAACTCATCCAAATCTTTTATTCTTCATCAGTTCCTCTTTCCCAACCATCCTTCTTTCAGCTTGTTTACAACTTTTTCCCTGCTCAACAGCCCCTGGCCCCATGCTGGTTTTAGAATTACAACCACCCCACTAGTCTCCAAGTACAGTTATTTAGCCCTGCTTTCTTTGGGAAACTTCCTGATTAGCTTTCTAATGCACATATTTTTACCTCCTTTCCCGATATTATTATAGTGCTTTTGATTAAGAGGTATTAAGGTATTTCTTATCTTCATTGGCCTTACTGTAATATGTCCTCAGATTAAACTATTCTGAGTGAGATCTTTCTTTTATGCAAAATGCCATAGTTTTCATCACACCAGGATCCAAAAGGATCCTAGTTTGTTGATTTTTCCTCTATACAAGGTACATACCTTCTACCAATTCAGCTCAACCCAGCCTTCCAGTTTTTCATATCTATCTTTCAGCTAAAAGATTCAGTGATTATATTATCTATAGCTCTCATTTCTTGTTTTGTATAAATACCTTTTATCTGTACATTTTCTTTTATAATGCCTTAAGAGCAGGTGTCCCACTTCATGTCTGTGTAATAGGCACTAAGTGATGGAATGTGGAGTGAATTCATTGCCAAATCTTATCACAGACAACACCGAACTGTCCCATGTGGAATCTGAGAAGATATCGCATGAAGTTCCATTCATAAAAGTCCTATGAGTTTGTAAGGTCATGTTATTAATTGTTGATCAGTTTGGGGTCTGCTGTCCTGTCTCTTTTTTTTTTTTTTTTTGCAATAGCAGCACTTGGCCTCCATTTCCATAATCTTCAGTGCTTATTTAGACACTAAGATATGTTTCCATAAGAAGTCTTAAACATAACATACTACTTATGCATATGTTCATTTACATACATTTTCCCTGTTTTTTAAAATATACATATTCATTGCTTTTCCCAACCTAAAAGCTGTTTTATTGCTACCCTCTGCACTGAGGTGTCCATTTGAGTCAAGAAATGACTTATTTTAATGTATAGTCAACTGGGTTAAAGATAGGATTATGTCGTAGTCCTTTCATATTTGCATGATTCTGTGCTACCTTCCTACTTCATACCTGCTAATTACCTATTCTGGACTTTTCCACCCTTCCCATTAGAAACCATTTCCATATTTCAGGGAGTAGTAGCTATAAAAATTCCTCACAGAGGAGAGCAGTCCATGAGAATACCTTGGCGCCGTGCTGGAAGGGAATTCAGGATTCATAGCAATAGAGTGCAAATGAATCTTTTCATATCTGAGCAATATACATTTGTTTTCCCAGCTAAATCTGTCCTCATCATTTTCTTTCTTCTCCTCTGCCTACTTGTTCTTCATTATGATGACAATGACGATGATGATGATAATGATGCCAGTGCTGGGGCTTGAACTCAGGACCTGGGCCTTTTCACTCAAGGCTGGTTCCTTTAGCCATAGCTCCAGCTTTTTTTTTTTTTTTTTTCCAAATTTTTATTATCACACTGATGTACAGAGAGGTTACAGTTTCATACGTTAGGCATTGGATACATTTCTTGTACTGTTTGTTACCTTGTCCCTCATACCCCCCTCCCTCCTCCCACTTTCCCTTTCCCCCCCTGAGGTGTTCAGTTCACTTACACCAAACAGTTTTGCAAGTATTGTTTTTGTAGTTGTTTCTCCTTTTTACCCTGTGTCTCTCAATTTTGGTATTCCCTTTCAATTTCCTACTTCTAATACCAGTATACACGGTTTCTAATATACTCAGATAAGATTACAGAGATAGTGTAGGTACAACCACAGGAAGGTGATACAAGAACATCATCAATAATAGAAGCTACAGATACAGATGGGACGTTGAAAGTAGTTACAACTGTGATATAACAATCGTTTCCATAACATGGAGTTCATTTCACTTAGCATCATCTTATGTGTTCATAAGGGTATAGCTATTGGGCTCTTGTGATGCTCTGCTATGACTTGCCTAAACCTGTACTAATTATTCCCAATAAGGGAGACCATAGAGTCCATGTTTCTTTGGGTCTGGCTCACTTCACTTAGTATAACTTTTTCCAAGTCCTTCCATTTCCTTACAAATGGGGCAATGTCATTCTTTCTGATAGAGGCATAAAATTCCATTGTGTATATGTACCACATTTTCCTGATCCATTCGTCTACTGAGGGGCATCTGGGTTGGTTCCAGATTCTAGCTATGACAAATTGTGCTGCGATGAACATTGTTGTGCTGGTGGCATTACTATGATTTTGTTTGTGGTCTTTTGGATAGATACCCAAAAGTGGGGCTGCTGGGTCATAGGAGAGTTCTATATTTAGTCTTCTGAGGAATCTCCATACTGCTTGCCTGAGTGGCTGAACCAGTTTACATTCCTACCAACAATGAGGTAGGGTTCCCTTTTGGCCACATCCCCTCCAACAATTGTTATTGTTAGTTTTCTTGATATATGACATTCTTACTGGGGTGAGATGGAATCTCAATGTTGTTTTGATTTGCATTTCTTTTATGGCCAGTGATGTAGTAGCTCCAGCTTTTTAATGGTTCATTGAAGATAAGAGTCTCACAGACTTTCTCACCCTTGCTGACATTGAGCTGTCACCTTCAGAACTCAGCCTCCTGAGTCGCTGGGATTACAGGTGTCAGCACCAGTTCCTCGCTTGCATTTCTTCTTGATCCCTTTCCCCAAGTGGTTCATATTAGTGAACATATTGCTTTGCTTTTCTCTTTGTAGGATTCACATTTGCTGACCCACACATATTTAACTTGATGATCTCGGGGAATTAAAAAAGTGCCACCGTTATCCGTACCCAGAGTCACTGATGAACACCTTCACAGTTGTATCCTGTCCCTGCCTGGTTGCTCTCCATGGCTGTGCTCCCAGATGAATAGCTAATGGAAATGGTGAATGGTAAGATATTCGTCTTCTCTTCTCAGAAAACTTCTAATGCATCTACTTTAAAGTTGGGGGGTGGGGGGAGATGCAAGGTGTTTCTCATGAGTGCATGGTTTAAGTAGAAGTTGAGCCACATTTTGTTTTCAGGATATTAAAATTTTAGGGACTTTATTTGGAGACTCATTAATGTCTATGATGGAAGAAGATGCAGGTGGCTTCTTAAAACTTATGCTACTGGCTGTCACCCTGACAGGATCTGCTAGCATCTTAAAATCCAAATAGCAAGAACAACCTCACTCTCTAATTTCTGCTATGGCCTTTTCCTTTGAGTCTGGCTTTGGCAATGGCTGTTGATGTCACTTAGCCTGTTGTTCTTCCTCCTGTCCATCACTTACAGTTTGCCATGTCTTTCAAACATTGTAATCTCTACCCACTATTCTTCCATTCCTGGACTCATTTTACTGTTTCCACCTTCTGAAGTAATTCTCGTCCGTTATTTATTTGTTGTTTTGTTTATTGACTACAGAGCATATTTTGTGCGTGTTCATATTCATGCTCCATCTGGCTCATTTCTATAATCCCACCCCTCTAATCCATTGATGTCTTTGATTTGTCCGTCTAGTCCTGCTCTAGTTCCTCAGTCAATTTTAACTGTAAATATTTTCCATTTCCATATTATCTGTCTCACAAGCCAGTAACTATCCTCCACCAGGAACTTTGTGGCCTGGTGATGGCCTCCAAGTTTCCGTATCTCTCCTATTGCACACAAACACTACTCAGGCTCGCTTTCTTTTTCCCTGCATATTATCTTGTGGCCGTGATTTACAATTCTTCCGCCCATCTCCTGTTTACCTAGTTCAGGCTCTTTATCTTTGTTCCTGTTGTTACATTTTGCCTACTTAATGGCATTGAGGAATGCCCAGCCCATATAAGGGCTATAAAAAATTATGTGGTGGAACTGGGAAGGTGGCTTAGTGGTAGAGTGCTTGCCTAGCAAGCATGAAGCCTGGGTTTGATTCCTGAGTACCACATAAACAGAAAAAGCTGGAAGTGGTGCTATGGCTCAAGTGGTAGAGTGCTAGCCTTGAGCAAACGAAGCTCAGGGACCATGCCCGAGTCCTGAGTGCAAGCCCCAGGACTGGCAAAAACAATAAATCATATGGTATATGATGGGGATAGAACTAAGGTTTTTGTTAGCTGCCCTTGGCCCATCTGACTGTGTTGATAATTGTGCTTTGGTTATCTTTCAGATACAGCTCCCTCCCCCCATCTCTCTCTCCTTCTTTCCTCAGTCTCTTTCCCGCTCTTTTCCCCATCCCTCCATCTCTGAGGTCTGGCATTGGGCTATAGTCTTCCTACCTATGCTAAAATGTAGCTGGGCTTACATACATGCCTCGCTCATAGAGTCTTTCTCTTTCCTGGGGCTGGCCTCAAAACTTCATCCTCTCAATCTCGACTTCTCTAGTAGCTAGAATTACAGGCATGCGCTCCCGTGTCCAGCCCACTACATACTTTCATACTGGACTTTGCTGGGCCTGAAATGATACCAATGTAGTTTCATTTGATTGTCTTCTAGTCTATCAGTACTTTTAAGCAACGTGGTTTATTGAAACATGACTGTTTTTCTTTCCTTTTTTAAGCATTTTGTTTTGTCTGAGTAGATAGGAATTTCAGAGTTTTCTTCCCCATCAAGTTACTGGAACCTGGGGACAAAATTGCACCCCACCATTCTTATGGCAAATGCTCTGCTCTGTGAGGGCTCTGCAGACCCCCTGCCATGCATGGCTGCCATCTGGTTCCTATTTCTGTAGCTAGGAGTCTCTCAGATGTTTGCAAAGGGGACTGATATTTTATTACATTGCATGCCTTGTATTCATGAAGAACTCAAAGGGCTTTGAGGATTTTCTTCTTTGGTATCTAATCATCTGAGAGCTGTCTGAGGTAGGTAGAAGAAAGGGTTATCTCCATGTTGCAGGTGCCATAGCTGAGGCAGAGCCCAACTTGATGTAGGCCTGCAGCAAATCAAGGCCCTGAGAAGCCTTTCAACCTGCAGCCCAGTGGTCTTGATGTCAGAGGAGTTAAATTTTATTTTTAATTTTCCCTACATTTTCATTGGTAGTTGTACAGTGGTGGGGGGAGTTATTTTGATGCATCCATACATGAATTCAGTGTACCTTGATCAGACTCCCTTTCCCCTTCCTGGCCCTCCCCCATTCCAAGCCAATCTCATTTTCCCATTTTTGCCCTTTCCGCTCACCCTCCCACTCTGTCCACACCTGCACAGCACCTGTTTCACATTCCTCTCCTTCCTTTCACTTTAGTACATGGTAATTGTTGAAAGGGGTTTTGCTATGGTATTTCACACACCCATCTATAGTATTTTAGCACCCCTCCTTTGCTCTACCTTTCCCACTCCCCTCACCTTGTTTTGTTTTGCCATCTTCCTTTGTACATGCAATATATTTCAATGCCGTTCACTTTCTCACATTTCCCCCTAATGTTTTGAGTGAATGTGTGTGTGTGTGTGTGTGTGTGTGTGTGTGAAATATTTCTACCACTCATTTGCTCATTTGGTAGCCAGTGCTCTAATTTTATTCATGTTTCTATCTATGCTGTCCTCTATAATTCCTTCTCATTTGTTACGTACAACCATAATCGGGTCTTTTTTTTTTTTTTTTTTTTTTTGGCCAGTCCTGGGGCTTGAACTCAGGGCCTGAGCACTGTCCCTGGCTTCTTTTTTGCTCAAGGCTAGCACTCTGCCACTTGAGCCACAGCACCACTTCTGGCCATTTTCTGTATATGTGGTGCTGGGGAATCGAACCCAGGGCCTCATGTATACGAGGCAAGCACTCTTGCCACTAGGCCATATCCCCGGCCCCTGGGTCTTGTGTATGTGTATGCATAATGCATACACACACACACACACACACACACACACACACACACACACACAACGGAGATGTTCTTTCAAAATAATCTAATAATCCATCTTTTTTTTTTTTTGGCCAGTCCTGGGCCTTGGACCCAGGGCCTGAGCACTGTCCCTGGCTTTTTGCTCAAGGCTAGCACTCTACCACTTGAGCCACAGCGCCACTTCTGGCCATTTTCTATATATGAGGTGCTGGGGAATTGAACCCAGGGCTTCATGTATACAAGGCAAGCATTCTTGCCACTAGGCCATATTCCCAGCCCTAGTAATCCATCTGTAGCTTCCTCGGCCTGGAGACTAAAGGCAAATAAACCAAGTACCAACAGCATTACCGTAGCTCTTACTTTTGACTACTTTATATAAGTCTATTTTTATATCTGTCTATATTCATTAAATACAAGAAAAAATTTAACACACATAATCTTAAATAATGGCAAAGGTCAAACCACAATAAACCACTATAAAACTTCTTAATATTCGTCATGGGTTTATACCCATCATTCCCTCACTCTGGAGACTGGGGTAGAAGGATTGCAAGGTCAAAGCCAGGCTGGGTTACATAGAATCTGTCTCAAAAAAAAGTCCACAACAACCAAATAAGCAAAAATGAATACTATAAAATGGACACTAGAGACACTAAATAAGTACCATCAATATTATTTTGATAATTGTATGCAAATCATGGTATCTATAACATGAGCTCATACCAAAGCTTACATATTCGCTTCCTCCTAGGTTAAGATTCCAGTTTCCTCATGGAGAGGATAAAAATTTCTTTTTAGTAGTACTGAGATTTGAACTTGGGGCCTTGTATATGCTAGGTAGGTATTCTCATCACTTAAGCCATGCCTGCAGTTCTTTTTGGTTAATTTTTTCAGCTGGAGGTCCAGATTTTTTCCTGAGCCAATCTGGACGTTGACTTTCCTACTTCCATATTGTAGGCTGCAACACCTGGCTCATTAATTGAGATGGGAGTTTCAGTAACCTTTTTTTTTTTTTAACCAGGGTTGGCTTTGACCCCGGGTCCTCCTGATCTCTGCTTCTTGAGTAGCAGGGATTACAGGCATGAGTTCCATTAATATATTTAAAAAAAAAAAGAAGAAGAATTGAAAATGTTATTGCAAATGTTAAGTTGTGAATCAGATTTTCTGGAGTCCTTTAAAGGGAATGTTTCCAGGGGACTTGGTTGCCATTAGTGCCGTGAGGCAGGCTTTCTGTCTGACTGAATTTAGAATGCTGCTCTCTTTCACCAAGTGGCATTAATTATACTCCTGCTCCTAGATCACTGCAAACCTTGCAATGTCTCCAGTTCCTGGAGTCTCACAGGCTCTGTCTCTATTTATTACTGTAGGTAGGGAGAAGACAGGCTCCCACAACCAGCTGGTTTCATGGAGTCTGCCTGAGGTCCCTCTCTGATTTCCCTGAGCTCTCAGAGGGGATTGAGAGCACCTGGAGGAGAGGAGGACTTGGGGGTGGGGAGGGGGCACTTCCATGTTGCCAGGCCCTCTCCTCCACCCCCCTGCACTTGGGAACACCACCCAACCAGTGGGGTTTATTTTATTTTATTTTTTTGCCTTGAAACCATTTGGAGCTGCTGCAAGGCCACCCAGAGCTTCTGGGAGCAGCTGTAGCTGTGGGTCTCCTATTGGCCCAGCAGAGAATGTTCTCACTTATCCCCCCCGCCCCCACCCCGCTCCCGAACATGGGTGGCCATCATCCCTTAGGATCATGCAATTTCTCACTGTCTGGAGGTGGGAGCTATTGTCCTATTTCCCAGCTTGTTGTTTGAAGTCGTTTTTGTAAGGCTTCCGGCTTCTGCTGACTCACACAGAGTCATACAGAGAGAAAGAAAACGGCCTCACTTCACTGGCTCTTCAGCTTCCTAGCAGAATGGTTTTTGGAAATGGCTAAGGAGATAACAGACCCCCCCCCCCCAACACACTCACACCCTGCCAAGAGGCAATGGCTGAACTTGTAAGTGGAAAGAGCGATTTTCTACATGTCCACCACGTGTGAGAAATTTCATCTTCCCCTTTCAATACTGATTCCATTTCCTTCCTTGTCCTGTCTGCTCCTCGCTTCAACTGTTGACTGAGCCACAAACCTAAATGTGGCTGGCATGCGATGTCAAGAGACATAATACACATTGGAGGACGTTTTTCAGATTAACAAGTTGAAGGATGCCATTCCCTACCCCCCCCCCCCACCCCTTTTTAGGCTCCTTGGATGGAAACTTGCCATTTATAATGAACATGTTAATGAAGAAGCCTTCCTCCCTTAATGCTCTTACTTGTGCTAAGCTGTAATTAAAATGTATGAAGGACCTGATTCATGGCGTGTGCACCTGGACTCTTTGCTCTTTGTTGAGTCTCTCTCTCTCTCTCTCTCTCTCTCTCTCTCTCTCTCTCTCTCTCTCTCTCTCTCTCTGCCTCTCTGCCTCTCTCTCTCTCTGCATTATGCCATATGAGTAGTCTGGCAGTTGATAGATGTAAAGAAAAAAAAAAGAATGCAGCTTATTTACAATAGGAGCTTATAGTTTGAAAAGAACCACGTGGCTAGGAGTACTGTAGTTTGTCAGATTTGGCAGGTGTCAATGATACCCCTAGACTGAAAAATGTAGAGTCAACTTCCCTCCTTAATGACTTTTAAACTGCCTTCACACATTGTTAGGACCAGAGAAACAGTGTTAATTCTCAAGTGTAATGATATTTTCTCATGTAATAAAATAGTATTCTCAGGTTTTGCTAGTAGGACTTTTTATTAGTCCAGGAAGAGAGTATCAGACAGCATTTGGACTTGGAACCATGTGGAAAGAGTCTAGAATTGGTGACCTGGACTCTTTGTGTGCTTAGAAGAGCCCAGTGATATTAATTCCTTTACTTTGTACAAATCAGACCTTACCTAACTAAACAAATTGTGGAATATGATAACATTTGCACCTATCTCCACGTTGTTCTAGACTAATATGAAGATAATCCCCCCCCCCCAAAAAAAAATAGACAGTAATGCCAAGGAGCTTGGAAAATGAAATTTTGTCACGTTTTACAACACAGCTCCCCTGAGCTCCCCCTCCAAGCCTAATTTGTTCTTAATAATTTTCAAAAGAGACACTGTCTTTTAGCTCCCAGGGATGTCTGGACTGTCTTAAAGCAAGCTGCATCCTGACACAAAAACTCTGCCAATTTCTAGGCAGTAGAAGGTTCTGGAAAGTAGATTATTTTCCCCTGCAGGAGGAATGATTTAAGTTTTAGAAGTAGGGTGTGTGTGTGTGTGTGTGTGTGTGTGTGTGTGTGTGTGTGTGTGTGTGTGTGTTGTCCATTTAACAGATCCATGGGTAGAAATCACAAGTGCTCCAAATGCAGAAATTATAACCCTTTGTCTGGGACTTGTTCCCAGTGCTTGTGCCTTGAATGCCAATTCTGACAAATAGAGGCTGTCTCTCTCTGTATGGAAATGCTGGCCATGCCTGCCTGAGTTAGAGCTCTTGTCCCAGGCCTCAGGGGACACAGAGAGTTGTTGTCTGGCTTGCCCTGCAGTCCCCCAGTCCTTGCAGACTGACGTAGCTGCTTTTCTGTGAGTGCTGATTCTTGCCTCCAGCCTCCCACAGGGTAGGGAGAAAGGGTGAAGTGGGAGAAGAGAGATAAATTATTCAGCTTCTGCTAAATGTCAGGCACTAGGCTGGGTGCTGGGTGCACACTTCATTGACAAGTGAGTTCTTTGGAAATGAGGCAGCCTAGAGCATTAGAGATCAGACTTGGGAACATAACTAGCCAGATTCAAGCCATTACTTAGCCACTTTCCAGATAAATGACTTCCCTGGTTCCTCAGTATCCCCCAATGAATATTAAAGGCTGCTTTAGCAGAACCCAGTGACAATTGCTTATTGTGAAACAAATGAATGACTGCATAGAATTTAGCAGGGTAGCCTGTAATGTTGGTTAAATAAAAGAAAGACAAGCAGAAGTGAATACACTCTCAGTTCAACCAGCAAGTTAGCTGGGACAGAATTTGAACTCAGATCCCTTGGCTCAAAAGGGATAACCAGTGCTCACTTCGTCAGCACATATACTAAAAAGGGATAACCAATTCCCTTCCTTCCTTCCTTCCTTCCTTCCTTCCTTCCTTCCTTCCTTCCTTCCTTCCTTCCTTCCTTTTTTCCTTCCTTTCTTGTTCTAGCTGAATGGGCATCTTGACTCTTCTTTCCACTCATCTTACCTGATCAGGTGTGAGTGTGGTGGTCTCTAGATCATCTGTGTTTCCTGCTTGCTTGCTCTAGTAGAGGCAGCTGCGAACCCAGACTCAAAGCTTACAAACGCTTAACATCTGTCCATGCAGTCTATGGGACTGGACGTTTGAGGTTGCATAGTGAGTTTTGTGGAATGGCATAAATGATGTTCTTTCCTATGATTAGTTGAGCTTTTCTTCCTCTTTCAAGCATAAAAGCTTGTGGGAAGCAGGGCTGATGTCAGAGTGCCAACTGTGCTCACCCTAAGGCAGTGGACTTGCTGCTCAGCCCTCTGGGTGTATCTCAGAGGAGAGAGTACCACTTCGGATTTTCTTTTCCCATGTGTGGGACATTTTGATTAATTTCCCTTCCTCTCTCGGGTGGCAGGGTAGAGTGTATGGCCTAGATTTGGGGAGCTTTGACCCACCCACCCACCTTTGTACATCAGAATGTTTCTGCTGTGATTGTCAGTTGCAAGCCTGTGGTCTTCTCTCCTCTTGATCTGCTAAATGTTGCAGACTTGACTTGAGCTGGCAGAACTTAGGCCAAATTCCTTCTCTACAGAAATGCTGCTAAAGCTGTAGAATAAGTATATTTACAGAGTTCTTTAGGTTTGGGGTCTATAGCATTTGATCTCCAATAAGGAAAATGTAGGAGGAATGTGGTAACTTTTGTCTCTGTCCTACCTCACTGCCTTCCACGTGTCCTATTCATTTTGGATGGTCAGTCGCCAAAAATGTGAACATTTATGTGAATGTGAGTGGGGTTCTGACTGAGAACCCAGGGTCTTCAGAGCAAGACAATACTATTAATAGAATGTGGATGTGTGTGGTTTATTTTTGTTTTCAAAATGGAAATGTTTCGTCGGGGTTTTGGCATGCTCCTTGATATGTTGAAAGATGAGAAAACATCATTTTGGAAACTCAGCACATACCATATTAGGGAATTTACAGTGCCTCCGATTTCACATTTCATGTTTTAATGGCCTGGTTTAGTAGCAGAAACATTTCAAGCTTCACTCCTGTATTTATTGTTACCACTTACTTCCCCCTTTTCAGTGGGGGACGGTTGCCAGCTTCAACTTCCTGTCCTTGTCCCAATGTAGACTGCTAGCTGTGAGCAAGACGAGCATCACTTTTTCTCTGAAATGAATGTCATATTGACCTCTGACACACTGGCTTACTGCTTTTCTTGATGCCACACATGCAGTTGTTTCCTGTGGTGCTTGTAAATGTGTGGAAAGTGCAACTAACCTTGAGTTGTGTTTCTGAAACATTTAAGTTGTCTTTGAACAGAGGGTGCCCATTCTGAACAGTATGAAAAACGCAGAAGCCATCAAAGCAGATGTAGCCATCTTGGCATGGCTTACTGAAGGCAGTATTTAAGAGGCAAGCCTGTGTGTTCTAGAGGTAGATACAGCTGGAGGCAGACACACACACACACAGACAGTGCAGGGAGTGGGAAGGAGGGACACAGACAGATAGGGAGAGAGGGAGGAAGAAGGGAGGGTGGGTTTTATGGCATCTAGGCCTCCTGGAAAGATCAAGACTTAAAGTACAGTCCACATTTACTCTCCTTATAATTGCTTTCTTATGGTAAAAAAAAAAACAATGATGAAAGGACTTCTAAAAGTTATTTGTTGTAGACGGTGCAATGTGGGAACATTTTAGACATCATTTTTAGTGTCACACCTAGTTACACAGTTTAGAGGGGACTATAAAGAATTTCCACTACACATTCTGCTTTCACATATCATTTAAAACTATATGGTAATCCGTACTGATTGTACACAGTTTGGGAAACACAGACCTTGAAAGAAAATAGAAATTGCCTATAATCATATAATCTAGAGAGAGTTTGGATGTATTTCATTTTTAGTATTTATCTCTAAATGCTTATGTGTATAGGTATTTTTATATATGTTTCATCATACTGTATACACATGTCAATTTCTGACTTTGTTGGTATAGCAATTAAAATATGTAATAGAGTTGGAAGCATAGTTCAGTGGTGAATTAATTACGCTAGTCTGGTATACAGGAGGCCTTAAATTCAATTTTCAACATAACAAAAGATAGAAAGAAAGAAACATATTTAATGATTGTAATAGCAATTCTTGATGTGACTCTATCACACATTTCTCCACTTGTGGTATTAGTAGTTGTTTTGTGTTAGGTTAAGTAATGCTGTAAAGAACATCTTTGGGCATGGATAGTTCTTTTTTATTTCTGAACTTCTGATTATTTTATCAAGTTTCTGTTTGAACTCTGCTATGTCTTCAGGGCTCTTGTACATATTGATGAGCTACTTCCCAGGAGAATTGTATGCATTTAGCACTAATATTTCAGATTGCCTGTCTTGCTGCACTTAGCTGCTGAACCCTCTTTAAAAATAGACTTCCTTTCCTGGAGATGTAGTTCAAATTGAATCCCTGATTCAAACCCTAGTTTTGTCATAAAAATAGACTCCTAATTTACCAGGAGAGTAATACCCTATTTGTTACTTTAGTTTTTTCCCTTAATTAATTTTTTTTTTGTTGTTGTTGTTGGAATTGATGTTCTAATGTCATTTGGGGCCATTTTCTTATTGGATATTATAAATTCCCCATGACCCATTTCCAGTTTTATTTACTACAATTTTAATGATACCTTTATTCATTTATGTGTCTGTTTCTTCATGACTTTAGCTCTGTTTTATTTACTTCACTTCCTTTTTTCATGTAGACATTTAAATTTTATTATTACACCACTTTTCTTTTAGTTTTTCGTCTTCCTTATCTTTTCTATTGACTGATGTGACTTGCTCATCACAGTTTTCTTTCCTTTTTTCTGTATTCTTCTCTTTCCACATCTCTACAATCTTTTCTTGGCTTACTTTTCTAAATTCATGGCCATCCCTACTGTGACCCTGTCTTGCCTTTTCTCTGTGGTTGCCGTGGACCTTGAAAATTCTACTCCTAGTTCTGTACATACCTTTATCTCCTGACTGTTATCCTAAGCCTTTTCTTTTTCCTTAGGTTTTTAAGGTAGTAGCCATGTTGTTTCTTTCATAATCCCCCTCACTACTTTAGCACCCAGTCATTGGCCCTTGTTTCTCTTCAACACAAGTCTTTTTAGGAATCATTAATGCCTCTCATGTATATGCTTTGTCACCCTGTGGTGGACTTTCACAGAAAAGATGACATTGGCTATCTTTTATTCTGAAACATATATCTACCACAGAGTTCTATGTAGGGTAGCAAGGGTTGGCCTGGGCTGGGCATGGCACTCTGTTGTATGATATTGATTGATGACTCTGGTGATCCATCTTGTTTCCCCATAAAATTCCCCATTGCTTCTGCCTGATGTTGATCTTCATGTTGAGGATAAAGAATTAACTTGGTGCACATCCACCTTCCATATTTTCTCATCTGCTTCTAAAACCTTGGGTCCCTTCATACTGCATTATATTTATGAACCACAGAATCTTAAGAACCATTTGTGTTCTCTTTCTGTCACTTGGATATGTTTCTCAAGAAAAACCAACTGAAAAGAAGGGAAGATTTATTTTGGCTCACAGTTTCTAAGGTTTCAGTCCAGTTTCTCTTGGCCTTATCACTAATGACAGCCAGAAATCACAGAGAAGGAAAATGGAAGGAGCCAGGGTCCCAGCATCCTTTGCAAGATCATGCTCAAGGGATGTCACTTCCTTCCATGAGGGTCTGCCTCCTGATGTTTCTACTACCATCATCTGGGATGATGAGCCTTAGGGGGATACTTAAAATCTGAACCATAACACCATCATAAACTGAGCAGGCAGCCAATTCTGTCATATTATCTATCAGATGTTTCCTTGGCAGCCTCCTTGATGTTATTTTCTGATTCAATATAATTCTTGGCTTTCACCTTCTCTGCCCAATTCCCACATTTTATAACCAAGACTTAGCCCTTCAGATTTGGTTCTGTTGATTGTGTGAAGTCCTCCCACCTTTAGAAAAGGGGCAACCTGACACACATGTGTGAAGCTTGGGAATGTGAGAACCTGTAACTGTAGGCCCTGAAACACTAGATCAAGAAAAGTGAAATGGACATGAGGTAGTGTATAACAGCTGTATAGATCTGAGTGAGATTTATTATTGATAAACCTGGAGGATAGATAGGATTCAGATGAAGTGTGTAGAAAGAGAAGCTATTTAGCAATTGGAATGAAATCAAAATCTTGTATAAGTATTATAGTTTGATCATATTGACATGTTGCCCCCAGATTCTGAATTTCAGGTTTCACATATCAAAATTACCAGTGCTGCACTGCAAACATCCCAAGTGTATAATCTCAAGAATTCTGGAATTCTCCCAGTCTCAAGCATTGTGGAATTGTGATACTCCGTGGAAATACTTGTTAGAAATGACATCATTTTTAAGTGAAGAGAATTAGGCAGTATGAATATTTACATCAAAAATGGGCAAGAGGAGAACATAATTATTTCCTACAATGAAGTCAGTCTCTGCTATCTGTGGCCTTGCATTTCTAGAGTTTTCTGTGGGCCCCCTTACTTGGTTTTCTGTGACAGCTGCAGTCTGCAGGCTCCTCTCATCTCTCTGTTTAGCCTTGTATTGAGAAGTGCCACATATAAAGACTCATTAAAATTTTAACGAAGTACTTCCCAACCATGATCTCCTTCAATGGTTATCACGTTGGGTGGGCATTGCACTAATTTCAGGCGAGATCAGGCGCGTTCAGGGTGGTATGGCCATAGACATTGCACTAATTTCAAAGTAGGAATATGAGGTCCTCAAAGGTGTATTTCTCATGGGGCCATGAAACTGGTTTGTAGCAACCTGGATTGTGACGATCAGGCCCACCTGTGGTCAGTGCACTTTGTAGTCAGTCATGCATCAACAGCCACCTGATTTACCCATCACTCATTCCTATCTTTATTCACTCCTCCAATAATATTTGGCAAATCTTTATTGACCATCTATTATGTGCTGGTCTGCAAGGTAAAACAAAGGTAGAAAAGGTACCTTTCTTGTTCTGCCTTCCAGTTGGATGGGGGCTATAGGTTAGACTCAGTTACTCCTCAGTTACAACTGCTAGGATGGGGAGGTATGGGATGCTATGGGTTGTACCTAGGAAGGACCTGAAGTTTGACATTATGACTGGAGATAAGGCTTCCTGGAGGAAATCATCTCTGAGCTGAGAGACTAGGAAAGGATTAGATGTTCTTTATAGGAATTAATAACACTAAAGGCCATTGGTGAGATGGTTTGAAGTAGCCCCACTTACTTGGGGTTTAAAGTTCTGTAGTCAAGGCCTGGAAATTTTATTATAGAGAAAGAGGAAGAGGGAGAGGAATGAGACATTCGCAGAAGAATACACTGTAATAAAATATAGTCCGTTTTTATAATTATTCTAGTGTGTTACTGTTAATCTCTTTCTGTTCCTTACTTACAAATGGAGCATTATTTTATGTATGTATGGGGTGAAAAGACCATAATGTGTGTGTGCAGGCATGCGTGCAGACACACACACACCGTCGTCATCATATGTATGTGATCTGTGGTTTCCATAGTCTCTGGGATCTTGGAATTTATCCCTCACTGATAAGATGGAGTACCATACGGACAGTTGAATTTCTGTGGAAGGTTAAGTGCCATTGAAGAGTGGCACAAGATAAAGTTATAAAGGCAAAGGTAGAAGCCAGATCATTTGTCATTTAGGAAACCACAGTGAGTGAGAGAATAGCACTTTGCAGAGAACAATGAAAGGTCAGGCAAGGACCTGAAGGTGATGTGCAGACAGATTTCTCTGGCTAGGTAGAAAGGGTGAACCATTATTGTGATGTTTGTTGCAGTCAGCTAAAATGGGACCATGAGCAGACATTGCACAGGAACTTTTTTTTTGCCAGTCCTGGGGCTTGAACTCAGGGCCTGAACACTGTCCCTGGCTTCTTTTTGCTCAAGGCTAGCTAGCACTCTACCACTTGAGCCACAGCACCACTTCTGCCTTTTTCTATGTATGTGGTACTGAGGAACTGAACCCAGGGCTTCATGTATATGAGGTAAGCACTTTACCACTAGGCCATATTCCCAGCCTGCACAGGCACTTTTCTTAAGCCTCTGGAGTAATGGTATGTGGAAATTGAAGGCCTTTTCTCTAAAGCAAAGCCAAAAAATGGTAAAGGTAATGAAGTAGAATATTCTCAACTCCATGATTCAGTTCCACATGAAACCATCTCATTCTTCTCAGCATTAGCAAAGCTCAAGCTTTAAAAGTCATAATATCAAGAGACCTGGCATTCATACTGTCTTTTATCAGCTGGATATCCCAGAGAAGCCTGATCTCATTAACATTGTATACGTTTTTTCTTCTTCTACATCATACAATGAAAGCATGCTGTTTAAATACATGTACACCTTTTTTCCAAAAAGTTTAGAACAATGTTAAGGTATCTATAACAATGATAAATTCCAAAATCCATCAGATGCCAAATTAGCTCAGAATTATTTTTTCTTGTGGACTGGGCTCACCAGTCAAGAGCATGCACAAGAGGTTAAAGCAAAGAAGCTTGTAGAACATGCAAGGTGTCATATCAGGTAAGTGGCAGGTGTCAAATTGGGCCCCTGTGGCTGAACATCTTGACTAATAAGGCTACTGGTATCTACCTATTCTTTTTCCTTTTTCTTTCTTTCTTTAACTAGCCCTTTTCTACATCTCTCTCGTTAGCACAACCCTTTAAGAGAATACCCCTCCCTCTCCAAAAGAGTAATGATTGATTATCCTAAGGAGCTGTTAGGAAAGAATTAACAGGGTAAAGGTGTGGGGAAAAGCCAATGCAGATGCAGGTCCTGGTAGTCACAGGAGAACCTTGAACTTGGCCGCCTCCCCCTTTGCTGGAGTCTCTCAAGCAGCCTCATTGTTTCGGTTACCTTGGTAGAAAGAATATGTGAGGGCCCTGCCTGCCTTGCTGTCTGGTTGTCATGGAAACCCCCATTCCACACACCTGATTCACACATCATGCTTGACTAAGTCCAGACAGAGGTCACAGAATGGCATTTGCCCTTTGTTTCCCCTTCTTGTGTTTTCCAGGCACTTAAACTGGATACAGAGAGATGAGCTGTGGGCAGCCCTGGTAGAAAGCTTTGTTGTTAGGCAGAGAAATTTGTGAGTTTCTGGGGGGAAATTTAATAACTGTGAAAGGAAGAGCAGAGGCATCAGGGAAAAAAAAAGAAGTCTTGTGTAGTTCTGAGCTTCTCCTTTAAGGCAAGGTGTTGATCTTGTGATATGACTGAAAGTGATTTTCTGGGTTTCCGGGTGAGACTGGAAATGAGTATACCAGGTTTAGAAGCTTGTGGCTCCTTGGAGGGTTTTCTGTCCCATTTCACTGAATTGCTGCATAATCTGGATTCCGGGGTGTTAATTCGGGATGGCAGCACAGGCTGAGGCAAGCATCTGTCACAGCTGCCTGTTAAGAATCAAATGATTTGATGGTGCTTCTTACAACTCAGCTTTACCTTTAGGAAGTGTAACATTTTAGAAGGCAGACATCCTTCTGAAGGAATTATCTTTCATTAAATGGTCAGTATGTTTGCTGATGAATGCTTCTGTTTTCATTCTGATTTCTTTTCCGCCCTTCTTTCCTGGACTTAGAGAAAAGAGCACTGGAGGATAGCACATTATTAACCTTCTTTGCCAAACCATTTCTTCTCCATAGGTCAAGTAATTTTCTTTTCATCCTTGTTTATCAAACCAAGATTTAAGGATTTTGAAAAAAGAAACTGCCTTCCATACAGGGGTGTGTGACATGGTGTTCACTTCCTATACACTGGGGGTCAGAGTTTGTGTGTGGTACCGTGAAGGCATCCCACATGTCTTGGCAGAATTTGAGTGAGTTTCTGCACACACTCACATTCACTTTTTCTAATTTTCTTCATCCTGGTATACAGCCTTTGAACTCAGGGCTCTTGCTTGGCTTTGTCATCCGTGGTTGGCACTCTACCACTTAAGCCATACTGATATTTTTTTGTTTTCTGGTTAATTGGAGAAAAGTACCTGCCCAGGCTGACTTTGGATGAAGAGCCTCATTTCTCAGCATCCTGAGGGGCTAGGATTACAGGCATGAACCAATGACTCCCAACTTAAAAATCTTATAATTTTTAATGCCCTCTATATAGTTCCCTCTACATAATACCTACTGTTATTTCTGTCCTCGTGGATCAGTTTGGAAATAACATTTATAGGACTGGGAGTGTGGCTTCGTGGAAGAGTGCTTGCCTAGCATGCATAAAGCCCTGGGTTTGTTTCCTCAATACCACATAACCAGAAAGAGACAGAACTGTTGCTGTGGCTCAAGTGGTAGAGTGCTAGCCTGGAACAAAAAAAAAAGCTTAGGGACAGGGCCTGGGGCCTGAGTTCAAGCCCCAGGACTGGCAAAAAAAAAAAAAAAGGAAAAAAGAAAAAAATAGCATTTATATCATCTGAATGCAAGTTCTTACAGTCAGTATCAATAATTCTCATTTCTGATTTTGGCATGGGTGTGAGTAGGTGAGTGGCTTACAATACGGAGGAAGGGTCGATAGAGCGACTCATCATAAAGAAAGAGTACACACACACTTTCCTTCCCTTTCTCTCAAATTTACATGTTCTCTTTGTCTATCTGGTCTAGCTTTTGACTCTCCCTTCAGGTTCATGGGGGAAAATGGAAAGATTGCACACATGTTGGAAGAAAATATCATTTTGGAGTTTGGTTTAGAGAGCAAGTGACACTTCCTCAGTGCATGCAGGAAGTGATGGAGGTAATGTATGTGAATTCCAGTTCGAATCCTCTTTGGCTTTTTCTCCTTCCTCTTTGTCTGTTCCTATTTTCTTCTTCTTCTCTTGTCCATTTTCCTCCTCTCCCTCTTCTAACATGACCTATACATACCATGAATCCATCTTCTTAACACATACAGGTCAGTAGCATTCAGTTCCTTAATGCTGCTATACATCCATCCCTGCTATTCATCTCCAGAATGGTTTCATCTTCCCAAACTTTCTAACCATTATACAAACATTCAAACCTCACTTCCTATAGAACCATTCATCTGCATTGTCTCTAGGACGTTGACTTGCCGAATTACAATATTGGAAGTGAAATCATGTTATTTGTGACAGGCTTCATTCATAGAATGGCCTCAAGGCTCATACATGTTGTAGCATGTCTCAGGATTTCACTCCCTTATAGGATCAAGTAATACTCAATTGCATGTATGTATATAAACATATGTGAATATATGTATATACATATATATGTGTATTTACCACATTTCACTTATTCATTAACCTATTGAAATTCTTCTGGATTGCTTCTACATTTGTGCATAATGCTACTGTGAACATGGGTACACGTGTGTCTCTCTGAGATTCTGCCTACAGCTTTTTGGGAAGGGGTGGAGATGAACTTCCAACTCATAATCTACTTTTAATGTTTTAAATTCTATTTTTAATTTGGTGGGGGGGACTTCCATTATTCAGTTTTTCAACTCTTTCCCACATTCTTACCAACATTTATTTTCTTTTGTTTTTGTTTTTTTAAGTAGAAGACATTGTATTAGGTATTAGGTGGCAAGGTGACATTTCAGATTTAGGGTTTTAAGATATATTCTGAATGTTAATCTTTTTCAGATGTGTGGTGTGGAAATCATTTTCTTTCATTCTTTGAGCTACCTTTTCAATCTGTTGTTGTAATCTTTTATACATTACAGAGTTTTAAATTTTTTTATGAAATGCAATTTGTCTATTTTTGCTCTGGTTACCTCTGCCATCAGAGCCGTCTAAGACATCAATGTCAAATCCAATATCATAAGGCCTATGCCTTAGGTTTTCTTATATGAGTTTTATATTCTTAGGTCTTGTATTTAAATGTTTAATCTATTTTGAATTCTTTTAAATACAGGGTTGGGTAAGGGTCTAATGTTTAACATGTATGTATCCAGTATGTACCTTTGGTCCTTTCCCTATGTACTTGTCTCACCATCCTTGTCAAAAATTATTTGGCCATATAAGTGAGAATATATTTCTACACTCACTATTCTGTTCAAGTATACTTCTGTGTGTTTTTTCAGAACTTCATGCCATTGATTACTATGGCTTTGTTTTGAAATCAGAAATACAGGTCTTCTAGGTTTGTTCCTCTTCATCAAGATTGTTAACTCCTTTATGGTTCCTTGAGATTCCAATATAAATTGTAGTGTTTTCTATTTATGCAAAAATTATCATTGAGATTTTTTAAAGCTATATTTTTATCTATTTTTTAATTTTTATCTTTTGAGCCATGTGGCTTGAACTCAGGCCTGGGTGCTATCCCTGAGCTTTTTGCTCAAGGCTAGTGCTCTACTACTTTGAGCCACAGCTCTATTTCTGGTTTTCTGGTGGTTAATTGGAGATAAGAGTCTTGCAGACTTTCCTGCCAGGGTTGGCTTTGAACTATGATCATAACATCTCAGCCTCTTGTGTAGCTAGGATTACAGGCATGAATTGTCTGAGCCTGGCTTCATTGGGAACTTTTTTTTTTTTTTTACTGCTTTGCAGTGTATTTGTAGATTGCTTTGAGTCCTATTGACATGATTAAGTTTTTCAATCTATGAACATTTATTTATGTCTTTAATGCCTTTCATTCGTGTTTTCTGGTTTTCATTTTGCAGCTTTTTCACCACATTCACTAATTCCTAAGTATTTCTTCATTATTAATACTATTGTAACTGGAATTATTTTTATAATTTCTTTTTGAGTTTTTTTTCATTATTTATAGACAAGGTAACTGCTTATTGTATTGATTTTGTGTCATGCTATTCTACCAGGTTCATTTATTAGCTTTAACAATTTGTAGTGTGTGAATGTACCTTTTATGATTTCCAAGATTAAATCATTTGCAAACAAACAATTTAACACTTACTTTTCTTATTTTGATGCCTTTTCTTCTTTCTCTTTTGTAGACCTTTTTGTACCATGTTGATAAACTGGTAAAAGCTTTTATCATCATTTTTGTGTTTCTAGATTTTTCTTTTTTTTGAGACAGGGTCTTAGTAGGAGTCTGACTTTGAAAAGACAGTACTCTTGCCTCAGCCTGCTAAGTGTTGGGATTACAGGAGTGTACTACCACAATCCATTTGTTCTTGACTCTAAGAGATTTTGCCCTTGGGAGTATGTTCACTGTGGAATTGTCATATATGGGTCTTATTATGTCATAGTAGTTGTCTTCCCTTCCTAGTGTTTTACAGGTTTTCATCCTGAATGGGTGCTGAATTTTGTCAAATGTCTCTTCTGCCTCACCTGAGATACTTGTGCTTTTTGCTCACCATTTTTAAATGTTTTTAATGTTGATTGATTTTGATACATCAAACTATCCTGCTTTCCAGAAATAAGTCCAACTTGCTTATGGCACAATTCTTTTAATATGGTTATGAGCTCAGTTTGCTACTTGTTTGGTAGGGATTTTTTTTGCATCAATGTTTATAAAGAATCTTGGTCTATAGTCTTAGATTATAGTAGAATCTGTGCCTGGCTTTGTTAGCAGAGTAATACTATCCCCAAAAGAGGAATTAGGAAATTGTTCCATTCTCTTCACTGTTTTGGAAAATTGGCTGAAGAATGTTTGCTAAATATTCTTTAAATGTTTGGTAGCAGTTTATGTGTTTGCAAATAATTTTAATGAAAAAGCAATTTGTTGGACTGACGGAACTAGAATGAAGAGAAACTTAGAAAACAAGAGTTTCTCATATTGTTTGATCTTGGTCTGACAGTTGCTTGCAATGAGCGGGCGTGGTCTTCTGCTCTCCCAAAGTTCTTCCCAAAGTGCTGAAAGATGACATTGGCTTTGATGATGTGGCCTGGCCAATAGTCTGTGACTCTCATTTAGGAGACCTGGGTGATGAGTAAGCATTTCTCACAGCAAATGATTCAGAAGGAAATTTCGTTTCAGACACAAAAGTTTCCTTAAAACACAGCTATGCTTCATTTATTTTGCAACAATTTCTATTGACTAGTTCTGTGCTTATTTAAATATATGAGTGCTGACTTTAGCTGTAAAGTTTGTTTTCATTTATTCACTCATTTCGTAGCATATATAGGATACTCAGAACCATGCATTCTAGTAAAAATGTAATACAAACTACTTATGTGAGTGGCAGAGAAGAAAGATGGGAATTTTCTTTTAACAATATAGTCTGAATGTGTCTAAAATAGTATTTCAATATTTAATGAACACGAATGATTAACGAGCTAGTTTACATTTTTGGGGTAGCACTGGCCGTGTGCTTTCCCAAGTATGCCTGAGCATGATCACCAGTTAGGTTTTGAGAAGGGAGATGTTGACTAGGGAGTCTTTTCCTGCTGTGTTTTGGCCTCGGTTAGCAATCCTTACAATCTCAATGTCCCAAGTAACTAGTATTGCAGATATGAGCCACTAGTACCAGCTTTACATTTTTTTTCTCACTCTCCACAGACTAAGTTTTTGAAATCTGTGTACTTTAAAATTGTGGTATATCTCCAACTGGACTGACCACATTTCTAGTGCTCAAGAGCCACATGGGTCTAGTAGATGCCCTATTAGACAAGACAAACCCATCCTTTGTGGTGCCAGGACATAAGACTTGAAAAGGTCAACCCTCAAGTTCTCCTGGTGGACAGGCTGCTCAACAAAACAGAAAAATGACGTTGAGTACCTGGGGAGTAGCTATGTACAGAGTATTATAGAAGGCCCGAGGATGGGCTCCAAAGTCTGACCTGTAAGCAGGGGCTCTGGCAATAGACACAAATTATTTCACTGAATGTCATTCCTTTGAAGTAGTCCCCTGAGAGGAGGCCACTGACTTACAGTTTGGCATGGATCCCAGTCTATCAAACATTGACTTTTTGCTTCGTGAATTAGGAGTGTCACTGACAAGTTCACATTGACTTACAGGCTCTAATCTGGCCACAGGTCTTTGTGCTGGGATTTCAGTATCCCGACTTTGCTTTTCATTCTGGCCTGTGTCTCTCCTTCCCATAGGCAGAGCTGCTCTTGTTCTTGAAGATTACTCTCCCATCAGGTGTACCGCATTGTTCCTTTCGGTGGCAGCACAAACAGGAAGGTTGATGATATAGTGTTGAGAGTAAGGAAGAAAACACTTTAGTTTTCTCTTTGTCCAGATTTGTCTCCACATATCTGTAAGAAGAAACCTTAAGACTTCAAGGGGTTATTGGAAAGGTCATTGAATGGCCTTCCCTCATTCCATCCTGTGCACATGCTGGTCAGCTTAGAGACCCATCTTCTCAGGGAGTTACAGGAGAACCTAATGTTGTTGGCAAGGCTTTCAGAGTTAGGCAAGTCTGTGCATCTCTCCAAGCTCCCTGTGTGGGGTAGGGTGGTGGAGATATATTTACAGATAACTATCCAGGAAGTTCCACTTATCCTCCCACCTCTTTTTGTCTTTTTCTTCTGGCATCCCCTACAGCCAAATGACAGATGGGAATTTGGCAAAGTGAAAGTATCTCATTGTACTTCCTCATCCCTCAGTCTCATCACACTCCTAAGTCTTTTTTTTTTCCTTCTTCTTCTTCTTCTTTTTATCCAGGTCATTTAACACTTAGAGCCTGCAAATCCCTTTTCTACCACTGATGTGGAAGAGACTTGGAAATTGGTTTCTTTCCAGGAGATGAGTGATGCATAGGTCAGTTGAGGCCAAGAGGCTGGAGCCAGAATCTTAACCAAAGTCTTGTAAACAGTGTTGTAACTTTAGGGTATGGTGGGCTGATCAAGGAGGAGAGGCCTCAATACCCCACTCCATCTGAGTTCCACCATCAGTAGGCGGAGTCAAAGCAAATGAGGGATTGTATGGGAGGAACAGCTAAGTCCAGGCCTTCTGGAGTTTCTACTAGCATGTATTGGCATGTTAAGTGATCAATTGACATGTATTGCTGGCTGGCTTTAAGGCTCTGATGGGACATAAGCTCATCATTTTCAGTCATAATTAAATTTATACTATTGACATAGATAACTGTGGACTTTCTAAATATTTTCTGATTTTAAGAGGCATCAGATCACAGGAGTGTAAAATCACAAGAATCTCAACTCAATTTTTACCTAAAGAAGAGGCTTTGTGAAAATATTTCTTTTCTCAAATAGATGAAAAATAGCTGTTTTGTTACCCTACATTAAAGAAAACTACTGAAACTCAAAATTCACCTCATGGTGAACACTGTGCTGTTTTTATTGAAGAGAAATGATTAATTAAGAAGATAACATTAGGAAATTGACATTCATTTAGAAGAGCAGAGGACGTGGTTCAAGAAGTAGAGTGCCAGGCTGGCAAGTTCATGACCTCTGAGTTCAATCCCTAGCACTTCTCCTCCCAACAAAAAAGTGAACTTAGAAAAATGGTAAAGGCCATATATAATTTGACCATTTATGCATAGATCACTATTAATGCTGGAGATAATGAAGAAGATGATTGTTACTGATATCCCTTCTAGACATAAGCATATTGGTACCAAAAATGATGACTTTTTTTTGTCTGTGCTTAGTTTTGCTAGATAAGTTGAGTGATAATTTGGGTTATTGCAACACATGAGCAACTAGAACAGTTGATAGCTAAGTTTATACCACTGGCTTGTGGTCGGGTAGGCTCAGTGAGGGAGCCACAAAGTATGAAAATGTAGCTTTGCCTTCAATCTCAGCTGTAGTACTGATGAGGCCTGTGTAAGTTACTCATGCACTTACTAAGCTGCCTCAGTCACTTTCTGTAAAATAAGAATTACAAATTTATATTAATGAAGATTAGATAGGATAATCTACAAAAGTGCTAACTTTATAGTGTCTGATAAGTATTAAGTCCAGAGGAACTATTAATTACAATTATTATTACTTCAGCTGAAAATGCTGTTTTATTGGCAATAAATAACTGCTTTGTTTTGTTATACCAGTAGCAAAATAATACATTGATTTTTTTTCTTAATACTTGCTTGGCCATTCTTGAGAACTTTTTAAAAACTTTTTTTTTAATTGTCAGAGTAATGTACAGAGGGGTTATGATTACATGAGCAAGGCAGTGAGTACATTTCTTATCAAACTTGTTACCTCCTTTTTTTCCCCCATCTCCCTCCCTCCCCAGTTCCCTCTCTTCTCTCCCTTCATTGAGTTGTACAGTTGGTTTACAACATATTGTCTTGTAAGTATTGCTGTTGCATTGGTTTGCCTTTTACCCTTTGTCTCTCCATTTTGTTTTCCTAGTTGCAATAAACACACACACACACACACACACACACACACACACACACACACACACACACACATATATTACCCAATGTTCCAAAGTCAGTTACAGTGACAACAGGGGTAAAAACATGGTGGAGAAAGACAAAAGAAAAGGCATAATTTCATAGGGTACATTGAAAATAACAACAGCAAAGACAAACCACTTATTTCCAAGTCTTGTAGTTCATTTCGCTTAGGATCATCTTATGTGATTATATGTACATTGCTATTGAGCTATTGTGCTCCTCTGCTAGTCTATGAAAACTTTATATATATATGTGTATATATATATATGTTTTCTCTGTAGTATTGCAGATTATGAGACTGTACATGTCTCTGTGTGTGTGTCTGCATGCACTTGTATGCTCATAGAATACCAGTAGTAACCCTATATAAATGCACCATCTTTCCCATGGCACCTGAAGAAAATTAAAAAAAAAAAAAAACAGAGTTAAATACTTGCTGTCCATGGACAAGAGGAGCAGGAGACCATGAAGTATTTTCTTTTTTTCTTTTTTTTGTGGGTTTTGATGTTCCTTTGGTCAGAAGTATTGAGTCCTCCCTATGAAGTAACTATATGCTGCTGGCTTTGAAGTAAGTGAAGTGATCAAAAGTACAAGTGGGAGGGGAAATTGAGGGTTAGAGAGGGAGGGTCATTATTAATGTTTCCATGGCCTTAGCAATTTGAAAGTTGGAAGTTGAAGTAAGGTTGTTGGTTGTGGGAAGAACAGCCCACAAACATTCAGACATGGTTGAAGTTTAGTCTCTTGGTCTTGACTTTAATTTGAAAATAGAGAGGAATGACTTCTGAATCACATAGCCAAGGCATTTCTTCGTAACTTTTAACAGTTTGAGGCGAATCACTGCATGCTTCTAATGACACAAGGCTTAGATATTTCCACTTTGCTTCTCATCTCCCAAAGGTCTATAAAGTTTTTCTTGGGAAGAAAAAAAGTGTTATGATTTTTGATGCTTTTTAAGTCCATGTTGAAAAATGATGTGTCCCTAACCCAAAGTGAAACCTCAAGCATTAACTTTCAACAAAAAGGACTGCCTCTTGCTGACATCTGTAGGATGGTTTGTATACACTTTCTCTATTTATTTATTTATTTATTTATTTATTTATTTATTTATTTATTTATTTATTCATTCTAATCCTGGGCCTTGACCTCAGGGCCTGAGCACTGTTCCTGGCTTCTTTTTGCTCAAGGCTAGCACTCTACCACTTGAGCCACAGTGCCACTTCTAGCCATTTTCTATATATGTGGTGCTGAGGAATCAGACCTAGGGCTTCGTGTATACAAGACAAGCACTCTTGCCACTAGGCCATATTCCCAGCCCCACTTTCTCTTTTTATGAATAAAGGGATTCACATGGAAGCCATCATTTATTTTACTAGAAGGTAAGATTGACTTTTTCACTGTAGGATTGGCTCTCTTAATTCTACAACAAAAATAGGAAGAATATTGGCATATCTTCTCTGCCCTCCCTCAAATGTACTATGACCAGATTTGTTCCATGTCTACTTAGGTTGATTTTATCCTCCAAGGAGCCAAAATATAACAATAGCAGTTATATTATCAATAACAGTTTGGAGATATGGAGTACGGAAATTATAATCTCTCCTAATAACCAACATTCAGCAATCTCTTCTGATCAGCTCTTTAAATTAGAAAGAAGTAGAAGCATGAAAGACACAATGCTACCTTAAGTGAGGGTACACAACTTGAGGCCCTTGGCATCAGGAGCTTTGCATTCACGTCCCACCTCTTCCAGTTGCATAGTGAATACAGGGAACTGTTCATAAGCAATGGAGTTCTCCTTTCATCATTTGTCAAATGGTGAAACAATACTTGATTCTTACGGTCCTTATATTAGATGAAATATAATTCATGTGTTCTTTGGTTAGCTGTTGGGCATTCTTTCCATGTGACCTCACCTCTGTGAGTTACCTGGTAGATCAGAGGAGGAAGTAAATCCAACTAGTGACCTTAGTAAATGTTTGGTATCATTCACTCCTGAATTATCAAGAGCTGGCTATAAACCAATAATCTTTGTTGCCTAACCTCCATCAACTATAATTATCCCAAATCCCCAAAATTACTATTGGTAAGGAAAGGGAAAAAAAATCAGTCAAAGCAAAAACCCATGTTTGGATCCTTTTTGCTCAACTTTATTCATTCATGGTAGTCATTTGGGGGATTTTAACCTAACTATGACCTGGAAAGCTAAACAAATGAAGTTCTTTTTTAAAAATCTTTTCTGAGAATATTACATGGTCAATTTTAGTCTTTATAAATTGTGAGTGCTGTAAATTTCTTTGTTCCTAATATTGCCTATTGTCACAGTGTCACTCTGAGAAAACAAATATGGAAATGTGGAGGGAGAAATGGAACAGTGGGCAATTTCGGTTAACCTGAGAAGATCAGGGATTGGCAAAAACTTTGTTCTATACTCCTCTCTTCTAGTCTGGAATTTAGGTAACTATAATCTCTCTCTATTTTCCCTTAGCCTTGCATTGTGCACATATAACAGGCGTAATTCTTTCTGAATACAGTTATTATTTTACATTATGCTAACATTCTCCTCTACTAGAAAGTTGTAGGACATCATAATGCTTGATTAGCTGCTCTGTGCTCACACTAGTGTTCGATGGGTATTTTCTTTTAGATAGCATGTGTATTAGTGATGATACACATGCATACTGTCCAGGCCACTGGCTCAATACAACAGCCAGCACCCCTATTTCTCCCAAGCCTTATCCATGACCTTATCTTAAGCACAAACTGTACCATACCAATCTTCTTTATGAATCCTGAAAAATATGATATCAGTAAACATCCAACTAAGAGAAATGAGTCAATCAGTGGTCTGAGTAAAAATGGTAGGCATAGTATAAAATTAATCCCAGAGTGGGGAGTCGTACCACACATCTGTAACCCCAACACTTGACAGGCTGAGGCAGGAGGACTGAGTATTTGAGGCCAGCTTGGGAATTAAAGTGTCTCAAAAAACTTAATAATTTGGGTGATATGAAAAATTGAGTCAGAGGCTGAGAATATGGCCTAGTGCTAGAGTGCTTGCCTTATATACATGAAGCCCTGGGTTCGATTCCTCAAGTACCACATATATAAATAAAAAAGCCGAAAGTGGCACTGTGGCTCAAGTGGTAGAGTGTTAGCTTTGAGCAAAAAGAAGCCAGTGACAGTGCTCAGGCTCTGAGCTTAAGTCCCAGGACTGGGGGAAAAAAAAAGTCAGAAGTCAAGATTGGACATGCAGTTTTAGCTTTGCTACATGGTACTGTGACAAATGTGGTATAACTTGATTTCTATGGGTTTCACATCCTCATTTATGAAATAAAACTTAGGATTTATGAAGACTTCTGTCAGCATTGGGGATTTAGTGTTTCAATCTTGTATGTCCTAGAGGATATATGTTTTATCCAAAATAGATAATTTCTACTAACATGCTCCCACCCAAACTGTCCCCATGACTGACTGCCCTCTCCCATCTAGTGGACTAGAGCAATCAATTCAGATTCTTTGTCAAAGTGACTGAGAAACTGAGGGAGAGAAGAAATTTTGTTTGAGTCAAGGCAATGAGACTGAATAACTGAAAAAAAAAAAATTGGATAGACTGAGATCCAGATTAGCAGTGCTTTGCAGTCACTTCTTTGGGAAGTTTAGAAAAGGAATCATCAAGTTCTTTCTGAGGACAGGAGCGTTTTAATTGCCTTTTAAACATCTGCCCCTCAAGAAAGTGTTCAGCTGCCTCTCTAACATAAGCTTCTGCTGATAGTCTATAGAGTCCTTCCACAAGAAATATAGAAAGAAATTCATACCCTAGGTGTTTATGAAAGTCAAAAAATTTATAGTTGAAAGGTAGAAGTATGCCTTGAAAAAGACTTACATGAAAAAGACTTCTGAGATTTTTGTCTCAGAAAGATGAATAATGATCCAGACTATCCTTGTCCTTGTTTTTTTAAAAATAAACATATTGTGGACTTGTCATTGGCTCATGATGAACTCTTCATAGAACCCTTTAAAGCATGAACTTTGCATTGCTATGGAACCAACTGAAGAAGAGCTGTTTCAAACCTCCATAACTTCCTAAAATAAACTCTGTTTCTGTAGTCACACACACATATATACATACATATATATACATATACATACATACATACGTACATATATCCCATCTCATAGGAGCTCTTTCTTCTTTTCACTATGTCTGATCCAGACATTGTATTTCCTAATAGTGGCATTCCAGGTTGTCCTTTAACATTCCATATTAGCATCAACTATAATTTTCATATATTTTAATTGTCAATGGATAGCACTAGTACTTCACTGGATCAAACCCAGGCTGCATAATTAGCGAGGATTGTTTCAGCTCTCCATCTATCCATGCAAGTGTTACCTTTAAATGAATGCATTGCATTGAAGACAGGAAGTGGAGTTTTTCCTCTTTTTCTTTTTTGTTTGTCTTATCCTTAGCCATTGCTTTTGTGTCACATCTCATAGGGGTTTGTCTCTCCAGAGCCTCTCTCCAAAAGCAAAGATCTCAAATGAGTATGTTTTATGTTGATTAAATCTAAGAGGATAAGGAGTAACATGCATTTTTTAAAAGAAAGATTAAAACAGTAAATGCGGTTAAGATTGTTTTTTCACTTCTTTCTATACATAATTCACTGCATTGTATTAAAAAGCTGATCTTGGATTTTCAGAACAGAGAAAGGTCATTTTGGAGCAGGGTAGTGTCTCGATGTAGACCATTAGCATGGATGTTCTATATCTTTAAGATACCAGAAAGTTGGAAAGTGTGACTTTGACAAAACCTTGTGTTGAAAATTAGATCTGAACCTGCTAATGAAAGCGAGTAGCTTCTGACCAAAAATCCTGGTAAGAAGAAATATGTTTTGCCTCTTCTTTCACATTTTTGCTCTTAGAAGCAGTTTCAATGGCTCCCAGATCTACTGACTAAACAGGAAAGGTTCAGTGAGTCCCTGTGGTTTGTTTTAGTCTGCTTTCCTGAGACAGTGGTCTTTGGCATCTGGAAAAGCAGTGTCCTCAGCTTTCCTCTGTGGTGGTACACATTCTAAAGAGGAAGGGGATGATGGAGCAGCGGAGATGGTAGATTTAGAAAACTCAGGATTCAAATCCCAAGGCATCATTTATTTTTTATGCAATCCCCCTCCTCCCACATTCTACCTCTCTGGTCCCTTCACCTTTTACAAGATAGAAAAATGCAGTGAACAGAAGGGAAAAACACCCTATGGCCATCTCAATCCCTTATGATTATAAATTCAGATCTCTTCGATGAGCAATTTATCATGCTTATATGAATCTGCATTGTGTAGATGGGTTATTTGAATTTCATTAAGTAATACTTTTTCTCCTTGTCACCTGCTTAGGTGCTGAATTCCTCTTTTATTATTTCCTATCCTAACCCACTGGCCACAATCAAAGATAATTACGCAAATGTTTGGGGTACAAATAATTATTTTAAAGTAAAATGGCTGCACATAAGTCATTTTGACTTTTGTAATTATTCTTTTAATTTTTATGTTTAATTATGAAAAAGAGAAAGAACAAAAAAATCCTATTGGATTGCTTATATATGTTCAGTTATGTGTTTTTGTTTTTATTCAACCCTGAAGAAATATTTAAGAACATATAAAATCCAGTGTTTTCAGATCCTACGCTGAGAACACTGAATTTTTTTTTTCTTTTCCTCTTCACTTACTCATTACAACAGATTTTGCTTGGTTACATGCAATAGCAAATGTCTCCCTCAGGAATGTTTGTTGGTTTTTTTTTTTCCAGAAATAAAAATTGCTTTGCCTTCTTTAGCATTATTTTCTTTTATAATGGAGAAAAAGTACCAAGAAACCTTAAAAAAAGAACTGAAGCGAATCATAGCCAGTTTATAGATTTTTGATAGAAATCGAGAGGGATACACATTTAATGATAACATGGGTTAACTGTGTATATTAGCTACTCTCCTATGTAATATTACATGAAAGACTGCATTAAGTTCTACCAAAAGCATTAGCAGTGGAGAAGCTCATGATACAAATGACTTTTCATGGGACAGATAAGGAAGCAGGCTGTCTGGCAAGTAACCTGATTCAGGCATATTTGAATACACATCGTGGTGTGCTGCTTTATTCCTCTGTTGCATGTGGTTCATTGGAATTTTAATGTGTGCATATTGTATGTACACTTTAAGTGGGTTATAGTAAAAACCAGTGCCATTTAGTGAGTAGGGTATTTCATATATTCAATGAGTCCATGTGTTTTAGTAATACAGTAAAACTTAGAAATGGTTGCGCCTGACTTTTGGCTCCATGATATGGTGGGAAAGTGACATATTTAGTAGGATCTGATTTTGTCATAGACAGTATGATGTTTGCAAGTCAAGCTGCATAGGGAAGTTAAGATGCAGCTCCTCCTCAGCTGAGTCACGTGGGAAAGCTCAGTGCTCCAGAATGTACTGTGTTGCTAAGCTATGCTGTTCCCTACACTAAGTGTGCTAGGTGCCTTGTCATCCAGTGATATTTTCTTTTATATATGGGTTTACTGAGATTTAGTAGGTCAAAGAACATCTCTCTTCTAGAGTCAGGTTCATATTCTGACTTCTCTGCCCAGTGTAGCAATGGTTTTATGGCAGAAGTATGCTCTCAAAAATATTTGCTCATCCTTAGATAGAGCCTACTAAAATAATTTGATTATGGAGATGACACTTTCACAGTAGCTCTCAAATCCTCAGTGTTGACATTGCGATTTTCCATTCACAATACTTGCATGAACCTTCTCACTGTACAGAGTCCCTCTGGGAGGTATTATGATACTAAGGTACACCCTTATTTTGCTATCCAATAATGAGGAAGTTGAGGCAAACAGGACTGCCTAGTTGCCAACACTGTAAAGCTACTACTGAGGATTGAGATCCATACATTTAGAAATGCTGTTTCTTAGCCTGATGAGTTAATGACTTGTGTCTCACCTAGACCTTTCACCTTGTCCTCAGTTGACTTTGGATGTATTTTCATGTGTGTCTTTTCTTCCAAGCTTAAATTTTCTCAGTAGTTATAAGTAGAGCATTTTTTTAAGGATCGTAGTTGCAAAGGAGAACCCAAGACAGAAAGTGAGAGGATATTTCTGTCATTTGCAATGATTAGGAAAATCTCTTGGGGAATACATCTAGAAATTCAAAGTTTTAACTAGGCCTAGCACCTTCTGAATATGTGGAGTAAGTGACAGCGCTTTGCATTTGTAGATATAAGTAGCCTTCTGTCATTAGCTTGGTCCTTAGCTTCAACCACATAGGTGAGTAACATGTTTTGGGAAAGATGAACATTTCCTGGAACTAAAGGAAATACTCTGTGGGTTACCAAAGTATGGATTTTTTTGTACCTCCCATTTATCATGTCCCATTGAATAGATGCTTATTGCACACTTATTATATACCAGCCTTCCATACCCTTGTAGGGTACAAGATGACCAGGAGGCTGGGGCTGTCCTCAAGGCACATGAATTCTTCTGGGAGAAACTATCCTATCCATACTTAAACATAGTACAGTTTAAGAAGTGCTGTATAAGCAGAATGAAAATCTCTATGGGTATACAAAGAAGGGGGAGAGTAATTATGGTAGTTATGATCAATATTTGAGCCAGATTTTTTAATAGATGAATAGTATGATTGGTCAGATAAAGGTAGGGAGGTAAAGCCCAGGAGACTACAAGTCTTGAGTACTGAAATGGCATAAATAATTACTATCATCTCATGGCTAGGAACACTGAACACTGTAATCAGCTTACTCTGAGTAGGAAATGGCCCTGACACTCATATTCCCTCCATAACATCTCTACTTGTGTCCATTTATTATTGGGTAAAAGAGGATGACTTTGAATTCCCTTCCTAACCCTCTTTCCTCCTCCTCTTGCTTCTTCTTTATTCCTCTTCCCCTTCTTTGTACTCCTCCCCAGGAGGAGCCTTTGCCTCTTCATTCTCTTTCTCTTCCTTCCTCCTTCTCTTCCTACAGCATTATCTGGTTAGCTTGGTGAACCTGGATTTGAAATAGGCATTTTCCATGTCAGACATTAAGCCTTTTGGAGTTGGAGGGGCACTCAGCTGCCTACAACGATCCAATAGATTATAGTTTTCTGCCATTTGTTTCTGAGTCATTTTCATATTTGCTTTCTCAGGAAATTCTATTGTTTTGCTACTCCATTAGAATATAGCTCTCTGATCACTAATGGCCCATACCAGTTTCTCTCTCAGCACTTTTTTTGTGAGCCATCCTTGCTAACCCTGCCACTATAGTATGGAGATTTCTATAGTACTTGAAATTTGCTAATTTGGAGTCATAGGCTAAGAAAGAAAATGGCTTCTGTTTGAATGGTGTACAATTCCTGGGGAGCTTCTAAAGCCACCTGACATGATTTGAAATGGTTTGTAGCAGCAAGAAACTTTGCAGATGACTAAGACAAATAGGAAAGATGTTTCGCATGTTTTGATGTACTGTTTCTTCCATTACAAGATGTAAAATTTAGTAGACATAGCCCATGGTCTGAGGGAAATGAAATATTTCCTGTTGTAAATCACATGAACTACATGAGGACTAGAATTGATGAGACTCAGTTGATGGGGTTTGCTTATATCCTCCGTAGAGGATTCAACAGAACTGTAATGTGCATTTAACTGTTAAAAAGTGTTTCTGGCTAAATAAAACATCCCCAACACTGCTTACTTATTGTTAAGCTACTTAATTGTGATCCCTAACTTGGCTTCATAAACTGGATAGATGTACCAATATAGTTATGCAAGATGAAAGAGTGTGGTGCCAAAACAATTTACGAGCATGTTGCTATAAATAAACAGAAAGAGGTACAGCTGAATACACTGTTGACAGTGTTCTTGATTCTGGAAGATGATTTGGAGATATTATGCGTATGATTTGGAGATATGATTAGTTGCATGTTTAGGAAAATTCACTTGAGGACAAGATACATTATTCCTGGCATGCAGTAGGAGCCCACATGTCGTTTTATAATGCATTCTCTGATTAAAATTTTTGTAATTTGCTCAATAAACCTAATAAGCAATGTATTGTTGCATCATGAGTGAATTGAGTTTCCTAAGAGGAAAACTACATGAATGGTCTGGCATTGGAGAAAATGCATTGCTCCACTGTGGGTACAGCATTGATGTATCTTGTTTCCCTTTTCCTCCCTGTCATCTTTGATTGTCAGCCATGTACTTTGTAAATGTAACCTGCTTTGACCTGTGGATAGCATTTTCAAGAAAGGTATCTTCAGGGGTCTTCATGTAATTGTATTCAGGAAGAGAACTCTTCTTAGTGCAACATCATCATTGGCTACTAACTGGGTAATTTGTAAAAGTTCTGCCCATACCTGGAAATATCATTAATGCCCTTTGCTGAACTTTGCTGTTCTCTGCATGTTTCCCATTGGGAATTGAACTGGGTTTGGTTGTTTTTTTTTTTAACAGAATTTTACTTTTTATTTTTATTTATTTTGCCAGTCCTGGGCTTTGAACTCAAGACCTGAGCACTATCCCTGGCTTCTTTTTGCTCAAAGCTAAGCACTCTGCCACTTGAGCCACAGCGCCACTTCTGGCCATTCTCTGTATACGTTGTGCTGGGGAATCAAACCCAGGGCTTCATGTATACGAGGCAAGCAATCTTGCTACTAGGCCATATTCCCAGCCCTGGGTTTGGGGTTTTTGATTCATTCTAGTAGTTATAAGAACTAAAAGGTTCCTTAATTTAACTGGGCACAATGAACAAACAATCCAGGCCTCCTGCCCACATGTTCTCCTTTTTCAAAAGCAGAAGTTAATAACCTGGTGTTATCCCAGTGAGGGATTGGCCAACAGTGGTTCACAGATGCTGCTTCGTGTTACATCCCCAGAGCTGGAAGGATGTCACCATACTGATTTCTGGTTATTCTTTTAAATTACATGTGGACAATTTCATAAACAAAGTAACCGAATTTATGGTATATGTTCTATTCACCTAAAAGGAATATTTAGTGAACAAAAAACACACCCACACAAAAACAAAACCAGCAATCTGTTCAAAGTTCTTTCCCATATTTTCTTCTGCCTTGAAGACACATTTCTATGCCCCAGTCCATTCTTCCAATCTCAGTACCTTATGTATGAGGGGCATTCAATACCTAGTTGGTAAATGAAGCCCTTTGTCCTCTGTATCGGTTGTATAGAGTGGAAATCTGCCTCAGAACAATAGCTGGTGAATGGTCTACAGCAGAGAGCCAGGCTAGTCTTCAAAAGCATGTTTCCCCATTCTGGCAGGGCAGGACATGGTCTGCTCAGTCTAAGGAGGTCACAACTCTCTCCCTGGTGGTCCCTGCTCTACCTCCCTTTTCTTTATTTTTCCCAGGAGTTGTTGAGCCCAAGTGTAACTGCTAAGAGGAATCCAGAAAAGATGAAGAGCTTGAGCATGCACCCCTGCCTGTAGCCTGCCACACACACTTAAAACCCGGAGGAAATGTGAGAGGATCAAGGGGAAGAAGGGAGCCAAGCAGGTGAGCAAGCACATGTCTGAAGACTGAAGCAACAGGAAGGGATCCTTGGCAGTTCTTTCCATTTGGCAAGGTCAGAACATGACCTGAGCTTGCACTAAATTACCTCACAGCAAATTATTATTACTGTTATTATTATTTTACTGAGCACTATAAATGTGACTAAGGATGATTCCACCAAGCCCTTTGGCTGGGAGAAGATGAACACATCAAAGACCTGCTAATTAATCTCCAGGTGGGGTTAGGACTTGGGCGCTCTCCTTTTAGGAAAGGGTTAAATCCCAGCTCCCTCTTCTCCACCCCTCAGGTGAGTGTCTTTAATTTCAAGCCAATGTAAGATTTACATAGTGGTGTTTTTTTTTTTTTAACCTAGAGTCAATTTACTTTCACATAGAGTCTGTGGGTTTGGAGTATTGGGGTATATTGTGCATGTCTGTTTGTGAAAACTGGCCAAGTTTGTGTTTCCTTTTGCTTTTCTTTTTCTTTTTTTTAATAGAGTCTATTTTTTTAAACAATCTTTGGGCCCATGTTTCAAAGTATCCTTGTAGGTGAATTGAAGTGGAATCTTGTATTTTTATTTTCTTTCTGAATATTTTACAAATTGAATCACTGATGGGAACCTCACACAAAGGTTGCTGCTTTGACCAGGTCCCAGGCTATTAGTATGATTTTGACTGGTTTTCAATGTCTACCTCTGGCTTTCCTTTCTATTTATGCTAAACATGTCATTTTGAATCCCTTTCTTCTCTATGACTAAAAATCTATACAGGATATCAACGGAAGGAAGTTTAACTCCTAAAACAGCTCTCTGTAGAGCTTCTCAGCTCTCCTTCCCTGCAGCTATCAGTACTTGGGGCTAACTGGACCTGAGCTCTGTAGAAGTTTCAGGAATACCCCTGGCATCTACATACATCTCTGCCACTGCAGGGACAGCAACCTGAAATGTGCCCCGTGGGATAAAACTGTTCTGAGTTGAGGATTTTGGAGAGTTTCATTCAACTAAAGAAAAGTAGTTGAAGAAAATGGTGAAGATGAAGAATGCAGAGCTTTTCTTTTTGTTTTAGCTTAAGTTTGTATTTATTTATTTGTTGCTAACCTATGGGGCTTCAAAAAAAAAAGTAGATCCTAATGAGAAACCTTCCAGTAGAATTCCCATTCAGCCAAGACGTTTCTATCCATTATTTACTAGAATTGATTTAGATGAACACAATTTCAAATCCCTTAAACCAAGTATTGAGGGGCTTGAGGCCTGGCTCTATGGTAAAGGTCCTGTTAAGGAAGCAAGATGGCCCTGAATTCCAACCCCAGTACTGCCTCTAAGTAGAAAACAAAACAAGTAATTGATTTGAGGTTACAGTTTTCCAGGGAAGAATTTCCAGGTTTTTATATAATATGCAGAACTCATTATGAAGGGGCTACTGATCACAAAGTGTTTATGAAGAGAAAAGAGTGGTTGGAAACAAGATTCAAATGAGTGTCATATAAAGATTGTGGTAGGAGAATGCATGGGTGAGTGAAAACATTTAGCCACTCTGCATGTGTATCCAGCATTTTTGTGAATGAAAGGTCAGATACATTATTTAAATCCAGGTTTCACTGAATTCATTCTCTCATACAGTATTGAAAATTGTCCAGAATACTGTATACTTCCTGCATAGAATGATAACTCATTCTCTCTGTTCTCATTCTCCCTCCACTTTTACTTGCCCCACTGTAGGAAAATGTTTGAGCTGCCAGACAAGTAGAATCAAGTTACTACTCTGGCTGAACATTAAATGTCCTGTTATCTTTATGTCAATGTTTCTTTTTGGCTCTTTGTTCTCTCTTTACAGGAGCATACATGTTTGCCAGACATGTTCTGGCTTTTTGTGTTTTCTCTTTCTGATTTTTCCATCCTCTTGCCCTTGTTTTCTTTCCCTTTCTCTGGCTGTAGAAACTGTCAGGTGGTCTTGCTGGCATTGTCCTACCGTTTTTGAACTGTGTTACCCAGAGACTTCCATTTATTATGCCTTGGGCACTCACTCTGTCTCTTCAATACTCCATCTCTCTGAGGCATAGTTAATGATCTTTGTAACAAATGAAGGTGAACTGTAGCCACGTTATTGTTAGAATACAGCCAGCTCTACAGAACAGATTGGGCTGAGCTTTGAACAGCTGCGGCTGGCAGAGTAAATCTTGACTCTTCTCGGAAGAGTTCCAGAACTGCCAAATCATCAAACTTGAAGGGGAAAGAGGGACAAGAAAGGTTATAGGAATGATGGTTCCTGCAGGTGCCTTTTGCTTTTTTGATCTACCTGTCTGATTTTTTTTTTTTGCTAGTTTGCAGATTTAGCAATACCTGGAATAATGGAAGACAGAGCTGTTGTCTCTTTAGTCCAAAGGACTATTTAGGGGCTGTGCTGGTATTTTATTGGTTATTTTCAGTAAAAAAAATGTGATAGTTTGATGCTCGTGTGAAAAATATATGGCTCACACCTATAATCCTAGGGACTCAGGAGACTGAAATCTGAGGATCCAAGTTTGAAGCCAGCCCAGGGAGGCAAATCCCAAGATTCTTACCTCCAGTTAGCTAGCACAAGCCCATAAACAAAGGTCTGGATCAAGTGATAGAATACTAGCCATGAGTGAACTAAAGTTTTTTTTTTTTAAAAAAAATAAGCACAGTGTTTCTACCCTAATAGGAATTTAATAGTGGTCTTTGGGAATGTTGGGTGATAGGGGCTTCCTTGTGGATAAAATAAATAGGGAACTAGTGGGGTAAGGTAGATGCTATAACTGCAAGTTTGAGCCCAGAAAGTTTGAACCATCCCTCAACTATATTATAGTTGTCTATTCAAGGATGGAGGTAGGCGTGCCTGCCTGCATGCATGTGTGTTTTAGTCATCTGCAGCTGATATTTTTAAAGTGATATAAAAATTGGGTAAGCTTTTCCAAAGAAGACAGAAAAATCAGGCTTCTCAGTAACTACAGCCCATGGTGGATGTCAGTGGAAAATGACTAACAGCTTACCCCATCCCCAGCCTGGTTGGACAGGGCTCTGCTGGCCCCTAGAGCTTTTACTCCAGGTCCTTACAGTTACTTCCCTGGCTTCTACCGGAAGAAGCCAGGAAGGAACCAATAAAGGCTTGAAATTGAGAAGAACCAGGTTTGAAAATGAGCTTCCTTGCCAGTTTTATCCATTTCGACAAGGTAATAATTTTCCAGGTCTCAATTTTGTCATATGTAAGATGGGGATATACATCTTCACTTCCTGTGCTTGTTAGAAAGCATGTTTGATGTTTCTAAAGCAGAGCAGTACACAAGGGACTCTACATCCATTTGCCATTATGGCATTAGCTGGTGTGTGTCACAGGTGAATTGATGCTAACTGACCACTCATCCACTTTGTAAAGTATTTCTATTGCTCAGGACAAGAGGAGGAAATTGTGCATTTACCTCACCTCCCTCCATACTTGTTTTTATGAGATTCTTACCCCCAATAAATTACTCAGAAATATATATGTGCATATATATACACACATATATATTATATATGTTATATATTATATATTATATATGTTATATATATTATATATGTGTGTATATATATGGTGTCCAAGCAAATCTTAGAATAGAGATGTCTTAAGGATGGCATTAGTTGAAGAGAGAAAGAACATAATTAGAAAAACTAGTATTAGAATTTACTTCAGTCCTACTTGTTTGCTTTTGACAAAGTTGGTGTTTTGCTATTTTTATTTTGTTTTGTTTTGTTGGGGGGGCTGCTGGGAATTGAAGTCAGGAACATGCCAGACAAACACTCTTCCACTAGAACCACTCTCCCAGTGATTTTCTTTTTTAAGACAAAGGTTCCTCTTTCCCTTTGCTCTGGTTGGCCTTGAGTTTGCATTCCCCTTGCTTCAGCCTTCTGAGGGGGATTGCAGGTATGCTCCACCACTTCTGACTAGAAATTTGTACATTTGGTTTTAAGCTCCTTGAAGTTTCTATTTCCCCACACCCCCCCCCCCCCCCCGCTTACCAGCCCAGCCACACTTAAAATCAGGTTATGATAACCCTGTAGATGGAAGATATTCATAGGCCAGAAAGAAAATTCAGAAATGAAAACATAACATACATTAAGATATTTTCTTAAATGTGGAAGTTACACATAGTTTTTGTTTGGTTTATAATCCTGCGTTGACGGTGTATCAACTCTGTGCACAGGAGATTTTTCTAAATGTTAAAGGACTTTTCCCCCCTATATCATTGTATTCAATTGTATTCAATTAGCACTTTGTCTCTTTCATATCTAACATTGATAGTTGTTAGAAGATTCTAGTGCTCACTTGGGTGCCATATCAGGTGGGGGCTGGGACTTCCTGGTTATTCTATACATGGTTAAGAAATACAGGTTTGGGGCTGGGGCATGACTCAAGTATGGAGCACTTGTAGTCTTGATTTCAATTTTCAGTAATCCCAAAAATAGGAAGGATGGAAGTGAGGCAGGAAAGAATAGGAAGGAGAGAGGGAGGAAGGAAAGAAAGAAGGAAGGAGAGAGATATGAGGTTTTGCTTATTTTTATTCTTCATATAAAGGTAGCATTTCTTATTATTCCCTATGAGGGAAACCATAGAGTTCATGTTTCTTTGGGACTGGCTCACTTCACTTAGTATGATTTTTTTTCCAAGTCCTTCCATTTCCTTATGAATGGGGCAGTATCATTCTTTCTGATAGAGGCATAGAATCCCATTGTGTATATGTACCACATTTTCTTGATCCACTCAGCTAGGCATCTGGGTTGGTTCCATATTTTAGCAATGACAAATTTTGCTGCGATGAACATAGTTGTGTTGGTGGCTTTAGTAGGGTCTTGCTTGTGATCTTTTGGGTAGATACCCAAAAGTGGAACTGCTGGGTTGTAGGGGAGCTCTATGTTTAGCCTTTTGAGGAACCTCCCCACTGCTTTCATCTCTAGGATAGTTATAGCAGAAGATCACAATAGCTCATTAGCTATACCCGTATCAACACATAAGATAATGCTAAGTGAAATGAACTCCCAGTTATGGAAATAAGTAGTATATCATTGTTGTGGGTATTTTCAGCATGCCATGTGAAACCATACCTTTTTTCTCTCTCATATTCCCTTCCTGTAGTTTTACTCCTGTTATTACTGTAACCAATCATAGTACCCCAGATACTGTACATATGTATATTGGAACTAGGGAAGGGAAAGGGAATACCAAAATTGAGAGACAATAGATAAAAAGACAAACCATTGCAATAGTGACGCTTATAAAACCAATTGGTGTAAACCAACTGTACAACTCATGGGAGTGAGGGAAGTGTGGGGGGAGGCAGAGCAAAAATGAGAGAGGAGGTAACAAGTTAGATAAGAAATGTACTTGCCTTACATATGAAACCTTAAGCCCTCTGTACTTCACTTTGACAATAAAGAAGAAGAAGAACCAAATAAAGATAGCTTTTCTTTAGGTGTAGATGTTTCACTTAAGTACATTTTACAACAAAACAGCAAAAGATAACAGTGCACTATATTTTTGTTATACTTCTGAAGGCTACTGGGAAATGTGTGTGTGTGTTTTACTGAAATGCTTTTTGGAAGAAAGAAAGGTGGCTAGATAGTATTAAGGCAAGCCCAAGACAAACGGTAGAACATAGATGTATAAACTAGTGTTTTGTGATTAGCACAGTCATACAATTTTTAAAAATCAACCGTATCTTGTATGTGATTGTCAGTATTTTAGTTGTCAGTATTTTATCTCTACAAAAATGACAGTTTCATCCTCCACTGAATATAATATGTAGTTGAACCTTTTCCAAATCCACTAAGAGTTTATGGAATAGTTTTTTTTTTTTTTTTTTTTTTTTTTTGGCCAGTCCTGGGCCTTGGACTCAGGGCCTGAGCACTGTCCCTGGCTTCTTCCCGCTCAAGGCTAGCACTCTGCCACTTGAGCCACAGCGCCACTTCTGGCCGTTTTCTGTATATGTGGTGCTGGGGAATCGAACCTAGGGCCTCGTGTATCCGAGGCAGGCACTCTTGCCACTAGGCTATATCCCCAGCCCTATGGAATAGTTTTTAAAGTCACATAATTTTGAAACCCAAATGGGTTTCAATTGGGTTTTTTGTTTTTTCTTTTCTAGAATATACAGATATTTTATGCTTTGATTTTCCTTGTCCTGATTCTTTCCTGTTTCTTTTTTCTATACAATTATGATTATTGCTCTGGATCTCAGAGAAACAGAAAGAAACAGGGGAGCTTAGTAGGGAGTTATACAAGCCATGGGGGGCTTTTCAGATTCTTTATTTGTGAACCAACATAGAGACAGGGTTTCTTCATGGGTTAACAAAGACCCCAAGTAAAGATGTAAAATGTTGCTGGTTCAAATATTAGTGTTGAAAACAAAAAGAAATGTATACCAAAAGACCAAAAAGTTATACACATGGATGCAATTTATTACAACCTGTTCTTCGTTAGTATGGCTTCAACCTCGTTGAAACTTGTAAAATGTGCTCAGATAGGCACATTTTCTCTCGTTTTCTGGGTCAGAATCATTTCATAAATATTGTTCAAAGTTTGGGCAAGGACCATATTTGGCTAGTCAAGAAAAACTTAAGGGCTATAGAAATAGGTAAATCTATGATCTGCTGGTCTGGTAGCAATAGCAATTATGGGGGTGATCAAGTGGGGTGTGTGTGTGTGTGTGTGTGTGTGTGTGTGTGTGTGTGTGTGTGTGTGCTTGCCCTTGCACATGCTCCTGTGTCTTTGGAGTTGTTTCAAAGTAAAAAGAGACAGATGCTTCCTTTGCCTGCTTGTTTCCTGGTTTTCAAAGCCTCTTGTTTTGTTTAGTTTTATTTTAAGGCCCAGTGTTTCTTGGTCCTTCAGTGGGGGTTTGGAGGAGCCTGTGGGCATGAACGCAGGTCTAGATCTCGCTCTTCCCTGTCCCCTACGAAGTGGAAGTTCAGAGCACCACAAACTGCTTCAAGCAGAGCCCATTTCCCCTCACCCACAGAGAGGGTGAAGCAGTTATACCAACATCAATCAAGGAAAACCCACAGGCTGGGCTCACACCGTTGAAACAGGTGCCTGAGTGAGTGCTGTCTGCAGGAACACATGACTGAGGCGTGCCCCGGCATTGTGCCCACAGATGGCAGTTATGATGGCTGGGGGGGGTGGGGGGGACTGTGTGGAAGATGAGGTATTCCTGAGATAGCCTTGTCTGACCTCTACCTGCTCGCTTGCTAAGTAGTGTGGAATATTATTTGAGAGAAAGAAAGAATGTTTGATGTTCTTCCTGTGGTGCTGTCAGTGAGAACATCTCTTGGCTTATTTCTTTTTTAATAGTAAGCAAGAAGCACATTAGCTGATTTACTAAGAGAAAAGGAGAAAAAAGTGCAATGTTTAAAATACATGCTTACTGGAGAGGATCCCACATTCCAAGCCAGCAACAGGATAATTTAGGGAAAGCCTCTTTCAAAATAATAAAGTAAAAATGATCGGGCACTGGTAGTGGCTCAAGCCTATTATCCTAGCTACTCAGGACACAGAGATCTGAGGATCCCAGTTCAAATCCAGCTTGGGCAGGAAAGTTCATGAGATCATCTCTAATTAATCTGAAAAAAAAAGTCATAAATGGACCCATGGCTCAATTGGTAGAGTGCTACCTGGTGTGAAAAATCCCCAGTACTGGAACACAAAAAATAATAATAAAATAAAAATGAAAAGAGATCCCACATGTGTGAGACCCTGGGTTCAATCCTAGTACTGAAAACAAAACAGCTGCATGTGTATACATACACATTATACCTCAGCATTGATTAAATATAGACATATAGAGCTGTATTATATGCACGTATGCATGCATATGTGTAGATTACAAGTTCACACACGTACTTCTGTGCCTCATGATTACCCAAAGTCAAGTGGGTCATGAGGCTGAGAGAATATGAATATCTAAGACAATTTTAGACATCAGATGATAAAATGAAGGTGCTCATTAAAAAACAAACCAACAAGTAACAGATGCTGATTTCACCCTAAATGAACCAGCCTCCTATACCCTGAGCATTAGCTAAGTTTTACAAAAAAAATTTGTGTTTTCTTCACAAAAATTAAAGTTGGGACCAATTAACTGGGACTTCAGTAATAGATTGTGCTTTTTTACAAGGTTGTTAGACACCCAAAGCTGCTAGCACATGGGATTGGTTATGAGTACCTGCTTGGAGCTAATGCTTTTAAATATTTTCCATAGTATTTATGCTTAACTCTGTCAACATTTCCCCCTTTCTTTAGCCCCTATAAAATAAAACACACTTTTGAAATATCAAATTGGCAAAACTGGAAAAAATTTATAAAAACTCAGTGTTACTATGGGTGTAGGTGAAAACATACAATTTGTAAAAAATATCTGGAGATTATTTTGCAATGTGTTAAAACAGAAGCTCCAAAATGTGCTTACTCATAATTTTAGCAACTAAGCTTCAAGGCAAATTCTTCTTAAGACTATGCTTTAACATGTAAAAGAAAGTTTGTGTGTGTGTTTTCAGGAATCTTTTATTTCTGATAAACTTGATTGGAAATGCCTAATCAACATCAGGGGGATTAAACTCATGTGAACAGTAGTATACGACAAAATACCAAGTGCATCATTGAAATGATGTCGTTTTCTATGATTCTATTTTTCTGGTTTGATTCAGTTTTCAAATGCATTCTTAAAAGTTTTTCCGATTACCATTTTCATATTTCAATTTGATAAATAAGTACAATATTTCTATCATTTTTCAAATTGGAGTAGAATTAAGATTTTGAATAATACAAACACATAAATGAACATATGATCTGGATTACATATTATATGTAATTATTATTACATTATTAACACACCATGCATTATTGATTTTTTATTATGTGTATTAATAATATATTCTGTAGAATTACTAATCCATAATATAATATGTAATAATATACATTGCATATAAAAATATATTATATGTAATTATTGATATGTAATGTATTAATATATTATTAAATACATTATTACATATTGTTCTATTACAAATATTATTACATACATATATATCCAAAAATACATTGTGTCTATCCATCCATCTATCTATTACCTACCTACCTATAATATCTGTCTATCTACACATTTCATTTTCCCTTGCTAAATCTGGTTAGTATTTACTTTCTTACAGGACATTATTTCTTTTTAATATTGTTATTGTAGAGGTGATGTATAGAGGGGATGCAGTTGTTAAAGTCAGGTAAAGTGTACATTTCTTTTGGGGCAGTGCCACCCCATCCCTTACTCTCTCCCAGTTTTCCCTTCCCTTCCCCATCCACAAGCCCTATAGTTCATTTTCAACATAGTTTCTAGTGAGTACCATTGCTGCATAGTTTCCCTCTTTGTTCCTCTCATTTCTGTAGTCCTGATTCAGTTTTGTTTTTTAAATCAGCACAAACGATGTGGCTTGTGTTCGTATATGTGCACACCTTAAGACTTGCTAGGGAGATTTGGAAGAGTGATTTGTTTTGTTTATATGTTCTTAGTAATTACTTGCACACTGACTACAGGAAAGGAAAATAGGGGCGGGATTTTAGGAATATACTTATAAGGGTTACCTAGAAATATTAGTGTAGGCTTTACCGATGTCAGAGACTATGGATTGATTGATAGATTGAAGAAATATTTGCATGCCTGAGTCCCCTCAAAGCCCTGTCACAGTGCCATGTGGAGTAATCTCTGGATGGATGTAGCTTTCATGATCAGGGTAGTAATGCCAAAGTGAAGAAAGTAATATGCACATATAAGAATTAAGCCTTAATGCTTAATATTTTGTTTCACCTTTTCTAAAACACACTTGTTTGCCCTATTCACTCTATACTGTCTCTCCTGGCTAAACTTTATCTATTGTGTAGACAGTTGCCAGCTTCCCTGGTCTGGAAAGCCAAGAACAAATATGGAAATCATTGGGAAAACTTGACACTATTAATGAAGACTTTAAAGGACACTTAAAGGCTTATCTGCAAGTGCTTTGAAAAAACCTGACCTTTCCTTACTTTGTAGACTTTTGGCTTTGAAACCCAATCCCAGTTTAATGTTCAACAGGTGTCCTTTTGGGAGTCAGGGCAGGCTTTGAAAGGTGATTAGTGTGATGAAGCTGTATCTCCCCATCTGGAATGTGGAGACGGGGGTAAGAAGGCATGTGTGTTGAGCCTTAGACTAGGGTTGTCTGACTACAGAACAGATAGGATTTGACCAGTACAGGCATAGTCATCTCGTGGCTTAAATGCTTCTGTAAGTACCCAGAAATCCACCTGAAGGACACTTGTCAGAGGCCTAGTCCCCGTGTCCCTAAAATATTAAAAGTGAACCCTCCAAATGACCTCTTGGTACTTCCAGCTCAAATGGTGCTGTAAGAGCTCCTATCATCCAGGGGTTCCAAAATAAAGAGATTTTTCATGAGTTGTGTTATAAAAAATAGTAAAGATTCTTGAAAGTCAGTATTTGTTTTGGGGTAGTGCCAATTTGCCAAGCTCTGTGTGTGTGTGTGTGTGTGTGTGTGTGTGTGTGTGTACATACGTGTGTACATACAGTTTGTGTGGGGGAATGATTATAGCTTCTTGAACTTGGCTTGTTTGTTTCCTATTGGTAAAAGAGGACAGAACTTTGGATTTGCTTCTGTTTCCATCATCCTGTGAGTCAGAGGTGTTAGCTCATCTATTACTCTCCTGCATGTCTCTGCTGTGACTCTGTGGGAGAGTTAGTCATATTTTCTTCCCCCTTTTTCTCTATCCATCTTTCCTTTCTGTTAGATACGGTGTCATTAAGTGGTGCCTTGGAGTAGCTTTCTGTGTGTGTGTGTGTGTGTGTGTGTGTGTGTGTGTGTGTGTGTGTGTGAAAGGATAGAGTCTTTGCTCTTCCTGAGATCATGCCAGAGTGGTAAAATCACTAACTCAAAAAAAAAAAAACAAAAACCACTTGCAGCTGGGTGCTGGTGGCTCATGCCTATAATCCTGGCTACTTAGGAAGCTGAAGTATGAGGATTATGGTTCAAATCTAGCCTGAACAGGAAAGTCCCTGAGACTCTTTACTTCAAATAACCACCAGAAAACTAGAAGTGGAGCTGTGGCTCGAAGTGGTAGCCAGCCTTGAGCAGAAGAGCTCAGGGACAGCACCCAAGCTCCCATGACTGACCAAAAAAAATAGAAACCACTTACCCTTCAAAAAATATATACATATATATGCATATGGATACATATGTATGCATATATATATATTTGTAAGTTGAACAAGATTGAAAAAAACATGTCTTTAGCTAGGCTAATCTAATCACACACAGAAGGCAGCCTGTTTTCTCACTTGCTGGATCACTTCCACTTCATAGTCTCACAGGGAACAATATATTAAGTACAGTATTTAGAAATAGCTGTTGAGTCCTACTGTCTGATTTGGGCAAGTCCCAAGGGAGGGGAGGAAAAAAAGAGAATATATCTTGGGCTGCTGGAGCCTTCCTGGGAGGATATCAGAGTTTTCCCAGAGAAGCTGGCTTCCCACTGTGGGAAAGACTGGTTCCATAGATAACACTGTTAGGATTAATATTTCAGATGGCATTTCATTGGCTTCATGGTTCTGGGATAGCCACAGCTGATCTTATATATCTTAGGAATGCAAAGTGTATGTTAGAGTTTCCTTATATTGATGCAGTTACTTCCCTTCTGAAAGTCGAGCCCACTAACTAGCTTGGAACTCATTCATCACATAGTTGGTTCAGTTCACCAGCACCAACATACCAACTTTGTGTTTCAGAAGATAACTTGTGAGGGCAGCCAATCAGAGTGTTTGCAAGACAGGGTATTATGCTTCTCTTATAGAATATTCAGTCATCAGTACTTCTGCAAAAAAATTTTTCTTGTGACAAATCTGAGCATCACTGAGTACTGACTGAGTCACTGAAATTTGTGATGGGAATAAAAATCAGATATTTACAAAGTTACATTTATGGACCCTCTACTTGAGAATGTGTGTTCAAATACACCAGAATCATTAGAAGGAATGCAAAGGAAAACAATTCCTTCAGCTTAATGCATCCAACAGGTATCTGGCATAGAAAATGGTTTTTATTTCACTGCACTATTCCATGCATTGCTTAAATGTGAAGTGGGCATACCTGACTAAGTTCTTTTGCTTTTAGCTTGTAACTCTGAGAACTTATTGAACCCATATTTTTCATCTCTCAGATGAAGATAAGACTATAATCAGCTTCGGGGTTTTATTTATTTTACCTTTTAAGTTAAACCACTTGAGAACAATTTAAGATTGACCAAAATATGACAGGGAGAATAAGAGTATATCCATAATAACTCTTATCTGGTTCCTCTTATTGTTACCATTTTCCTCACTAGGCTTGTCAGAATGAAAGGAATGACCTTGATACTTTCCTACTCACTAAACTAACTTATCTCTAGTGTTCTTTTTCAGTTCCTGGATCTAATCCTGGCCACCACTTTAACTTTATTATTTCCTTAGGCTTCGTTGGTCTAGGAGGATATCTCAGCCTATACATACATACATACATACATATATATATATATATATATATATATGCACACACACGTGTGTGTATCTCCTTGGAAGTTTTGTCTTTTTTTTCTTTTCTTTTTCTTTTCTCCAGTACTGTGGATTGCACTCGGGGCCTTGTAAATGTCAGGCAGGCACTTTTACTACATTACATGGGCCCAGCCCCAGTTCAAGCTTGTCCATTCTGAGGCCTATTCGTTTCATGCAGTGCTTCTCGCTTGAGATTTTTGCGAAATTGCCTCCGTGATTAGGCTGGGTTACAAGTTTTGGCAGAGGAAGACCATGGGAACAAGGCATTCCTCTCCACATACCCAGTGACAGATGCATCACCATGACAGGTCACTGCCCTGCTGAATTTGACCAACTGAAAATTCTGCTAGAACTGAGATCAGCTCCGTCGGGATCTCTGGGACCCCTCTCCCCACTTCTCCAGGGGAGATGCCTGAATTCCAAACTATGAAAGAGCACTCGGCTTTGTCCCCTACCCGCAGAAGGCAAAATGTGCTCTTATGGAATGTGCTTAGCCGAGGAGAGAGTTGCCGGTACTCCCCCCCCCCCCCCCAGTCCCCTCACCTATGGAACTGCTGGGGAGAGAGGCATGGGGAGACGAATCAATGGTCCACAAGTCTCACAGGATTTAATGGGGGGGGGGGGCGTTATATAACGGTAATGGCGGGAAAGGAGGGGAACTGGCCAAAGGGCCAGTCATAGGCTAAAGACCATGTCCTTCACGGTGATGTCACGAACTTCCTCTATGGGCAGGGAATACAGCCCCCCAAGGGCCGGGCCTCCGCCATTAGACACGTGGCCAAGCTGGGAGGCCAAGCCGGGATACGGGGACCGCTCACTTCTCTTCCAGTTGAGGCTGGAAGGTGGGAGGAGCTCCCTCCCACACTGCCCATGGGCTGGTTGAAGGGCAGCATGAATCCCCAACAAGTTCAATCCTCCGGAAGTTCATAATTCCATGCTGGGAAGCCACTCTATTTCTACTGTCCATACTTTAACCTGCAGATGGAAGCCACCTGACTCATTTCATCCATTCGTTTTTAAGGTTTAAATTGGAACTTGCCAGGGCCAGAACCCAGTGTCTACAAAACACTCATTAGCATGAAGTTGTTCCAGTTGGACTTTCTCCACAGAATAGCCATTTCTCTTGAGGTCTACTTCCTCCTACTTCCACAGTCACTTACTGATGTTAATTACAAAATAAAAAGTGTGCTCACAAACCATCCAAATGTGATGACTGTCCCCAAAGGCACTCTAGGATAGAGGGCTGTGAGTGAGTTTATTCAGGCTTCACACTGAAGATCTGCATCATCTAACCTCATGTTGTTTCATGTGAGAGGCCAGTCCAACCATAGCGTTCACAGTGTGATCTGAAGCTTTCAGGTATAATTGAGAGCTCTTGGACTGGTGTCTTTAGCATTGTTCTTTAAAATGAGGGCCTTCTTCTGAAATGTTTTAAGCCTGTGCAGTTGTTGCCAGAGCAGCTCAACCGAGCTTGGATAATAGAGCTCGAAGTCTTGTGTAACTATGTCTGTTGGAATAAATAAGAACAGCTGGTCTCTTGTACAAATACTGTTGGCATGAATTTTTTATTTAAGTCTCTCCATGTATCTAGTAAACAGTAAGCACTATTCTAACATTACTAAAAGCCTCCCAAGTCTCCTTCCAATAAATTTCCTTCTCTCCTCCCCATTTAAGAGTTCAGGGTGGGAGGGCAGGGTTAATGTACCAGAGAAGGAATGCTAGGAAAGTATTTTCTGAACTAGAGAAAATAAGGTTCCTCTTCAGTCTCCTTTCCCATTTTGACCTATCACCTCTCTCTTTCTAAGATAACACATTGTTTGGACTGTTTCTTGGGAAAGCAAGATTTACACAGACGTGTTTGTGCTAATCTGTAAGTACTAAGTGAAGAGAGACTTAGTCATGCTAAAATAGACACTATGTCCCTACATACTTAATGGGAAGAAAATTTTCATTTGTGGTAAGGGATAGTTCAGTGAGAATATATTTTCTGGGTCCCATTTACATGCCTGACAAAGAAATTCTTTTCATATATCTTTTAAGAATTCTATCTTAACAACAACGGCAAAAAAACTAGAGACTGTTAACTCTTCCATATACTTTAGAAAACAGAGACCCACTAAAAAGAACAGCAATAATGTTCAATCATTTCTTCTGTTTGGTGGTTGTGGTTGTTATTGTTTATGAGAACCCTGAATAACTTAGGCCTGGATAACTTTCTGCGTTAGGTGAGTAAGTGCTGAGATTATAGGTATATATATGCTAATCCCCCTGACTGTTTCTTTATAACAGCTGAAAGAAATTTTCTTTCTTAACCTACTTTCCATCTCTTGTATTCTGCCTTGACAGCCTACTCTGTCAAGGAAATACATCATAGGTGTATTTCTCTGTTGTTTTCTTAATCTAGAAGTTGAACAGAATGTTAACTTCCTGTACTGGGATCTAGGAACACATGTGAGACTATGTTAGGTTCAACATCCATTAGGGATGGACTTGTAATCATTTGATTTTATTCTGTGGAGGTTCTTTCAAGTCTTGTAAACTTCTGTGGTCATGAGGATGCTCACAAAATGGCCTTCCTTGAGGCCACTTACACAGTTGTACTTTCTTTCACCTTTTGAGCTTAAGCATGATGATATGGGGCTCTGGGACTATGAAATGTGAGCAGAGGTCACACCTAGCCTCACTTCGGAGATAAAGCTATCATGATCTCAGAAAGTCATGATGTCATGAAGAGCCATTGTACAAGTGAAGTTACATCATCCCCTCTGCCTAGCCTCGTTCCAAAACAGCTGCATAGAGATCGCTGCAGTCTGATCTGTGAGGGACTGTCACGAAGCATGCTAACCTGGGGTCAACAGGTCAGGTAAGCAAGCAGTAGGCTCTGGGTGTTGTGTCACTAGGATTTGAGGGTGATATATGGGATCATCCAGACTGTGCTACCTTACATAGTCACCATTTCCATCATGTAGCATTTTACAGCTGAAAGGACTAAGGCTAGAAGTTTGGTCTGTGGAGGAGATGTTTGCAGTTGTGATGGTAACAGGGATGGAACGTCTGTACACACAGTGGTAACTGTAAAAAATTAGGTGGTGTTTCTTAGCAGGTGACTTATATTTCAGTATGCTTGTTAAATTTCTTTAGGGCAATTGTATGTCTGCTGACTCTGGATGGCTCATTGTTAACAACTATTTTTACAAAATGGAGAACAATCCCTAAGAAGGAAAAATTAAGGACATAGTGTACATACACACACACACACACACACACACACACACACACAGATTGAGAGAAAGAGAGAGAGAGAGGAATTTTAATACCAAACTACTGGTTGAGTTCCAGCAAGAATTTTTTTTGCATGGACATAATACTTAATTTATATTTAGGGACTTTCCACTGCTAAATCACAGAGCTTGTAAAAATCTGAAAGAAAATAAGAGGTGGGTTGGAGAATGAGGGAAATGGGGCCCAGGGTTGTCGCTCACAATATGTCTTTTAATTTAAAACCACCTGAAGACTTCAGTTGAATACTAAAGTAATTCCCATATGGTTTCCGTTCTTTCAAAGTGAGAAGCTCAGAAACACAGTCCACTTTGAGCCTTGGCATCTGCTGGCCTCTTTGTCAGACCAAGAGTGCTTCCTGTCTGCCTGCTGGTAGGAAGTGTAAGGAAAGCTGACTGTTCTGGGGGACATTGCCCAAGCTGAGCTTTCCCTGGGCAAACTGGTTCATCTGGTAGGAAGGACCCTCAGCAATTCTATCTCTTGGAGAGACAAGGCAGTAAGGAGAGCACTTTGAAAGAGACTTCATACTTTCTATTGTATGAGTAACTCATACAGGCAATCGTGTCACTATTTAGCTCCTATTACTATTTTCCTTATTTTCAAAATAAGATGAATAGTGTGTACCTTCCCACCTTTCATTAAGTTTCACATGATTTCTTCACGTGAAATCACATGTATAAATATATGTGACACGCAGACATACTGAATCATATAAGTCTGGGGAGATGGAAATAGAGAAATAACAGTTTGTATTGAGGCAACAAAGGAGTTTGAACAGTAATGGGGGTACCAGCGGACAAGCAATTGAGAATTGTTCCCTTTCTACTAAAGGCAGCATTCTGAGGAGGCCCCTGGCAATGTCATTACCTCAGCTGGTTTTCTCTTAGTGTGAAGTGAGAAAGGACATGCTGAGTGCGGAGTAGCTCTGAAAAGAGCTTATGCCACGAAAGGCTTTCATGAGCTCCAAAATCACTTGTCGGATGTACTATCAGGATGAAAATGATCTTATCTGGCCTGAAAATTAAATGACAAACTTTCCATCTCTTGTATTCTGTAACCCCAAGTGATGTTTTATATATGTTTCTAGAAATGCCTTTCATAAAACTGATTAATATACAGTATGTGATTTTTCCCTCTTGATTTTAAATGATCAGTTATCCATACAGTGTCTTCCAGCAGAAGGAAAAACAGAGAACCTAATACAATCCCCAGCAGCAATCCTCCTATACATAGGTACCTCTGGTTTGTTACTTTCTTTAGTACACTTTTGTTAAAGGCTCTATCACTATTTTGAGGATTACAAAAAAGGTTCTGTTTCTGTGTTCTTTGGGTAACTTTACATAGGTTTTATAGTTTGGATATGAAATGTTGAAATGTGACCCCCCCCAAAAGGCTCACCTGTTAAAGGCGTGGTCCACAGCTTTGTAGCACTATTGACAGATGATTAGATCATAAGGGCCCAAATATCATAAAAAAAATCAAAGAGCTCTTGACACAGAAGGATTCTGTGAGCCTCCGAATCACTTGCAGGATATACTATCAAGACGACAATGATCTTAACCAGCTGTAAATTAAATGACAAATTTTCTGTCTCTTGGACAATGGGTTAACCCATGGATGATTGATTTCATAGCTGAGTGGACTATGAGGGGATGGAGCCTAGTTGAAGAAGTGAGTCACTGCCTTTAAAAGTATATCCAGCCACAGATTCTTCCCTTCCTTTTCCTCTCTGCTTCCTGACTGCTATGAGGTGAATCGCCTTTACCACCAAAGGCATCCACCACCATAATACTCTCTTTCCTCAAGCCCAAAGCAATGGAGTTAGCTCAGCTTGGAGTGACATCTCTGAATCTGGGAGCAAAAATAAATCTTCTTTTTGAATTGTTTCTCTCGGGTATTTTTCCCCCAAAGTGACCAACAGCTAACTAATAAAATGCATATTTGAAAATCTATGGTATGGGATGAAAATAAATACCCCAGCCATTTTAGACGTGAGTACCCTTCTACTTTCTAACATGTGTAAATTGTGTGTATTCTTTCCTCTTGCTAGGGTTTTATGACTGTTATGAAATCTTTCATATTAGTGTGTTTAATGTGATGTGCAGAATGAAAAGCCAGCAGCCAATGTTTATATTGTATGTAAATAAATACTGTAACTTCACACTTCAGGGCCAATTAAGATGCTCTGATTATTACATGATTCCCCTAATTTCCTGACTTCTGTATCTGCAAAATTTTAATTTCCAAGATTTAACACTTCGTATTTGTGGAATGTGTATATTACGATAATGTACAAAGACCAACACATTGTCAATAATTCATCTTTTCTGATGCTCTACATTCTAAAGTCAAAATTCCTCATAGACATTTTAAAGCTAGATCCAACATTAACCTCCAGCTTCACAATTTTACCACTTCAGAAAACCCTCTCATTTACTTATTGGCTGTCTGATTTGATTTACTTAATGATAATTGCTGAACAGTGATAATATGCAATAATATAAAAAGCACACAATTGCTGACTCTAAGGAGTTTATAGTACCATGGAAAGAACAGTAGTATCTAAAGAATAAAACATGTCAAAATACAATATTATGTCTTAAAAGACAAAACCATTTTGATTTTGTTGCCATTATTATTATCTTCTAAGATAGACACATTTGGACGAGTCTATCTCCATAATTTAGATTTTCTTATGATACTAATCCTTTGTGCATCTCTATTATAAAATACCTGAAACTATGGACTTTGTAAGTGAAGAGATTAATTTGGCTCATGATTCTGGTGGCTGGAAAATTTAAACAATATGGCATTAGTGTTGTGATGAGGGCCTTTTTAGCTGTGCCACAACATGGAAGAGAATTGGAAAGGGAGACAGTATGTGCTGGAAAGTCTTGGCTTTACAGTGGCCCAGTTCTCTGAGAATGAACTCCCTCTTGGAAGACCCAACCGAATCTATATGACCAACATCAATCCACTCATGAGGGTGGAATTCCCATGACCTAATTACCTCTCATCATTCTCTACCTTTTACAAGTTCTACTATTCAACCCTAACACAGGGCAAAAATGTTACCACATGAACCTCGTTATAACAAACCATCACACTGAGAGTATGTAGAAGATGAAATTATTGGCTGAAGACTATTGCTATTGATTCAGCTGTCGATATTCTATTCAGTGTCATCTGTCATATGATTGAATGTTCCTAGTAATAAGTGTTGTAATCTTAAAAATAAACAAAAATCCCTTGAGTAACTTTTGTTTAGCTTGGATTATTTAATTGTTGTTAGGTTGTCCGTTATCACTTATTGACGTGGATGTCTAAATCATGGTATACCTATACATAAAACATAGTATGTTTTCTCCTTCTCCTTCTACTCTTCTTGAACTCCTTCTGTGTTACTACATGAGCGTACAAGTACATTAATATACCTACTCCAACTGTGTTTGCTTATTTTCTGCACATTTTCTCAGTCTTATGATCACAAGGGATTATATTGTAGAATGAAGTTTTATGCATGCTACACAAGATACTCCTTATCTTCAACTTACTATGCAATTAAAACCCACTGATAAAACCCACTGTAAGTTGGAAATTTCATAAGGCAAAATGTATATAAAACACTAATCCTACTGAACATCTTAGCTTAGCAACCTAGTACATGATAGATTCTCTGAGGTTCACCTTTCTGCTCTGGTGATTCACTGAGACCTGTGGCTCCCTCTCCTGTCCACGATTCCAGGAGAGATCTCATATTTCTGGTTTGGTAAGATACTAAAGTACAAGGCTAGAAGTATGGTTTCTGCTGGATTAATATGGATTTTGCACAACCAAAAAGTGAAAAATTCACCAAGTCGAGCCATCTTCATTCAGAAACTGCTTGTTTGGATTATTGGTTAGAAAAAAGATAGTGTTGGTTTTGCTATTTAGTTAAGGATTTGATTAAAGACACCTGTTCCTCTATGGTAGGAAATGAAAATTTGGCTTTTCGTGGCTTAATACTTGAATTGCAGAGGTCATTTGTTTGGACTCTTGAACTTCTTTTGTGAATGTTGACTTCCCCACCTGGTTTAAAAGTTATCGTGATAAGAAATAGAACTGTGTCTGAGGGGTTTGGGTTCTGAACCTGGCTTCAAAGCAGGCCTTTATTAAGTGAACTCATCATGGCTTTACTGTTGTTTTGAAAGTACTCTACAGAAATATACACCATTTGATGATTTCATTCAAAGAGAACAATTATCCCTACTCACCATATTGAAATATTCATCCTAAAAATTGCCTTCAGTCTTGAAATAGGACCGACAGTGTATTTTGGGTTAAGAAAACTGAAGAGAAAATATCATACCATTTAGATTTGGCATTATCCTAGTCCATTTTCTTTAATCGATGAAAAGTTTTATTCCATGCCTGAAAACATGAATGCTAAGTTTTATTTCTTTTATGAACTAGTCCTGATAATATAAATGCATATTTCTAGAGTTAAAGCGATTGGATAGGGTGCTCAGGATTAGAAACTAGGCTGAGATGTAGAAACAGGAAGGTATTCTTGTTATGCATTCATAGTTGTGTCTTATGCTATATTGACATTTTTATCCTCTGTAAGTTTGAGGGGAGAGGGGAAATGCAGAAAAGAATCCAATGTATATGTTCTACAAAGTCAAGAAGACTGAAGGAAGGGCTGGGTAGGAGAAGATGAGTGAGAATGTTGAAAGGGGTGACATTGATCTATCTGTCTATCTATTGTATTCATAAGAAACTGCTTTGTGGCATGGCAACTCCTTTGTACAACTACTTAAAAGACAATAAGACATAAATTAAAAACAAAGAAATCATTTTATTTAGTCTAAGAAATTTACCTAAAGTTCTACGTAATTAGCCTTTCTTATTTTTGCTGATGGTCAGGTATCAATGTGAGGATCTATCTTCCATAGGAGCAGTATGAGACAGACAATAAAAGGCCTGGGGGCAAATTTAATCCTTTTTCATATTTTAATAAAGAAAAATGAGATTCTTTGTTTGGTATAATAAAAATATGCAGTAATATATAAGCATCTAAAAAGTTGGATTTCTTTGATTAAAGCAATTAATATAACCAAAACATTATGTGAGCCTGTTCCTATACTATATGAAATGTGCTATCTCAATAGTTATTGGATGTTGATAAATTTGTATGGTGGCTTTTTGTTTCTTGATTGATGGTAATAAAGGACAATCATTTGTCACTTGGCTTTGGGGCCAGCTCAACTGATGAACGGGGCTGTTCAACTGCATTGTAGACTTTTTCTCTCCTTGCCGAAGCATATGTCATATATGAGCAATGGTATATGAAAAAGGGGAAAGAAAATTGTGTAAGAATTGTTCTGGCTAGGAAGAGCTCAGTTTCATGCCTGGCTCTGTGCCTGCTCTGTCAGCAATACAGTATCTTGATGTTTATCAGGTTATTGTACTCATGTCTTCATTTTCATTTACCTTGGCATCCATTTAATAATAATAAATATAAAAGACAAATGATTAAAGCAGACCAAGAGTACAGCCAAGAGTGGATGCCTCCTCATTAGTACAGGAGTCTCTCACAGCTCTTGAGATATCTATGATGAGGCAAGTCTTAAATTTACCAACCAGATTCCCATATTTTGTTTCCTTAATTTCTTCTGATTTTTATTGTTTTTTTTAATTATGAAAATGATGACACCTTTTCTAGAAGTTCTTTGCTTAACATTGTGTTAAAAGGCATTGTGAGTACAAAGATGTCTCTGGAGATTGAATATAGGGAAGACAATGTCTCTCCTGGTTTTTCAGGAAGAAATGTCAATGCGGCTTAGACAATTAGAGTTCTAAACATTCATTTTAGAAAACTAAAGTTTGCACAAAGTTTGAAAAGCATTTATCTATGTTATCATTAATTCTGAAATTGATTCTGGCCTACTTCCACCAGAATCCCACCTTGAACAATTGGTTTTCACCAACCTCAGTATTGATTATGGCTGGAATTGTCAATATTTCTTTGACTATTATTCTTCCCATACTATAAAGGTTTCTGTTACTGGGAAGCTAGGTGGTGGTATGAATGACTAAGTTCATATATGTATTTATGAAGAAATATATATAAATTTGTCTGTTTCTGGTATATAGTTTTAAAATTATTTGGTGATATTCCTTCTTAAAGCAGCAAATACAACTTGCCCACATTTCTCTATGCACTTACATGTAGTTAGGGAAAGTAATTTCTCTATATATGTTATGGGCAGAGTTGGTTCTAAGTGTTAAAGACACAACATGCAACAGAGACAAAATTATCTGTCTTCATGGAGTTTGAGTCAAATGAAAATCAGTAAACAGAGAAGTGAGCTGTGTAGTGAGTCAGTTCATGATACATGTTGTGCAGGAAAGGGAAAGAGGCAGCTGTTTTATATCCAGGGGTTGGTAAACTGACTGTTCTATATCCAGCATCAGGGATACTTGCTCAGGGACCTGAAAGAGGTGAAGGATAGGACTTGGTGGATATTTAGGACTAGAGGCTAAGTAGTGAACTAAGGCCAAAGGCTTAGAAGAAGAGTTTGCTTGGGATCTTGTAGGAATGGCAAAGAGATCATTGTGGGCAAGATATGAAAAGAAATAAATTTATTGCTGTAAAGTCAGAGAAATGATGAAAACTCTGGCTTTTATTTTAATTAACTTCAAATACGTTGGGGAGCACTTGACTAATTTTAAGTAGAACAATGTGATTTGACTACTTTTACTTTAGTGCTGACAAAGGATTAGAGGTTTTTTTTCTCTTCAGTTAAGAGCCAGATAGTAACATTGTTTTTTTGACAGCTCATTTGATCTTGATGACAAGTACTGAACTCTATTTCATTGCAAAAGCATCTATAAGTACATGAATGGCTATGGCTGTGTTCCAATAAAACTTTATTTAAAAATATAAAATTAAGGGCTGGGGAGATAGCCTAGTGGCAAGAGTGCCTGCCTCGGATACATGAGGCCCTAGGTTCGATTCCCCAGCACCACATATACAGAAAAACGGCCAGAAGCGGCGCTGTGGCTCAAGTGGCGGAGTGCTAGCCTTGAGCGGGAAGAAGCCAGGGAAAGTGCTCAGGCCCTGAGTCCAAGGGCCAGGACTGGCCAAAAAAAAAAAAATTTATATATATATATATATATATATATATATATATAAAATTAATAGCAATTTTTTTTAAGAAACGATATGTATTTGGTTCATATACCATACTTGGCCAGCCAATAAACTAGCCCATTTTAGTTTGACTTGTGTTATCAACAATGCTTTATTCAGTTCATCAGCAGTGATTAGTAGCATTGGAAGAAGGACTTCTTATATTCAGCATCTTTTTCTCTTTTTGAGTCATTTATTACATTTACTTCTTTCATATGTTTACTCGACCAAATAACATATTAAAATGACAAAACCAACTTGCCTGGTATCTGCCAGTCCCTAGCTCAACAGCTGCTTCTAAACTGGGGGGCTTTCTTCCTCTGTCCCTTCATTTTTTGAGTGACATGGGTTATGCCTTCTTCAGGCATATTCTTCTCTATGCTCTGACAGTGTTTTCATTGTGAAATAGAACTGGCAGCCTGTGGCTATTCAAGATTCAGCTTATTAATTGATATTCTCATTCTGCACAATTTAAATATATGCCCACTTGTTTATCTATAACTGATCTCTGCCAGGCAAAATTAGCCAGAATTTGCTTAAGAAACAAAAGTCATGTAAACTGCAAAATGCCTATATTTTTAAAAAAAAATGATTTCAAATGGACATAGGAGAATTTGGTAGTTGGGAAATGGCAAGACTGCAAATGAAAACCTTAAGTAGAACCAATGAACTGAACATTTTGAGAAACTAGAACTTTGCTTTACACTGATAGTAGTTCTCCCGTGCATAACCTGGTACACCAGGAAAGTCAAAACACGTCCTTATTTTGCCCCACTGCCAACTTTGGTTTTACCACTTTGAGAAGCCCCAGACTTTTTCTGGTGGGGTACACGAGAATCCTTACAGATAAGGTCAGCCATAGACTCCAATGGAGGAGGCAACTGATTGAAGCAAGTAAAATTCAAGTTATTATTGTTTCTGTAACTACATTTGATTTCATAAGTGGATCAGGCATGGATACCTTTAAGACATTCTCATTAACAGCTATGTCTCTCTAATTAATTTCAGGCATAACCAGGCAATTGAAGTAGTAACGGTTATTTAAAAAAAAAAAAAAAGGCCATTCCTTTACTAAGTCTTTGTAGATTTGTAGATACAGCCTTAGTCATTGCATTTGACCATCAGCCAAGTAATTTCAATTTCTTTAAGGAGGGAATTTGGCAGATGTTAAGATAGAAAGGGCAGCTTGCTTTTATGGAGTTTCTTGAAACCGAACACTTTTGAATCCAGTAAAAAGGGGGAAAATTGTATTATTTGTAGTCACATAGCAATAACAAATAACTCCTAAGTATCAACTCCTCAGTATAAGGACTTTTTAAAATTCTGAAAACCCTGTGAGGGTAAGTATTGCTCTTTTCTTCATTATATGGTGGAGAAAACTGATTCCAAAAAGGTTGCATAATTTACTCAAGGTCACCCAGCTAATAACAGTGCAGCTAGGATTTCAGCCCATGACTTCAGGGTTCCTTCCTTTAATCACCACACTAAGTAAATGTCCATGTGTACAATGAACAGATATCTGGAAAGTATTTTAACAAACGGATCCATATTAAACAGTTTGCAAATTCAAAGCCTTATGTTGTTCTCTAATAAATCCCGGTGAAAAGAATGTTATGTTGGGACATGACAAGCTTAAAATTTAGTACCTTAACAATATTGATCTTTACAATACAAGCTTCCTCTAATGTAGAGCTCATTGGAGAAACTCAAAACTGATGTTAAACTGCTTTAGAAATATATAGCGAAACATTGATTAAAGGAAGAGAGTACTGGATGGCAGGGTTCTTGGTCTGATAGAGGGTTCCTAGTTCTAAGAATTAAATGGTGATCTTTGTATTACTTTTAGCTTTCCTTTTTTTGCTCGTGGGGCTTGAACTCAGGGCCTGGACACTGTCCCTGAGCTCTTTCACTCAAGGCTAATGTGCCACCACTTTGAGTCATAGTACCACTTCCGGTTTTCTGATGGTTAATTGGAGATAAGAGTCTCACAGACTTTCCTGCCGGGGCTGGCTTCAAACCACAATCCTCAGATCTCAGCCTCCTGAGAGTAGATAGGATTATAGGCCTAGGCCACTGGTCCCAGGTGGCTTTTAGCTTTATATGCCTGCTGGGGCCTGGCCATAGACACGGTCCTGTGAAGAATGAGAAATGTAGGCATATACAGGCTTGTGGAAGTCTGCCCAGATGCTTTCCTTGTTCCTGTCCTCTCTCCCCAGCCTGCTCCTCCTAACTTACATCTTATCCCCAATGTTCATCCTCTTCCTGACCCCTCTGCCTTTAGTCTCTCCCTGTGTTTAAGGCTAGTTTTCTTTTTCTTTTTTTCTCATAACTCCTGACTTTGGTTAGCTCTTGGACTGTCAGATGCTTGGAAAGAGTGTTGCTTCAGTAGGAAGCACCACAGTGTCAGAGTCAGGCTTGCCCCGTGGAACCCCACTCCCCATCTCCTTTCTGGGGCTTTTACTTTTCTTTCACCAAATATGCTAGTATAGTGTCTTATTCCAAATTTTTAAGAGATCTCCCTGGAGGTTTATGTGGCTAATGGCTCCCCACCCACTTGACATTTTGCCCATCACATTATATGTTTCTTCCAAGGAATGAAAATATAACTCTCATTTTCTGACAGCACGGGAGACATTCGCTTGCTGTTGCTCTCCAGGAAAAAAAAAATCTCATAATCTAACTAGACAAATCCTTGCTGTAAAATTAGACCAAATGGCATTTGTAAACTCCAAGGAAAGCATTTTTCTTCTGTGAAGTAGTTGCTTGTTGGAAGTGTTAGAAACTTTACATATACTGATACCAGCTAGGTTTATGGAAAAAATGAAAAGCTATAAACAGCTGGATCCACTGTCAAGATGGAACTCTGTCAACCTAATTCTTTACCTTAGTCCTCCTGAGAAACACTGGAGCATTCTTAATGCATATTTATCAGATGGGTGTCTGATACCTTTGGCTCAAACCATCATTCAGGCTACTTGGGAGGCTGAGATCTGAGGATAGCAGTTTGAAACCAGCCTCGTCAGCAAAGTCTATGAGATTCTCTCTCCAATTAACCAGTGAAAAGCTGGAAGTGGAGATGTTGCTTAAATGATAGAATGCAGGCCTTGAGTGAAAAAGCAAAGGGCCAGCGGCTAGTCCTCAAATTCAAGCCCCACTATACATACATACACATAAACACACACGTGCAGAGTGAGCACCATGGATAGTTTATTTCCTAAGAAAGTTCCTGTCTGTTTATCTGGGAAATTCAAATTAAGGAAATAATATTAGCAAAAGTGTTGAGATCGTGTGCTTTTGTTCACTTTTCCATAGTGTGCTCCCACAAAGCTCAATCAATGGACAATCCACTGCCTGTGTGCAGAACACCTATGGCATCCTTGGTGTTTGTTTTTATTTTATTTCAGACTCATGATCTAAACCCATTACACAATGAAATATCTCATCCTAAAAAGCAAATATGATCCGCCTCTCTTGCAAGGGTTACCAGGGAACTAAAAGAAACCAAAAGTCTGCAGAGTTTATTTGTTTTCAGCATCAGATCAAATAAAATGTTAGATTTTATTTTTGGCAGTTCATGCTGCACAAGTGTGATTTTCTTTATAGTGTTCTTTTATTTCTTGGTTGGCATTCCACTGTCTAATCTATTATAAATAAACTTCTCATGTCTGTATATTATGGAGAACTACTAGTGAGGGAATGAACATAGCCAATAGCTTATTTAGCATAAATGTAGGCTTGAGGTAAACACAGTTGCATAAATAAAAACGGCAAAAAAAATGAGTTGGAGTGTTCTGATATATGGTTGATAATAAATGTAGCTTTATTGTCTAGTGTACCTTCCTTTTAAGAACTGGGCTAGTGTCAGATCTGAATTTGGACTTTGAATCTATTGCATTCTTGTTTCCAAATAACTTCCCTTTTGTTCATATAAAGGCAATTGTCTTTAATGAGAATCACTTGCTCATTTTGTAAATGGCATGCATTAAAATGATGTTTTAAGTGTTATTTATCTGTAAACCTTGCAAGCCATTCTCATTTTCCTTGGCTAGTGAAAATTTTAGAGCTAAATATACATTGATATTCATATTCGTGGCTTGAGTAGTTGAGTAGTTTCTGCTGATTTTAGATTTTGACATGTACAGAGTGGTGTTTTTTGTAATTTGAAATGTCATTAAACATAGGAGATATGATACAAATACAAATATTTTCACAGTTCTTCAGATGCAGTGATTATTATGCAATGGTTAGAATTATGAAGACACACATTTTGTTTATCCATGTATCCTCCAATGAGAGGTTGAGTTGTTTCCACCTTTCTGTCCGTTATGAATCATGTTGCCTTGAACCTGTGTGTGTACAAACACCTCTTGTAGTTCATGATTTCATTCCTTTTTGGTCTGTTTCCAGGTGTGGAATCACTGGATTCTGTGATAATTGCATGCTTGTATTTTCAGGACTTCTCCAGACTGGCTTCTAAACTTTCTTGTCTGTCATTCCTATCAGCGATGTGTTAGGCTTTCTAGTTTTCCAATCCTTAAGCAATAGTTGTTATCCCATGGATATTTTGGATTTTCCCCTCCAGAATGACTATCACAATGGATAAAAAGGGTATTTCATTGTAGATTTGTTTTCTATTTACATAGTAACTGGCGGTGGTGTACACTTTTATATGTTGAGCATTTATGTATCTTCTCTATCAAAATGTCTTTTTATTCTTTGGCTGCTTAGAGTCAGTTTTTATTATGTAGTTGTAGGATTTCAAATATATATACATATATATACATATATGTATATACACAAAGAGAGAATACGTTAATTTCTTGAGAGATACAAGGTTTGCAGGGGAGGATGTGGGGAGTTCTCCCATTGTGTAGGTTGCCATTGCTCTCTACAGAGTTTCTATGCATAAAAACAAAGTTTATTTATAATTTAACTGATTTTACTTGTTGCTTTTGTTTGGATATTATGTCAAGAAATATACCCCAAGTGAAACACACACACACACGCACACACACACACACACACACACACACACACACTTCAAATGGTTCTATTGGTGAATTCTCTCAAGGATTTAAAAATGAAACATCAATCATGCAAAATCAGAAATGAGATGAGGTTGCTGTGATCATACTGAAAAGCAAAAAATGTCAAATTGTGGAGCTGAGATAAAAATCCTGGTTGCTTAAATCCTATAATCCATACCCTTCTTGTGTTTCTACCCAAATTTCCACACCCCACCAACACTCAGACCTCAATGGATCTGATAGGAAGTAAGCATGAAACCTCAGCACTGCTTTTGAACCCCTGAGTTGACTCTCCACTTGCTTAATAAATTATTTTTTAGGTCAGAAATATCAAGTTATAGGACTTATATTCATTTAGCATCTGTAAAAGATATTGAGATGTGTTATAAGTCTTCCTTTTCAACTAAATACATGTGTGTATGTGTATTCTTAACTCATGCACTGGAAATTTCTGATGCAAAAATAAAACACCAGGCTGGGAATATGGCTTAGCGGTAGATTGCTTGCCTAGCATGCACAAGGCCCTGGGTTCGATTCCTCAGCACCTCTTAAACAGAAAAAGCTGGAAATGGTGCTGTGACTCAAGAGATAGAGGGCTAGCCTTGAGGAAAAAGAAGCTAGGGACAGTGCTCAGGCCCTGAGTCCAAGCCCCAGGACTGGCAATAATAAATAAATAAATAACCATGTAGTTAAGAATTGCAAGTGTATTTTGCCAGTACCAAGGACTGAACTCAGGGCCTTATACTTGCTAGACATGAGTTCTACCACTTAAGCCACCCCTTTATTCCTTTTTGTGATTCTTTATGCCCTGCCTGGCCAAAACTGCACTCCTCCTATCTGCACTTCCCCACATCTCTAATATACCAGGCGGTTGACACTGTATCCAACCATTGATTGAGATGGTCTTTCCTGAACTATTTTGACTGGGTTGGCCTCAAACTGCAGTCCCCTGATTTCTGCCTACAAAGTAGTAGGATTACAGGCTTGACACACAATACTCTGTTTATGTATATTATTTTTATCTTTTCTGTCCATATAGAAACTCACAAGTATTTGGAATGTTTAGCATATGTCCTCTCATAAACCAATAGAGGGCCAACTTTTGGAGTAGAGTGGCAGTGGAGAGTTTTGAGCTGGAGTACATCTACTTAGACTCTAATGCCAGGTCTAGCTGGCCTTCACTGCTCAGTTAAGCTATGCTGTGCCCTTGACCTCTGCCAGCACTATCCTTGCATCCTGATATTCATATTAGGGTGAGGATAAAAATAACACAAGTTAAAATATAAATAAATAAATATATTTAAATAAAAGAGAGTTCAGTGATAATCAGGCCCAACTTCCTCATTTATTGATAGAGAATGGAAACCTAGAGCTTTGCTCAAGGTGACAGAGGTAGACAGAAACAAAACCAAGCCTTTCAGCAAAATTTTCCTGACTTACAGGTTCACGGATTGGCCTATCCCATTTATCTTCATTTAATAGCTATGGAAATACTTCAAAGATAAATGAGCAAATGCAAAGTCTTATTGATATTTCTCTTTTAGGACTCATGTAAATAATTTATGCATATTTTTAAACCAAGAGACTTTGGAATCATAATGTGAATACTAAGGTTTCATGTTAAATCTATGTAGTCATGTACAGACAGCAATTGATGTGTACCAAAATTCTGTCCTTGATAAAAGGTACCAGTGTTGCTAATAGTCAGATCACCGTGCTAGACTTATTAAAACAGATTATTCTCAAGTGTAATGCTTACTATGTGGAGTAAATTATGAAATTATGTATTTCAATTGTAGATGTTCCACTGGAGCCCACCCAGTTCAGTGAAAATACACAGAGCAACACTGAACAGTTTTGCATTTTGCAATAAGAACTTCTGCAACACTGTAACTAAATACAATGGCTTCTTGTCAAATGTATTGTTTTCTTTTGATGCTTAAAATGACAAACAATTTCAAGGTAAAACAAACTAAGTGGAATTTCTTCAAACCAAATGTGCATTGGCAGCTTTTACATTTGGGGCTGCACTTATATTTCATAGACTCTATAGTCGTTTACAACTTTATTGAAGCATAATTGAAGTACCATAGCTGCACATATTTAAATACAATTTTATCCATTTTGACATGTTTATATTGTGCTGAAACCGTCACCACAAGGAAGATAAAAAACAGTTCCATCATCCCTCAAACTTTTCCCAGATGCTCTTTTGTAAGCCTCCTCTCTTTCCAACCCCAGCCTCAGGCAATCACTGCCTTGTGTTTCTATTCAGCATGAATTAGCTTACATCTTCTAAAATGTTATATAAATAAAATCGTTACTATGCACTATTTGTGGATGCATGTATTTTATAGTTTATTTGTTTATTTTTCTTCTTTTTCCTCTTCCCTGTAGTGTTCCAGTCCATGCTCATGTAGGCCATATTTAGCTTACCTCTTCACCTGTTCTTTAGGGTTTGGGATTGTTTCTAGTTAATGGCTATTTCAAATACAATGGCCATGATCATTTAGAGAAAAGTCTTTGTACATTTCCCTTTTTACTTTGGCTAATACCTACTACTAAAATGGCTGAGGAAGATTGTTACATGTATTGATATAACTTAGTTGTTCATTTTGGAGTGGCAGCTTTCCATTCCAAGAGCAAAAATTAAGGTCTGATTTATCATTTTTAGCTTTTAATAGGTTAAACTTAATTTTTTCTTTTTAATGAGACTTTTCCTACCATAAAATTATAATTCTATTTGTACAAGTTCTATTTTAAAAGTTGTACTATTTCAGGTTGTACAATTGAGTCTATGATGCCTTTTGAGTTAGTTTTGGGGTCGAGTTTAAGAGAATTTTTTCTACTTTTCTACTTTTTTTTTTGAAAGAGATGATATTGATCAAGATACATTGTGTTCGTGAACCGATTTGTTAAATGGCATCACTTTTGTACAACTGCTTAAAGATAACAAAAGAAAAAGTGAATTTCACTTTGTTTCCATATCATTAGTTGAATTGAATTGCCTTGTTACAGTTGTCTGTAATTCAAGTGATAATATTTGTGTAGATCTATTTCTGGACACTTTTTTTTCTTTTCTATATAATACATTTGCTCATAACTCAGGTCCATGATTGCTGTAGCTTTATAGCAGATCTTGAAGGTAAAGTGAGCCTTTCAACTTTGGTTTATGGCATTTGATTTCCACATTGAGTTTTAGAATAAGCCTGAAAAATTCCACAAACACTTTTGTGGAATCCAAGTGAATTTTCCTCCATAATTGTACTGAATCTGTAAGATCAGTTTGGAGGAAGCAACTATCTGAGGACATAGTTGATCTCTTTGTTTATTTCCATATTCCTTAATTTATATCAGTACTGTTTTGCAGGTTTTCATACAGAGATCTTTTCTTAAACTCATTTCAAATTATCCCTTTTGTTTACTTCTCTAAAAGGTATTTGATAAAATAACAACCAAATAAAAACACATTTGCCCCTAATATGTCATACAGAACACTTGTTAAAGATTCACTGTTTTTTGTGTATTACTTTATATGTTTCGCAATATCAAGACTGTTTTATTTTTGTTATCAGGTAGTGCAAAATTATTCCTAATTATCTTTTACATTGTCTAGAATATGAGTTATTTTGAAATGTTTAATCTATTTTTACAACCTTAGAGTTTTCATAGATGTACCTTTTGTTTGCAATGTATAGTCCACATAATTTTCAATAAAAAGTTTTAAATTAAAGTTTGATAATGGCCTGTGGAAGTGTTTGCCACATTTAGCACATTAACATATATAATGAATTTGTTGGGTGAATGTTCATGGTAATGGCACCAGCTTTTCTTCAAATAAGATAATTTCTGTTCATCTTTATATGTTATTTTCTCTGATTCTCTCCTGCATTGTGGACAGATAATGCATTTATACCCTGTACTTTTTTATTTTATATTTTTTGACATCTAAAAATTTCGTTCATTTCTTCGTTTAATCTCTTTCGAGAACTCCTACCTTGTCATTCATTTCAATTTTTCTTTATTCATGGAGCTTAGTGATAATAGTTGTTTAAATGTCTTGGATAGCTCAGTTGACAGGCCAGATTATGGTTTGCTCTTTTGAGTATTGGTCAGGTTTCCCTTTGGATACTGATCAACTCTGGATGCCAATGTAGATATTGTGAATCTCTGTTGCATGAGTCCCTTGGATATTCCTCTTGCAGTATGCTGGAGGATGATTGTGTTCATTTTAGCAAGCAATCATACCGCTTCAGTTTAGCCTGTACTGTGTTCTTATCTCTGAGACAGGTGGCTCAAGTCACATTGGCTATCTTGGTTGCTCTCTCCTATGCTTTAACTCCTAGGAGTTAACGTGAGTTGTATGCGGTAGCTCAAATCTGTTTGGCTCCCAAAGCTTGCCCTGTCCTTCTCTGGTATTGTTTCGTGTATGCCTAGCTCAGGAATTAAGATGATATGTGTGAGATTCATTCACACAATTTACAGAAAACCTACTTGCCTGTCCCTGAGATGTTTTTGCAAATCTCTGTCTCCATGAAGAGTCTCTCTTTCTAGTTCCTTTGCGTGGAAAACAGGGATTATCTCACAGTTTATCTACAAGTGCAGCTTTCATTTCCTCACCACTGCAGCTGGGGTTATCATCCTACACAACAAAGAAGAAAAAGACAAAATGAGATAGGAAGCTCATTACAGCTCCAGTTGCTTTTGAATGTTTGGACTCTTTTCCATGACCTGTTTTTTTTTTTTTTTTTTTTTTTTTTTTTTTTTTGCTAGTTCTGGGGCTTGACATCTCGGCTTAGGTGCTACCCCTAAGCTCCTTTTGCTCACAGCTAGCACTCTACCACTTGAGCCACAGCACCACATTTGGTGGGGTTTTTTGTGATTAATTGGAGATTAGAGCATCACAGACTTTCTTGCCAAGGCTGACTTCGAACCGTGATTCTTAGATCTCAGCCCCCTGAGTAGCTCAGATTACAGAAGTGAACCATGAACCACTAGTGCCCAGTTTCTAAGTATTTTTAAAAGCTTCAAATTGTGCATACACACACACATACATACATACATACACACACACATACACACACACACATACCACATAGACATGGAGAATTTAAGAAAATGGCTATTGTGCTGTTTTGTTATAAATTTCACATTTTGATTATTTTCAGCATTTAGTATCTCAGTGACATTGAAGATTTTGATATATGAATCCCCCTCTATTGAATATTTTTGTTTGTTTGTTTTGGCACTAGGGATCAAACTTAGCACATGGTAAGGAAACTCTATCACTGAGCTACATCCCAGCTGTATACTGAGTTATTAAAGAGTAAATTGACTAGATCTGTCAAGTGTAAAGTACTTGGAGCCATGAGGATGAATTACATGTATAAATTACATGTATATAAGATGGTGTTACTTTAATGTTTAGTACTCAGATATCCTTTGCAGTGATTTTAAATATAAGTTTCAGCTGAGATTAAATGAAGATTAGTGAAAAAGTTTCATTTTGTCACATATAAAGGGTTGGTCAGTGACAAGTTATGAAGTTGAATTTATGTAATGATTTAATATAAAAATTTGAGGATAAATTTTGTGCTTGTGTTATGCTAGTTTTGAAAGCAATGTAGCACTCTTTTACCCTCAAAATTGTTGAGCTCTTATACAGTCTTTTATAAGCTTGCCTCCTTCCTTCCCTTCCTTCCTCCTTTCCTCTTTCCTTTCCTTCCTTTTTTCTTTCTCTCTTTCCCTTTTTCCTTCTCTACTTCTCTCACTTTCCTTCTTTCTTTCTCAGTGACTACTGATTCTTAAGGAAAATGAAGACTGGAGGCAGAAAGGCCATTTTAAGTAACAATGAAGTTAAATTGTTCTTTAAAAAATAAAGGAAAGTAGAGAACTGTTATAAAGTATAAGATTTCCCATATGCTTCAGATATCCTTCTGACCCTGAATTGGATTTATTTAAATACTTCTCAGATAAGAAATACATTGCAATTCACATTGCAGTTCAGATGAAATAATTACCTCATGGGTACTTTCCAAACATTCATAATTCTTGTTTATCCCTTGAAACTGTGGCTGAAAAATAGTAGTTCACTGAATAATATTATTATTTATGAAAGAATTTAGTATTTAGTTAGATATTTTGTTATATATCTGTAAGAGTTAAAGATCACTTATCTGATTAATCTTTAATTTACTGTATTAGAAGACCTCGATGTTTTACACTTTAAAAACAGAATATAATTTGCATTCAGTAAAGTGTACAAACCAAGCAATTCAGTCAAAAGGACAAATCTCATAATTTCACTTTTCCTATATGTACTGCAGTTCAAAGTATAGGACATTTTTACTATCTTGAAACTCCTCTGCAACTTCCAACCATAGTTTATCATAGTTTTTATCAGCATGTATTAGCTGGCTGCTCATATGGTTCATATATATGGAATCCTCCAGAGTGTATTCTTCTGGGCTGGGAATATGGCTTAGTGGTAGAGTGCTCGCTTTGTATACATAAGGCCATGGGTTCAATTCCTCAGCACCACATATATAGGGGGAAAAAAAAAAAAACGGAAGTGATGCTGTGGCTCAAGTAACAGAGTGCTAGCCTTAAGCAAAAAGAAGCCCGGGACAGTGCTCAGTTCTGAGTTCAAGCACCAGGACTGTCAACCAAAACAAAACAAACAACAAAAAAAACAGAGTATATTCTTCCACAGTTTCTGAAACTCATCCCTGTGCTTTGTATACATCCACATCTTTTATGCACTTTCATTTCCACTATGCAGGAATATTCAATAGTGGCAGTATGGTCCAGTATCATTATGCATTTTGTTCCTGCTCTACAGTTAGTTGACTTGCCTTTATTTGAGGCCTATACTGAATAAAGACACTTTGAGCTTCTTTTAATACATTTTGTTGGAATTTTTTTCTCATTTTCACATTGCTAGTTGCTGATATTTTAGTTTCATGTTGTTTTTACAAAATACTTTGCTATAAGAAGTGTTATAAGATGTAAAAGGCACCCTAAGTAAATCTACTATTTTTGAAAGATTATTATTCCTTCTTCTAAACATGAATTTGTGATATATTTTGCTCTCCTGCATAAACTATAAGCAAAAACATTAGAAATTAACACATCTTAATAGTGTAAGAAAATTAACATAGATCACATATAAAATGAACACCTTTTCCAGCAATTTAGGTGATTATTTCACCCCTCCGTCACTAGCACATGGTTCTAGCTCCTTTTTTCACTCGGTTATTCAGTTCACTATAAGTGATTCATTTGTCCATCCATCTTAGGGTTAGAATCTCCTGGGAGACAAAGTCCATCTGTGTCTTACTCATCTTTCTAGCCTGACATCTAGCACTTTGCCTGGTACTTGGTGGAAATGCATCACATATTGAATGAACTGAAGAACTGTCCTTTGTCTAGCATTTGTATTTGCCTTGCAAAAGTTGCTTTTGCTATGGAAACATAACATGTGCTTTGCTTTAGCTCAGGAGTTTACTGCTCCCTTTATGTCTTTTGTTTAAGACATGATCTGACTTATCCCTGTTTCCTGTTTATATAGAATAGGCTCTTGATGAAAATGCACACTACCAGAAACTTATAAAGGATTTCTGTTTTATTAGTGTAGTAACACTGTTAGACCTCACTTATGTTTCGTTGAGGAGAACAGTTTGAAGTGAAGAAAAACAGCATACACACACACGAACGATCTTAATTTATCTATTTTTTCCTAGAGTATATTGTACTTAACAGTCTACATACTCAGAGCATAGAATTATAAGCATGATTTTTAATTTTGGCAAAAAAGGCAATACCCCATAGACAAACGAAAGACCTTGAACATTATGCGTGGTTTTCATTACTACTGGGATTTCCATGTTGAATCAAAGGTCATTATTCTAATCGTCTCAGACTCCCTTTTCCTCCCCCTAATAGATCTTTGCAGTTGCCCATCTGTCTGCAGCGCATGGTGTAACCTTTCTTGATAGGGGCAGGATGGCAGATGGACAGCAGATGGGAGTTTTGCCCTGTCTCGTGGTTCAGATCTTGGCCCAGGCACCAACTATCAGAGACTGTCAGTTTGTCGTCTCAGCTCATGGGCTTCAGGACTGCATCTGGCATCTAAACCAAGCATCTGAATTAACACAGAGCTGGATCAACTCTTGGTCATTGTATGATTAGCTAATGATAATGACTAACAGTAAGGGAGGGGGCAGCTAGTGAGTCTATAAAGTAACTTGGTGGAAAATGTCCTTTCTACTTTTTTTTTTTTTTTTTTGCCAGTCCTGGGACTTGGACTCAGGGCCTGAGCACTGTCACTGGCTTCTTTTTGCTCAAGGCTAGCACTCTGCCACTTGAGTCACAGTGCCACTTCTGGCCATTTTCTATATATGTGGTGCTGGGGAATTGAACCCAGGGCCTCATGTATACGGGGCAAGCACTCTTGCCACTAGGCCATATCCCCAGCCCCGTCCTTTCTACTTGACTGTGTGCTAAATCTTCAGGAGCTCAGAGTCATCCCATTCTCAAGATTCAAAAATGTGTAATTAGATATTTGCCTATTTTTCAAATATAACTCAGTTTCCCAACAGTCTTTTTTTCTGTATGAAACTAAGGACACAGGCTAGAATCAGACAGATAGGCAGTGGCTTTTCTTTTTGCCTAAACTTTTGGATCATTAATCATCTTGTAGAATTCCTAAGTGCACTGTGTGATTTAAACTTAACCTGGTGACAATATTTTGGATGTGGAAACTGATTGCTTCTGCTATGTCATTAAAAGACAGATCATGCGACTACTGGTCTTTTTCAAGGGGAAAAGAACAGCCTTTAAAAGATATGTATTCTGACCCATCAGCATGCTTTTTATTTCTATTTTTTTAACATGTGCATGACTTTGATGTTTGACAAATTATTCTTTTCATTTCACATAGAAACCAGATTGCAGTAAACAGATGAGGTCAGAAACACTTCCTAATGGAGGGTAAGCTGCAACAGTGACCATGAATAAAAGGAATTAGAAATCAAATTGGATGATGACCTTTTTAACTTTTTCCTACATATTCAGTTTGTTTCTTAGGCTTCAGACTTCAGTCAGAGCATATCATGTTGTTTCCATTGAGGAGCTGAGTCCCAATTTTAATCAGTTAACTTAGGAGAGCTTAGCAAAGGAATATGTCCTTTGGAACTAAGTTAAAGTATAATGCTCTGATAGTAAACAGTACTGATGTTTACATAATAAGTCCGGGATGGTGTTGCTTTACAATTTATTAGTATGGATTGGTTGCATGTGAATATTGTGTTATGGGAGTCAGAGATTGCTTTATAGATGTGTAATGTATTATGATGCTCTAGTTATATGAATAACATTGGATTTTCTTGCTTAGAAATTATGTTTGCTTTTAGTTCAAGAGATTCCTTCCTCTTAATGTAGATATCTGAAGTATGGGCCACTACAAAGCACCACAATTTTAACAGATTACTAGATAATTGCTTGCTTTGAGGAATTCCTGCATTAGAAGTGAATCTACACCTTAGTCTACATTTGCTCACACTTTCTTATATTTTTTCAATTTTCTTCATTTATAATTTAGTATATTTAACTTCTTTTCAACTAGTCTTGTAGGTATGATAATGTGTCTATGCATTTGTCACATCCTGATTAATTTAATTTGAAATTTTGGCACAGTACCGGGGTCTTTCTCAAAAATCATTTATTCTAAAAGAAAAAAGAAAAAATATTTATTAAGTATTAGAATACTACTTAATAGGGCTAGGAATATAGCCTAATGGTAAAGTGCTTGCCTCATATACCTGAAGCCCTGGGTTCAATTCCTCAGCACATAGATAGATAGATAGATAGATAGATAGATAGATAGATAGATAGATAGATAGAAAGAAAGAAAAGGCCAGAAGTGGTGCTGTGGCTAAAGTAGTAGAGTGTTAGCCTTGAGCAAAAAGAAGCCAGGGATAGTGCTCAGGCCCTGAGTTCAAGGACCAGGACTGGAAAAAAACAAAACAAACAAACAAAAAAACTATCTAATAGCTTTGTAGAAGGATTTGGTGATCGTTGATATATGACATTCTTTAAACAAGAAAAATGCCAATTTTTATTTAAAAAAAGAATCTTGAAAGAGGAAAATAACTTATAGTGATACCCACGGTGGCATAGAGAAGTGTAGTATAACCCTGCTTGCTATGTACTTTAACATGGGTCTTGCTAACATGATTTCAACTGAGGTGTGGACAGGATCTAATTAGTTATAAATCTGTGAGTGGTTGAAGAGAAGCTGGCTTGAAATTCTCCATGTGACCGAGGCTGCTGGAGTGCTCTAGTCTTAGAAGGCTGACTTAGAATGAATTCTCATTAGCCATGGAGTTAAGGGAAAGTCATGAACTTGAGAAATGTATGTAATGCCCGAGCCTTAGCTGCTGAGATAGAAGCTGTGGCCTAGGCTCCAGTGGTGCCGTTAGTAAGTGAATGATACTTAGACAGAAGCTCTGTTCTATCTGCTTCCCCCAGTTTTGTTCATGCTTTGGGAGACAGGTCTTAGAAGAACAATTACAAGCCCTGTAAGTTTCCACCAAAAAAAAAGTAAACTCTGTTCCTTTGAAGATGTCCCATCAATAGCTAATGTCTTATATTTTAATTATCTTTTGGATTATAAGTGCTTATGCAATGCTTTATCCATGTTTAGCATTTAAATTTTTAAAAATTCATTATGCAAGTGGAAAAGGAATAGAAATAACCAGAAAAACAATCAAAGCTGAGCATCCAGTGAGATTCATGGCTGTCCCTTTTTCAGAGTCATTATGAGAATATACAATGGCATAACAGAAGTATAAGTCATTACTTTCAAAAAGCTTATATTCTGACATACAAGGAAGGCAACAAATAGTCACGTATTAAATGTCAAATCTTAATAAGTGACACAATAAAAGCGAAAGAAGAATCATGTATCAAAAATGAAAGTGGCTTGGAGATACTATTTTATGTATGATATTCAGACAGAGCATGCCTTATGACCATATATGGATATATATTTTCATATTTAGCTTTTTCTTTTTTTGAGTTAATTTACTTTATTATAAGGGCTATTATAAAGGTGATGTACAAAGGGATTACAATTACATGAGTCAGGTAATGATTCATGCATATAGTTTACGGGTTGTAAATTACACAAATCGTCCAGTTAGATAACTCTTGATAAAACATATATACTCATACATCTTGTATCCCTCTGAATATAAAGAACATTTCTATTACTGTAGAAATAGTATTTCTTCCTCTTCGTTCCCTTGGTCCTGCCATTCTTGTCCCCTGGGGGCAATCTTTGCTCTGATTCTTTCACCATAGATTTGTTTTTCTTGCTTTTGGACCTAGTATAAGTGGAGTCATACAGTATGTATGCTTTTGTGGCTGGATTCTTTTGTTTCACTTAAGAAATTTAGATGTTTAATCCATGATTCTGTCCTACTGTGGATGAACACTTTGTGAATACATCACAATGTGTTTAGTCATGGTCCTGATGGATACTTGTACTCTTTTCTCTGTTTGGCCATTTAGGAAAATAAAAGGGTGAGGAACACTTTTATGTCAGAAAATTTTAATGTATATATCTTGTATTTTCCTTGAGTAACTACTAAAGGGTAGATGCAAAATCTTATAAGCAAGTTTCATACCAGTTTCCAAAGGGATTGTGGCATTTTAACCACCCACCAGCACCCCCTCCCCACATCCTCATCAACATTTGGTGTCGTCAGTCTATTAAGTTTTAGACATTTGTGTGGGTGTATAATAGAATCTCATGTGATTTTGATTTGCATTTCCATAATGACTAATGGTGATGAACACTATTTCATGTGCATATTGGCTATTCATCTGTATTTCTTTGTAAAGTGCATATTCAAGTCTTTTGCCCATATTTTAAATTGAATTATCTCTTTATTATTGAAATTCAAGGGCTACCTAGATATAAATTCTTTGCCATATATATGTATATATGCATGTATATATACATATATGTGTGTATATATTTTCTCCCAGTTTGTAGTTCCAGCTCCTTATTTTCTCCTACCAAGTAGTGAAGGTGTTAATTTTGATAGTCTTTTCCTTTCATGCTCAGTATTTTTGATATCCTATGTTTCCCAACATCACAAAAAAAATTCTTTTATGTTTTCCTCCAGAAGGTTCATAGTCTTAATTTCATGTTTAGATCTTTGATAATCTAGAATGTATGTTTTCTGTGATATGAGTTACAAGGAATGGTTCCTTTTACCTTCAATAAATCAGAAATTGTTTTAGCATCTCTGGTTGAGAAGATTTTTTCCATCATCTGTTGAAGTGTTTTGGGGCTTTGTTTGGAGGGGTGGTAGAGAAAGCACAAATATTTTGAAATGGACATGGTGACACCTCATGTAATCTTAATTAAGCATAGTTAGGAGAATCATAGTCCAACGTCAGCTGGAGCAAAATAGGAAAATATCTTAAAAGTAACTGAAGCAAATATGGCTGGAAGGTGTGGCTCAAGTGGCAGGATGTTTACTTGGAGTAGATGCATAAGGATACTGTTAAGAAAAATTCCATTAAAAACTTTAACAAACTGATAAAGGTCAAATGTGGGCCAGCAAGAGAATATGAAGGGAAACCCCTTAGGGGATGTAAATACAAAGAGATTTGTACCCATCACCCTCATTTATGGACTTCTATCACCCATGTGCTGGGTATGAATTAAAAAGAGCAAAGCCACTGGGTGCTGGTGGCTTATGCCTATAATGCTAGCTACTCAGGCAGCTGAGATTGGAGGACGTGGGGTCAGAGCCCAGACAAGAAAGTCCTTTAGACTCTTTCATCCAATGAACCATCCAAAAGTAGAGCTGTGGCTCAAGTGGTAGAACACCAGCCTTGAGCACAAAAGCTCCGGGACAGTGCCTAGGGAATGAGTTCAAGCCTCTGGAGTAGACTCTAGATCACCCATTTCAAAGCCCTAGGATTCGGTATCAGCACAATAACTGTTTTCTCCAGACCTCCCTTCACCCAGCCAACAAGCATAAAGTGGGTACTTCTAGTATGATCCCCACTTTACAGCCTGGAAACTAAGGACAGAGAAATTAAATGAATGGCCTAAAGTGTCACAGCAAGGAAATGGAAAAACTGAGATTTAGGCTGAGATGATCTTTCATTAAGAGTTCCCATCACCACTGTAGCATATTACAGAGCTGAGCCAGCAGGGATATAGAGAGGAATGAGGTAAATCAGAAGAGTGAGTTATTCTGAAATTGATGGAACTGACTAAAGGAGAGAGTGATTTTTTAAGAAAGGGTGTGATCAAGATGAAACTTAACAGAGCTGTTGAACCAGGTAAGGAATGAAAGGTGTCCACGGGATGTCAGAAATTCTCTGTAACTTTAGTAGCAAGCACTTCCCCAGAATTAAGAAGATTGAAACTGGAATCCATTGGATAGAGAAATGAGGTATAGAGCAAATTAAAGTCAGTAACAAACAAGCAAAACAAAAAGCCTAATTTCCATAAATGTTTGGATGGGATAAATAGAAGCGGTGCATCTGATCAAGAGTGACAGGAGGGGGCTGGGAATATGGCCTAGTGGCAAGAGTGCTTGCCTCCTACACATGAAGCTCTCCGTTCGATTCCCCAGCACCACATATATGGAAAACGGCCAGAAGGGGCGCTGTGGCTCAGGTGGCAGAGTGCTAGCCTTGAGCAGGAAGAAGCCAGGGACAGTGCTCAGGCCCTGAGTCCAAGGCCCAGGACTGGCAAAAAAAAAAAAAAAAAAAGAGTGACAGGAGGACTTGAGTGAGTTTTAAGGATAAAACTGATATGGGATCCTATACATGATGAAGAAGATAGTAGACTGAAGAAGTTTATTCTTACTAGAAAGAATTACAGTTGGACACAGGTGGGTCTTGCCCTTAATTCTGGCTACTCAGCAGGCTGAGATCTAAGGATTTCAGTTCAAAGCCAGTCCAAACAGGAGAAAGTCTGGGAACCTTATTTCCAATTAATCACCAAAAAATCCAGAAGTGGAGCTGTGGCTTAAATGGTAGTAAACTCTCCTTGAGAGAAGAAGCTAAAGGACAGTGCCCAGGTTCAGAGTTCAAACCCCAGTACTGACACAAAAATATAAATAGAGTTAAATAACATAAGGAAGTTCATTGATATATCTGCAATGTATTGTGTGGGAGTTTCCTAAAAGCATAGTATTTGTATGTTTTGTGAGCTACTTTTAGTATTTTAAAAAATACTATTTGCCCAAGTTCAATGTATTTCTTATGAGTGAAAAACTCATTTGTACTTAGAGATATAGTTTTTAATCTTCCATCTCTCTTTGTAGTTTTCTTTGCAGGAGAGTGACATATTTTGTATCAACTATCCAGGACATGTTTATCTTTACTCATGTGTACTGATATGAATCCGTCAGAACAGAGGATTTTGGAAATGTTGTAGAAAAATCTGAACAACTATTACTCTAGTATAGCAATATATAACAGACACAACCCAATTATCCCAGCTCACTTGGCTAATGGAAAACTATTTGAAGAAGAGACCTAAAGAACCAGGTTGGAACTGTAGTAAATAGCACAAATTTAGAGTTTCTGCTAAAGTTCCCAGAGAGATCTCAATGATACCTTGAAGGCAAGGACTATGTAAACTTCCTGTCTTTATCACTAATGCGTAGTACAGTAGAGGCATCTAGATGTCAAAGGTATGTTAAAATTTATTTAAGCTTACTATCCACATGTTAAAGCATATGGCCACTTTGAAATATTTAATCCTGTGTTTGACAACTAGTAGTCCCTATAGAAATCCTGGAATTTCCACTCCAGCTGTGAGGTTTCAGCTGACATCAAGATTTAGTCATAATGGCTGAATATTTTGGTTGATTTAGAAGACATTGCATTTGGTGGAAGTGCTGGAAGCATCCTTTCTTTCCCTTAAGCTTCTGAGTTTCTAGTGTGCATGCATGCATGTGTGAGTGGTGTGTGTGTGCGTGTGCGCGTGCGTGTGTGTGTGTGTGTGTGTGTGTGTGTGTGTGTGTGTGTATTTGTCTCCCTGGGTGCATTTTCTTCTTTTCCTGTTTGTGCTGGTACTGAGGTTTGAAATCAGGGCCTGGTCAATGTCTCTTAGCATTTTTTTCAAACCTGGTATTCTACCACTTGAACCATGACTCCACTCTGGCTTTTGAGTTGATAATTGGATATATGGGTCTCACAGACGTTCCTGCCTAGGCTTCAAACTACAGTTCTTAGATCTTAGCCTGCTGAGTAGTTAGAGTTACTGGTGTGAGCCACAAGAGCCTAGCCCATTTTTTAAATATCCACCTTATTCTAAATATTCACTCTATTTAAGTGCTGTATATTTGCTATTTATTTTACTCTAACCAAGTGAGTAAATTTCACCCATATCTACCTGTTAAGGACATATTACTGAAAAACTAAGGTTTTTATTTGGAAATTGAATTGACTTTGGGAACTTTGGGTTGGCTGACAGAGTGGGTCACATGACAGAACTTGGCCACAGTTATTCACCATATTTGGCCTAGTTTTCTACATATGTTTGCCAGATACAAAAGTCAGTGTATTGCTGGAGGGCACAGAAACCTGGAGGAAAGGCTTGGAATTTGTGCCATTAAACCAACTAGGAATCTTTGCTTTTGCTGATATTTTGCCTAGAAAGATCTGGGTTTTACCAACCATGTAAGAATGTGAGGGAAGGGGCTTCCCTTTGTCCCCCTTCATCTAAACAGTTTATATATTGCTCTCTTCGAGCACTTTTGCAAATACTGCCGAGAGAGAGAGAGAGAGAGAGAGAGAGAGAGAGAGATATTAAAACTATGATCTACATTGTCAAAAATGCAGTCCTTGGTATGAATGGCTGAACAGATGAGGCAGCTAACATACATATTCTTTATTTAAGGCATGTCAATTTCTTGGAGACATTATCACTTAAAATGGAGAGCCATGGAACTATTTGTATTTACACTAAGTTTGATTTATATGTGAAAAAATTTTTAGAATTTTTGACAAATCAATCACACAATTAAATGTCATATATTTATAGCTGATTCAAATCCCAAAATGAATAGAGATGTCAAAAGCGTTGAGCATATTGAATGTTCACACATGAATAAGCAAGATGGCAGACATTGTTTTCAAGTAGACCTATTTTTTTCCCTCTGCATGGTTTTGGTAGTTTTTCAGCTTACAATTTCCACATAACATTTTTCCCCATGTTTCCATTAGCATTTGATTAGCATATATATCATTCCTTGGTGGGATATGCAAATTTCTGTGACACCCCCTCCCCCAAGAAAAAATGATTACAGAGTTTTATTTCTTTTATAAAAACATTTCTAAGCAAGTTTGACACTGGGAAAATAATTGTATCTTTTTTCCCCAATTATAATTGATAGTTTGACACAGGAGACTATTAAGGTCCATTTTATAATCAAGGACTTTAATGCTTCAGGAAAGGGTGTTTTGAGCTTTAGAATTCAAAGGAACAGAATTTAACACATTTATGTTCCTTTTTCCAAGCACTGTACTGGGCATTGCAATTCCATAGTTAGCCCTTTAGTCTACCCATTTTATTTCATTATTCTCATAAAACCTTTATATGACTAGATACCTAAACACTAACTCAGAGTCTCAACATATCTTTGAAGGGTGTCTCCTTGTTATAACCTCTCTTTGGTCACTGGAAAATGCTGTAATGGAAGGAAATATTTTCACAAAGTTTCTCAAATTTATATTTAAATTCTAGTGTGTGTTGAACAAAAGAGAGAGCACAGTATGTGGAATACATATTCAGCGAGTGAAACATAGAGAGTGAAATAATTGAAGTATCATTTCATTGCAGATGTATAAGGTGTATGAGTGAAATTATACATATACATATTTACCCAAAGGCTCATATGCATGCACACATTGTTACCACCCCCTCCCCAGACTTGGCCATTCATTTTTTGCTATTCATTGTACTCAGTGAATCATTAATTCTACAGATCAATACAAATATAAAGTGCATATAATGTGTTGTTCAGCACAGCTGGGAGGTAGAGAAATGGGATCAAGTAGGACTATTTGAGTGAGCAACTGTTTACAGTACCTTGAGGTTGCTGGAAAAATGCAATGAATACTCATGCATGACCAAGAAGGGAAAACGGGTGGCTCTCATGACTCTGAGTCGCTATATAGTTCCCTACTTCTGTCAAAAGGTATCTCATATTGTAGAATTAACCTGATTGTCCTGCTGGGGTGAGAAATTATGATCTGAGCATGTGAACCACGGTCAACATGTCTTTCAGGGTCCCAGTAGCACACAGCATGTAAAATCTTGCACACAAACTCTAGCATACTTCTCCCAAGCTGAGCTCCTGGTCTTTGAATGGCCCATGAGAGCCAAGAGGAGGTGTCTAATGAATGGAGAGACAGAATTGAAAACAATCCTCGTCTAGTGTCTACACTGAGAGGACCAATGCAGACTTTGGAAATAGGCAGTAAAGAACGGAACACCCTTCACTGACCAGCCTCAATTAGCTGCGTCTTACTCAGACATCAGCAGCCCACCCAGGAAGGGCAATGATGAGAACAGATGCTCCGTTGCCATCATCAGAGTGTCACATACACTTCCTGTAGAGGAGCTGCTGGCATGGCAGGAAGAGGAGGAAGGGAGAGGTCTGCCCTCCAAAACCAAAATGTACCCCCACGTTGACTTACCTGAAGAATCTGAATTATACCAGTGGAACAAGCTTCACATTTTTGTTTCATCATATTTTTATCAACCACAAGAGAGTGAAGACTTTGGAGCAGCGTGAAGTTCATTATGTGATGGGAAAAACAATTTTTTTTGGAAAAAAAACCCACATTATTTCTTTGCACATCTGTGTTGTAATGAATAAATTTCAAATCAACCACACTTGTCTGCTTTTCTCTTTGTTTATAACTTACATATGTATAGTGTTCTCATTTATAATTTATGTGTTTGCAACACTGCATGGTGTACAAAATGCTTTCATATGGACCTTCTCATTTGTTCCTTACTGTAACACAGTGAGATAATGTTAAAAATTATTATGCTTTTCTTTTTCAGGTGAAGAAATGGAAGTTTTGACCAAGAGCAGAAAGCCAAGGAAGGAGAAGAAAGAACAAATCACATCTTGGATCTTCTTTCTATGTTTAAGAATCACAAGTGCCATTATATGGGGCCTTGTTTTGTTTCTCTGGAAAACAACCACATATGTACTCTGTTTGCAATGGTTTGGCCATGGTTATTAGGTCCTCTTATACATTTATTTTCAAGCAAGGAAGTATTGCTTCAGAACTTTATCAAGGATGTATTTAAAATGAAAGACCCCTTGTGACCTAGCATGCAACTGATTGTTCCAATTTCTTTGTCAAAATCACACTAGAAGAATCCAGCCCAATGACAGTTTATGAGCATATCTGTGGGAAAACTCATTTTGATCATTTTATATCTCACAAAAAGATACACAGAACCAGGAAAATCAATCAATATTTTGTGAATGCAAGGTCAATATTCTATGTCAATGTCGACGGTGTATGAGTTCCAATGGAGTTTTGTCACTATTAGATTAGAAATGATCCATTCTTACTTGATGTATAATAGATTTGGCCACATATTGGGCAGGAAAAAAATACAGGATATAAGAAGTAGAGAGAAAAATATCTTTTGTAAGACAATTGTAAAGCATTTATGGGCTTCCATGCAATGTAATAAAGACCATCTCATTTCTTTGGTTATTCGTCTCTATCATTTGTGAATATCTGGCTTCTATTATTTTTAACCTAGATCCCTGAAGAGTCACATTGTCTGTCTGAACCTTCATTTATCAGAGTATTAATTACTTAGTTATAATCCAGATCTTATAGTAGATGGCTACTCTTATAATTGGGAGGTAGCCTAGAGATTCCCCCATTATACATGTTTGCACACTACACATAGCCTTCCATTTTAAGCAAGTTCTTTTGTTTTGTTTTGTTTTTTTGGCCAGTCCTAGGGCTTGGACTCAGGGCCTGAGCACTGTCCCTGGCTTCTTATTTTGCTCAAGGCTAGCACTCTGCCACTTGAGCCACAGCGCCCCCTCTGGCCATTTTCTGTATATGTGGTGCTGGGGAATCGAACCCAGGGCCTCATGTATATGAGGCAGGCACTCTTGCCACTAGGCCATATCCCCAGCCCTTTAAGCAAGTTCTTTACAATATTAAGTCTAGTTGAACTAGGTAAGATATTGGTTTTAATGGAAGGTTAAACCTATAGGGCCGCAGTCAGCCAGAGTTATGGATAACCCAATTTTGCATGTTTCTCTGAGTAGTAAATATAGAGTAGGGTGTTCTTTTCTTTGCTTAAGCACTTTGTATTTTCTATTAGGATTCAGTGGGCCATACAATAACTCTGTCAGCCATACAGATTACTTTTTACAGGGTTTTCTCTAGGATATTTTCTGACACAGATAGGGCAGAATTTTAATTTTTTCCCTTTATTGTCAAAGTGAAGTACAGCGGGCTTACAGTTTCATATGTAAGACAGTGAGTCCATTTCTTGTTCAACTTGTTACCTCCTCCTTCATTTCCCCCCTCCCCCTTCCCCTTTTCCTTCTCCCTCCATGAGTTGTTGGTTTATACCAAATGGTTTTGTAAGTATTAGGGCAGAATCTTAAATGTTCAAGTTAAATCTACTTATCCTGTTAGAAAAACAACATAGCCTTTAACATGACTTGTTGGCCTATTTATTACTAAGTTGGGAAAACAACTTTTTTTTTAACTGATAAGCCTATTTGGTTTTTCCATATTATTTGTTATTTATTCAATGTCCTTATTAACCACAGGTCATTTTTTCCTGTTGACAATGATTCTATAGTGCAATTTGTAATTTTTTAAAAAGTCCTTACTTGTATTAGAAGAAATAGAAAAAAACTTCCATGTCATCCACATAAATTCTGTTATGTAATCAAGTCAGAGAGGAAGTGATAAACTTTCAGATGTTTCTTGAGATGTATATTACTTAAAATATTGCTGGGGCAAGATGAGACTCAATGAAGCATTGTACCAGAGAATTCAGGGTGTAATTCTTTTCTGATTCTCTTATTTTCGTTTAGCTTCTCCAGTGTTACCATCTTTTTTCTATTTTTGACACAAAAAATTGTATAAACTAGACAATATAAACCAATGAACTTTGCAATATTAAGTAAGGTAGAAAATAGAATTGCCAGCATTCAAATATTTCTGCCTTTGAATCTCAGTTTTCCTGATGTGAGTTCCCTAATTCATGTTATTTTTAGAAGAATTGGATATGTATTTCAGCAAATTTTTGCAAATTTGTGTCCTCTGGTGAGGAAGTGACTGTCCCTTTCTTGTGTCATTTCCCAGCCCTGCGACCTTGTTTGCACCAAGATCCTTTGTTAGAGATTCAACATAAAGGTCCTTGATTCTGGGAGCCCATTCCTGACTCATTATTAGCCAACACTTTATGTCTGGCTAGCAATTTTTCATAAGTGGTAAGGTCAGTCTCATACAATATTTCATAACTATTTCTGTTCCTTGTACATCAATAAAAGACAAATGACTTTTAACAGTGAAAAGCAACATTTTTTGGCCTGTGGTATTAAGATGATAAATCCCTAAACATGTAAACTAATGTTAGACTCGGGACTCTCACAAGTTTAATATTATCTGGTTAATTCTTTCTGAACAGGTTAAGGTTTTATCTTTACTATAGGTAAGCATTGTAATTAGTGGTTTCTCTTAGTTAAAAGAACATTTGAAACAATTGGGGATCAGTAGTACTGTAGTAGAGAAAGTGTGGAGTCACCGGAAGAGTGTCCCATGTATGTGCTCACCAGAAGGACCATTGACTTAGTCTGTAACCTTGCCAGTAATATGTAAACATCTGTTTCTACCTCATATGCTTGATGTAAAGTTTAATGTTTAATGTAACCTGGTGTAGTATGAATCCTTATTCAGATGAAAGTGCTTCTATTCTCTTTAACAGTTGCAGAAGTATGCTAGTAGGATTCTAGAGAAGTTCAAAGTACTGGAAACATTCTAAAGGAATGAGCTGATAAATACTGGTTCAAGCTAGTGGGATTTTCAGTAGTCAAATTGTGACTTTTCCCCCCTTACTTCTGCTTTGCCTCTATAAAGCAGTGAGGAAAATCTCTCTTCCTTGATTTGAAATTAAATAATGGAACTGGATTTGAGTTAGCTGCTTATTCTCTCAGTGAACTGTAGGCATTGTATGAGTCATTTGTTCCAGTTGTTTCTGCCACTCATTCTCTTTCCTTAGCCTTTTGTTCATTGCTTCGAAAGAAGAAATGGAGAATCTCATTTGCCTCTGCACAGTTTTTGATAGACACATACAAACATTTCTTTAAAAGAGGCAGGTGTCTAACTCAGAGAAAATGTAATTTATCTTTTAAAGGCTAGTGATGGGTATGATGATTAAGAAACCTACCAATAGAGTCAAACTATGGAGCCCAAATGATTGTTGGGGATCATCATCTTCATAATAAAATTCTTTGCTATTATAATCTCATTTGGCTAAGATGAAATTGTACCATGGGGAAATGCCTTGCCAAATCTTCATCCATAATTCTGAATTGATTCTAGGTCAGATTTTATGATCTGAAAATGACTTCTCATCCTTTCTTTGTGGTCTGGATCCTTTGCCTTAAGAAACCAGTTTTTGAACATTGAACAATGAGAAACTTACTTGAGGAAGAGTAGTTCTGTAAAAAATTATGGTCATTAAGGCATAAATGCTATATGGGCTCAAGGGGTGGAAAAGATGATGAATGGCTATGAGCAATAATGGTTGATGAGCAATAATAATTATGGCTATTTCAGAATCTATATTATGAACTTGAGCATTCATGCAATTAAATACTATCAATAGCTCCTATCCTAATTATGTGAATGACACCTATAGTTGAGCTGTTCCTTTTACTTTTTTGTAGACAATGCAAGAAAATGGCCAGGAAATTAGTAAATGCTAAATAGGAGCATTAGGTTATTTATTAATAAGAACCTAAAGCCTGTATTTTCCTGAGTTACATTTCCATTCAAATGAGGCCAATCCTATGGGTTACACAGAAGAAATATGCAAATTTGTTTATTTAGAGGAATTGTTATTGAAAAAATCATGCACAAATAGACCTTGACCACTGAGTAGGTTCATGTTTTGAATTCTTCCATTGAAAGGTTCCATGTGTGAATCTTCCTTTGATTAATAGCAATACTTTTTTCTTACCTACCAAACAGATCATTTTAAACTGTTTTCTATAGGGATATTTTCTCTGTCTAGCCACCTATCAGGTTTTCCAACTCAGAAATATTGGATTAGTGTATTTAAAGTAATAAAGATATCAGCAGTAGTGTCACCCTGATTGATGCTAATTATAAGTCTTTAATGGCTCCTCTGGCCACTGTCTCTACTGATTTTTATGGTGAAAATAGTGCTCTGCTGTCTAAAGGCTTAATCATAAATTCTGGTCTATCTTTCTTTAATGATTCTGTTTGCAGTGGTATAATCCCAGTCACAGGCATTATCTTCACTTAAAGAAAGCAGTGACTTTTATCGGGATAATTAATGCATCTGTAAGAGTCTTGGAGAGTCTTTGTTGGGATCATAGCAGAGCTTCATGGGATTTAAGCCAGTAGCAACGTGAGGTAGATTGTGTGGGAAAAAAAATTGAGCTTTTGATGCAATACCTATGTAGCACATCCTTTCTGTAAATAAGATTGTATCTGCAATGATACAATGACAAGAATTGCAACCTGAAGATGAGAAGTAAAAGCAATGCTAAATTATCTGCCTGCTTTCCCTCTTTAGGGCGTTTTGTTAAGTAGATTTGAGGGTTCACTCACTTTCAAATTGCTGTTGATTACAATATCTCTTACACTGAGTTTGTTTCTGCCTGAGTTTTCACAAGGCTAATTTATGTTTAGTCTTTAATCTCCTTACTCAAGCCTGGATATAAAGTTTTAAGTGAGAGGAAATATGCTCGGTAACATACACGTTTATGTGACATTGAAGGCATGGATAATTTGCTTATATAAGTATATGCCCATGTAACATAAATATAATAATACATCTTTGAAATCCTGTATCTTTCAGAAGGAAAGCTTAACATAAATTAAAAGGAGGCTTTGTTATCTTGTAAGAGCATTTCTGGAGTGACTGGAATTAATGAATATATGGCTCTTCACACATAGTAGATATTTCAAACAGTGCTTTAATGCTATGGAAAAGAACACCGATGACTTAAAAAAAGTGATTTTAAAACTAATAATTGTATCTAGCTTTCCCCCTGTTTAAATTTACTTTATGTTTCCAAATTAAGGCAACTAGAACATTCTTCTGAAATAACATGCTAAAGTGTTTATGCCTTGTTGCCCATTAGTAGTTGCATATTCAGGGCTACTGAAACCATCATATTATAAACTCACTCCAACTTGTATAACTTGGGTCAAGGAAAAGACACATTAATTTTTGAACCATATATATTTTCAAATAAGAAAAAGCCAAGAGCTGGACATCAGTGGCTCACACCTGTAATCCTAGCTACTCAGGAGGAGGAGATCTGTGGATCGTGTTTCAAAGCCAGCCCAGGGAGGAAAGTCCATTAATTACCAAAAGCCAGAGGTGGCACCATGGTCCAAGTGGTAGAGCACCTAATTTAAGTGACAAAGCTGAAGGAGAGGCTCATGCTTTGAGTTCAAGCCTTAGTACTAGTGTGCATGTGCGCATGTATGCACACATGTGCGTGAATGCGGGTGCACACACACACACACACACAGCCAAATTGCATGACAGGAAGGCGGCTATTCTCTAATTGATATCCAGATATAAGAAGATTTATGTAATGTTGACTTCCTCCAAGGCCTAGAGTTAATAATGGCTTTAGATGAAGGAAAAGTCCATGCATAGTTTTTGACATTTAGAGAGAGATTCTAAACTGTGCAGTGCTTAATTGGAAGACTTCATTTAACTGGAAAGTAGGTTATATCTACTTTGGATGATTACAATAGTGACTCATTACAAAGCATTTTATTTTCCTATAACATCCCTTAAGGAAGTCATTTGAGACATGAATTTTCATCTGTTCAGGTGTAATGATTACCATCAGTGAATCAATGTACATTGTTTACTAGAATGTTAGTGCACAAAATATATATACATAGGTCATATCCTTTGCCATAACCCTCTTCCTTTGGAGGTTTGTTTGGACATTCTAAATATAGGTGGACCAGACAGGGATGCTAAAAGACTTGCAGTGAATCAGCAGGGCTGGGATGAATCAGACTAGTATTAGCTAGAACAGAGGTGGACATGGGAGACTAACTCATCCCTCATGAAGACAGTACCCTCCACATCTGCTTGTCTGTCCATTCCCTCCATCATAGCACTCTACTTATGGTCAGTGAATGTCATCAGTAAAGCTAGAACAGACTTTTGTGTAGGTGCCAATAATCTGTGGGTGCTGCCAGTTCTGTACATCATGTGTGATTCTGCGATGAGAAATGTGAACTGCTTGGCCAAAGGAGTGCTGGGTGTTTCACTTAGATTCTCTAGCTATATGATTATTTTCTTTTGCAGTTTTGATAAATTAACATTGGCTCATGGATTCAACAGGAATTCTCTCTCCCTCTCTCCCTCCCCCCCCCCCTCTCTCTGCCCCAGGGCTTCTGTTTAAAAATGCAGGTTAATTCTCAGAGGCTTTCCAAAGCATTTCTGCATCATGCAACTAATTAAGATAAGGTTATCATTTTAAGTTATACTAGGAATGCAATTAGAGCTTCTAGTGAGAACTGTAGCAATCAATTTTATACAAATTATTCAGACCTGGTAAGGTAGAATACACTTTTAATAGGACAAGTGAACATACTGTGATTTATTAGATATACTGGGAATTCAAAAGATACCTGAATACAGCATCTATAGCCCGAGTCACTAGGAATCCAGCAGCCTTTCATCAAGGGAAACTTAATAATATGCCTTTCATTTACCATTGTTCGTTGACTGTTATTTGGGATTTGAGAGGGATTTTTTTTTTTTTTTAGATTTCAATGGTGTTAGACATGAGAATGTCCTCAGTGCAATACAAAGCCCAGATTAGCTTGTCCTCTCATTTGTCTAGCAGCCTGCTGGTCCTTTCTTTTGTCTTTTGTGTGGTCCTCAGGTGATCAGCTGACAGTGTAATTAACTAATTTTCCTGTGTTGTCCATCCCTGCTAAGAATAGTGGGTAAGAAACTTGCATGTCTTATCTGCCAACTGTCAGCAATTACTTATTCATTGAATGGATACCTGTTTTCTAAGGGTGTAGGAAGGCTGCAAGGTTGAATAGCTCCTGAGAAGGTTGTATATCTTCTCTTCCTAAGATCACCACCAGTCATTCGGAGTGCTCCTCTAGGACATATAAATAAAATACGACCCTTCTGAGTTTTCTTTCCTTAAAAATACCTTTTACTTATCCCCAGTTAGCCATTCCGCATTTTGCTCCAAATTATAGCTGCTCTTTCAGTAAATGTTGGGTTTTCTGTGTGTTCCATGCATTGTGCTCGGTACTGAGCATATGGTAGTGAGCAAAATGACACTAGGCTAGTCTCTGTAACATGAGTCTGTCTTTCCCACCTTGTAAGCATCCATGTCTCCTTTCAATACAGGTGAACTTAACAGAGAGGCGAAATATCCTGGGCTCCCTTGTATCTGCTGTTGTTTACAGTGGAAAGATTATTCTCTCCTAGAAAATGTTGCTTCTCCTCCATTAAGTTACTCTGATTCAATTTCAAGTGACTGAATTACTTTCTCTTGCTCTCACTCTCCCCTTCCTCTTCTCTCCCCCTCTCTTCCCTATCTCTTCCTTCTCTTCCCCTTCTTCCCTCTCCTCTTTTTCCTCTCTCTCCTTTTTGTCTTCTCTGTCTCTGTCTCTGTCTCTCTCTGCTGGTCCTGGGGCTTGAGCTCAGGGCCTGGATGCTGTCCTTGAGCTTTTTTGCTCAAGGCTAGAGCTCTACCACTTTGAGCCACAACACCACTTCCATTTGTGTGTGTGTGTGTGTGTGTGTGTGTGTGTGTGTGTCTGTGTGTGGTTAATTTGAGATAAGAGTCACACAAACTTTCCTGCCTGAACTGGCTTTGAACTGTGACCCTTAGATTTCAGCCTGTTGAGTAGCTAGGATTACAAGCATGAACATTAGCATAAATCTACTGATACCCTAGCGTCTATTGTGTACCAGACATATACTAAACACTTTATTTGCACTTTTCTTATAAATGCTTAGGACTTCTGAGGTACTATTGCATTTTGAAGTATTTTATAGCTTGGGGAAATGAAGTTAGTAGATTGCCAATTACCAAGAAATCAAGCTACAAAGCTGAAAAGTGAATCTATGTTCTACGCTATGAATGATCACAGTATCGCTGGCTGTGCTTGATTTCCTTTCACAAGGCTGGTTCCTAGACAAGGCAGGCATTTCTTATGATGATCTTCTGAGTACTCATGTAATATATGAAGTCATGTTGCAATCAAGACAATCAACTTACAAAAAGTTCCTCATTTCCTCTAATTCCTTCCTGCCACTTTGTAAACCATTCCTGTGTTCCTTTTCCAAGCCCTTGGAAGCAATCCATATGTTTTCTGTTCCCATCCATGTTTTACATGCAGCTCATCAATCTGGAAGTGTAGCTTGTCTAGAGAAAGATGTGCTTTGGTCAGATTGACAAGAATGTCTGATTGAATTGATAGTTGCATGTCTTATTATAAATTAATAGATTGACATTCTGATTAGAATTTGGCTTTCTGAATTTAGTAGGAGAGAACCAATTGGCATGTCAATTACAAGTGTCTGTCTGTTTGAAAGTAGTCTTTTTTTTTTTAAAACAAAGTAATATGGAACCTGCATGTGTTTTGTGTTTGTGGGAGTGAGGAATAAGCACCTAGATGTAAAATTACAAGGACTTTACATCTTTACATACAGTAAAAATTTACATGAATAAATATAGCATATAGGTGACTCAATGCAGAATTATAACACGTCCAGAGGGTCATTCACTGCAGCCAGTGGTTTTGAGCACAATTTGCATGACCAGCTTTACTTCCTCCTTGTCTTCACCTGGCTAAAAACTTGATAAAGCAATCAGGCAGTGAGCTGAAGCTAGAGCATCGTCATCTGAAAAACCAACACAGGCAAAGGGTCTGAAATAAGAGGAACCTGGCATGTGGAATTGGGAGAGTAGGCAGGGATAACCAAAGAAACTAAGGGAAGCAATGTTGTGAGAGCAAGCTAAGAGAAGCTGGCAGCACCTGGACCTATCACTGGGTGCCGATGATGCTCACCAAGATCATTTCACTTACTGACTCGAATAGGTGTTTCCCATCTATCCTGTCCTGTCTGTGAGGAAGCTCAATAATTGCTGTCCCTGTTCTCTCATGCGCGTGCAACTTCTTCCTCTCAAATGACTCCCATTCACTGACTTGGAGTCTTGAACACATCTCTTCCATCTCACCCATGCATAACAACACCTCCTGAACTCCACGCCCACCCCTCCACCCCCACCTGCAGGCACTGTTTTCCCTCCTCCCCTTTATGGCTCAATTTGTTGATGTGAATTTGCTCTTTTTATTTTCTTATTCTCCACCCCTCTCTAATTTAGCTTCCATCTGCCTCATTCCACTAAAATGGCTTTTTCCTGATTTTATAATGACCTGCCATTGTCAATGCATGGCTTTTATCCTCAAAAATTATATATATATATATGTCTTTCTATACATGTGTGTTATAAATAGGTACATATATGTATATAGATACATATACATATACACATATATGTATATATACATGTATCTATATACACATACGCACAGATATATACACACATACATATACACAGATTATATATGTATAAATATATATCCATCCACATACCATACACATATATATCCTCTTATTCAGCATCAACTTTTCTTGGTTTCCAATGTCTCTTACCTACTTTTAAATATTTCTGACAGTAGAGTCTCCATCTTCTTGGCAGTGAATTGATTAGTAAATATTGATCCCCTCAAAGTCCTTCTCTTTTACTCCCATCTTTGACTTTGTCTACTCCCACAGTTTATTATTATTATGCTAGATCCCATGGTATAAGAAGACCACATACATAGGGGACAAAGTACTTCCATTTATATCTTAACTCTATGATGTGCGCAAATAGCTCAATACTTCCACTGTGTGTGAAATATGAATGATGATGATATCTGCCTCCTGTAGTTCCTCTAAGGGCAAAATGAGTCCTTATATGTCACGTGCTTAGAGCAATGCTGGACTAAGGACACCCCCCTTGGATCCAAATCTGAGGTTGTAAGCTGCAGCAACCTCTAAACAACTCTGATTAGCTCTAAGGACACATCAGACGGAAAGCATCCAGCACCAAATACGTAGTATTCTGGTGCTTCAATCTCCAGGAAGGCCCAGTCTGCTCTCCCCTGGAGTTTCCAGTTTCTATGAGTAGCCCCCCACCCTCATTTGCTCATGCCAGCAAGGTAGGCATCACCTCTACATACATCATGACCCCATCTTTCTCTCATTTTCAGTTTGTCACCACACCCTAACAACTTGGCTTATTCAATCTCTATTAAAAATTTCCATTCCTCATCCTTTCCACTGCCATCACACTAGCCAGAAATGCTGTCATCTCTCATCTTAAGTTCCATGAAAGAGACCTCCCTGCTTTCTTTCTGTCTGCCCAGCACCCCAAGTAAGGCCCCCTCATTGCCAGAACATTCATTTCAAAGGCCCCTCTGCCTCATGCTTTTCCATGGCTTCCTATGACTCTAAGAATAATAACTATATTCTTTACAGGGTCCCCCAGATCTGATGACTAAGGAGTCTGTAGCTGATCTGCCACTTTACCTCATGCTGTCCGTCTGTCCCAGCTATGCCTGACTACTTTCAGATAGCTAACACTCTGCCAACATAAGACTTTGCATATGTAGTTCACCATGCTGCAAAGCTCTCCCTGCCTCCTCTTGCTTTGTTTACTAGTAGATTCTATGTATCCACTTGTCTCAGCTCAGCTTTCCCTTTTCCAAGAAGGCTTTTCCTGATCTCCCAATCTACTATAGGCAATGATGTTGTCAGCGCCATAAATGTTTTCTTCAAAGTATATGCCTCAATTTTCAGTTATAGTTTTGTGTTTGGTATCTTCAGACCAGTTTGAGTCTCTATGATTTGCTAGCAGATCAAACCATTGGGCTTAAACACCTGGTTTTAGGCTGGGTATATGTAACATGCCTGTAATTCCAGCTATGCAGGATGTAGAAATGGGATTGAGGATGGTAGTTCAAAACCAACCCCAGGAAAAAGTTAGTGAGAGGCTGGAATTTAAAAACAAACACCAACAACCAAAAAAAGCTGAACATTGGGATACATGCCAGTAATCCCAACTAGAGGGGATTATAGAAAGACTGTGAACCTAAACCAGCCATGAACATAAAAACTTGGGTGCCTATCTGTAAATTAAAGTAAAATAGAAAAGCCTGGACTTGTGAGTCAAGTGATCTAATACTTGCCTAGCTGGTACAAAGCCCTACAGTTAAGTTCTGAGGTTTGAATTACCAAAAAAGAAAAACAGTAAAAATGTATTATGTTCACAGTTACAGTTTATTAAAGTAAAAGGCTGTAGAGTCAAATCAGAAGTTTGAAGATGTGGGTAGGGTGGAGCAGGGAAGGAACCAAGCACCATCTCCTAGGTGTCCTATCCTATTGGCTTCACAGCACAACACTTGGCTCTCAGCTGCCAGGTATGATAAGAGGCCAAGGAAAGAAGCTCACCTGAGCTTTGAGTCCACGGATTTTATTGGTGCTCAATCACAAAAGCATGCAGCTCCCAGAGAGCTCACTGGCAGCACCATGGTCCAAAGCCACAGGCAGTGGAAAGCAGATATTGGCCTTCAATTGCATTATTGGCAGAAAGTCACTGATGTACCCCCAGGCCACAGGCATCCACAGATACTTTTTATCTCAGCCAAGAACACAGAAGACAATGTGAAGGAAATTGTAAGAGCTTCCCTCTGATTGGAGGAATGTGTGCGTTTTGAGAAGCCCAGGCCTGCTAGGTTTATCCTTTCATGTACAAGGCCTACTATTTCCACTGACTTGATAGATGTTTCTGTCTTCACTGACTACATGAAGAAGATTGTCTCCAATTGTTCTGGTTTAGCAATGTACCTGTGCTTCTGTATGGTTACCAATAGCTAGATAAGAGGTGTTCTGGGTGTATAGAATGCATGGAGAAATGAAACAAATCTACTCTGTATTAACTTTATTCCCTTCCAATCCCTTCTACATCTTTCTACAAAACCACTTTCATGTGCTTTGTCTTTATTATGAAATCTCAGCAAGCTTCTTTTAAAACATCAATTTATTCTATGCTAACAAGTAATATGTAGCAAGTACCCCAAGTATATATTATAGTCCTCTCCCCTTTAAATTCCTATATCTCCAGGTGTTACCCTGTCTCTTACTTTAACTACCATTAAATTGGCACATGTTTTTCACAATTATACTTGAGATACATGTGTTCATTGTATCAATTTACGTGATACCTACCTGAACTGTGAAAGGTATTTCTATACAAGTAAAGTATTGACGGAACAGCTGCCATAAGAATTTCAATAACCCAACACAGGCTAACTATGAAGCCACTTTCTATATATTGAATTTCATCCTGGATTTATTAGAAATCTAGGAATAAAGTTCTCAGGAATGAGGGCATATATTTTCCCCAAGTCCCGCTGACCCTTCAAGGTCCTCCTGACATCCAAACCACTTTGCTCTACCCACAGTTCATTTGCCGGGCTGAGTCAAATGTGTCAGCAATGAGTTTGAATACATCATCATTAAAAATTATTGTGGTACTTTTGAATTACAACCCCATAAAATATACATCCACCAGTCCATGATATAAAAACTGAATGAGAGAGAAGAGACCATTTTTCTGTGCTGAAGAGTTCCAAGCCATTTATGTTTGGCCCATAAGCAGGTGGACTTCTAACTCCCCATACCTTCAGTAAGGGCTGCATATGTTGGAAAGTGGAGTAGGGACTGAACAAGCTGATTGTGGAGGAAATATGTCCATCGCTACAATAGCCAGTTGACAGAGCACCAGGTGGGCTGTAAGAGGCATGTGGCTTGTAGATTATTTTAGGGTAATTTGGGGAGGACACTTCATCTCTGTGAGTGTCCCCCTCAAGACCCAGGACCCAGTCAAACATTAAAGAAAACAACTTGACAAGGCTGTCATGATCATTAGAAACAAGGAAAATCCTAGTCTGATAGATAACAAATTGATGCCATGTTGTGGATAGGATCCTACGGGGGCGGGGGTCTAGCTTAAAAATAAGGCAAATGCACCAAGAAACAGACTCTACTTATTCTATATGGATTATTCATTAGTGATGACAAATGTTAGGTATTGAAAAGCAGGGAAACTGAGGCCCTCATACAATCTTTGCAGTATTTTTCTATTTAAAACTATTTAAACATTTTTAAATGCTAAGGATATTTATTGTAGGATGTGTTTTAATTTAATCTTGATGCTATTTAATAAAATTAGTCAGTTTTGTGTCGATTAAATATTACCTCAAATTGGTTAGAGCAACACAGATTTTTTTAAAGGAGTTATTGGTCTTTCGACTACAGATACAGAAACTATTACGTCACCACTTAATTTTTGAAATTGTAATTGGGAATTAGGTGGAGTGCTATTAAATTCTATCCTCCACCATTATGAGCTTCTTAAGATTCTTTAAGAAAGTCAGATACTATGAGTCATAGATTATTTCTAGTTTCCAAGTAACGTGGGGGAAAATCATTAAATAAATTGCCATCAAATAAAAATATTCCAGTGTTCCTGAGAGCATGAGTCCAGACTATGTGTCTGTAAGATCGACTTTTACAAAGTAAGTTTGATTAATTTTTGTTTTTCTGTGGGTATGATTCTTCTCTGCAATTACCATCCTGTTTTCCCTGACAGGCTATCAAGTATTGCCTGACTTAAGCTTGCTGTGAATTGAGTTATTCCCAATAATGCTCTGTATTATGAAGACATTATTCCAGTGGCTGTCCACCCTGATCTGGTTATTGGGAGCTTTACATAAAACAGGTGGTCCTTCCATCTCATTGTCTTTTATCATCTAGAATCCACCATCTTGTTTCTTAGGGGTCACCATCCAAGTCCATCACAGTTTGATTTCCTTTTGCCTTTTCCTTTTGGTCTTTCTTCTTAACTACTCCAAGTTCCCTTGCTTTCACACACACACACATAGACACACACACACACACACATTACTTATTATATATTACTATATTACATATGTTTTTTTAATCAAGGCTCTTGCTATAGGGTTATGTGTTTATTTGCATTCTGATGAATTACCCAAAGGCCTTGTAGCTGCTGATTTTATTTGTTTGCCTCTGGGCAATGATCCAGGCCACTCTGATCCCAATCAGAAGTAGCATTTCAGCTAGTATAGGGTTGTTACTCATAGCCAGAGAAGAGGCAGAGCAGCCTCTGAGCAGTGATCCTGGATTTCAAGGGCTGTTACTGGTTCTAATGACCTAAATGCCTAGCCTTTGACCATCAGACCACGTTCTTGGTTTAGATGATGCTTTGAACTTGATCTCATATGCTAGGACCAGAATCTCAAGAGCAACAAGTCCATTGGAGCAAAGTACAAATCTTTTCTCAAGCCACTTATTTTTTCCATTATTTATATGGGTCCCTTATTTTCATCTGTGAAAATGAGAAAAATAATAGCACAGTTGCAGAGTTGTTGTAAAAATCAGATAAAATGGTTTTTAAATTTTTATTAATTAATTTATTTATTGTAAAAGTGATATACAAAGGGGTTAAAGTTTCCTACGTAAAGTCTGAGTACATTTCTTATCACACTTGTTACCTCCCTCATTTTTCTCCCACCTTCATCCTTCCCCAATTCCCCCACCCCCAAGTTGTACAGTTGGTTTACAGCATATTGTCTTGGAAGTATTGCTGTAGCATTGGTCTGCCTTTTACCCTTTGTCTCTCCATTTTGATGTTCCCCTCCTCTAGTTCCAATAAACATATATAAAATACCCAGGGTACCAAAATCAGTTACAGTGAGATCAGGGGCAAAACCCTGGGGAAGAAAGACAAAAGAAAATGGCATAATTTCACATGGTCCATTGAAAATAACAACAAAGAAAGCTCTTTTAGAAAGCTCAGTTGTGTATTGCATACACTTAATATATAGTCTCTGTCACCCTTGTAATAGATTATTCTTCTTGGCCTCACCTCCCTATCTCTTCCCTTCTGGCTGGCTGGATGCTGGTTCCACCATGGCTAGCCATGCAGGTTGATTTATACACATTCACATGCATTTGCAGGTGTCTCTCACAGTGATAGGCATATGTCTGTCACCTTTGTGCCCTGCATTCATTAAAAAAACCTCTATATTATATTATTGGAACAATTCTACTTCTGTAAATTTGTCTTTAGAAATGTTATAGTTTCTCCTTTGCAGTATTTTTCTTCCATTTATAATCTGAAAATGCAAACAAATCCTTACCTTGTTTGGCTGGGGTCAGGTGGGATACGGGAGAAAGAAGACAGAAAAGCTGAGCTACCATTCACTCAAAAAAACCCATTCAGAATCTCTCTCCTCTTCCAAAAACATTTTCTTGAAAGTCTGATTAAGATTTTGACCACTCATTGATATAAATGAGGGCATTAAATGAGCCTCTTTTCTCTGTGGTTCTGGCCATCTTTTCTTCCTTTCTATGTTTTGATGTCTCTGCAGACACAGGACAGTTCAGCACTGATGTTGGGGACTTGTGGAAAATGCCATCAAATGCAGCTGGAGCTTAGCTTCACTAATAACTAAATTCATTATTGACATTAGCTTCAATCTAACTGACTGTCCCAGGCACATGCTTGCTTCCTCTATTACATGAGGAAGCTTTGCTGCCTTTGCCATCATTGGCATGTCTTTATGCATTTGGCATCCTGTACATGATCATTTTATTTATTTTTCTCTAAAAGGCTGCCTCCTTACTTGCATGGTGATTTGGTCATTTGTGCTAATTAATGATTTACGCATTATATTGATCGTCATTAACAATTGTTTGCAAGTTCTGCTCATATCAAATGCCATTCAATACTTCTCCAACAATCTCTACCAAAGTACATTTGGAAAATATTAAAAAGCTTCAGCCCATCTGCAGGTAAATACCCATGTCTGGACCATGCATATAGCTGTGGCTTCTTAAACAGTCTCTACAGAATGCTGCATGATGATTGCTCCTCAGTCCTAGGAGTATATCACAAACAGATTTCATGTGGCTCCAGAATTAAGATTGAAGATTTGAGATTGAAGCAATGCTATTTGCACTGGAGTCCCTGCCCTTAGGCTTCTGAAAATGAGAGAAAATAGAAACATGTGGATCTCCAAGACCATAAACAGCTTGGATAGTGATGTGGTTTAGATATTGTTTTGAGTATGCACCTCAAAGATTCATATACTGAAATCTCAGTCCTCTGTGGCAATGTTGAGAGAATGGACATGTAAGAAGTAGCATCTAGCGCAAGGTGTTTATGTCACTTGGTCCCTCACTGTCTTTGGAAGGGATTCATGCTGTTCTCAAGTAGTCATTTCTACAGACTGTGGGTTATTACAATGTGAGACTGTCTGTGTGGCCCATTCTATATGTGGTTGATTTCCTGTCAATTTTGCTACCATACTGTAAACCAGTTGGGGACTCTCCCAGGCCGCCAGAATTGTGAACCATATCAAACCCTACTTTATAAAGGACCCAGTGCACATACATTTTGTTACAACAATAGAACATGGACTAATGCACCTTACTTATGGAAAGATGAGCTTAAGAAGGCAAAAAAAATGATATCTCCTTTCCAATACATGAACTGAGAGGATTGGAGGCAGGTTGAGACCGCATTGTTTTCTAGAGTTTAGTGACAAGATCAGAACAAAAAAGATATGCACAGAGAAAGCCAGGGCCAAAACTAGTGTCCCCAGTTTTTGAGAACACGAAGCCCACCTTTTCAATTTTTATTTTCAGTTCTTTTGATTTAGGAAAAAAAATTAGATAGTCTAATAACATACTTAGTGAAAAGCTCGATGATTATACTGTCAGGCTAATGTTAGGAAGGTTGGATGCATCTTAGAATCTCATCATGCAGTTAATTTTGCTCTAATACAAGATCTGAAGATGGGCTGGCATTGTGTTGTTATGACCATGTGCTATCGTTCCCTCCCCTCGGCTCAGAATGTGAATAGTACTCCCATTGTGGGAATTGCTGATGGACATCAGGCAACTCTGTTGTCATGGTGTAGTGAAAGAAATTTGAAAGAAACTAGATCTTTTCAACCTAAAGGTTCTCTCTGAATAGTTAATTAAAGACATTTTATGAAGACATTTGGATTATAGGAAAGTGATGATATCACATTATGACATTTATTTCTTACCCCAAGAAGCTCAGTAATTGGTTCACCTATTCAAAACTGTTATTTTATGAGAGAGTAAAGATTCCAACATACCTAGTCAGACTTACTTAATTTACCTAATTGGTATTTTTTCAAAAAATCCTCAACATATGCCCTCTTGGATATGTGAATATATCCTGTACTTACTTGTTTTGAGACACAGTTTAATTTAAAATGTATGTAATTTTAATGAAAGTCTATTGAAAACTTGAGCAAATGGGTTGATGTTTATTCTGCCATATTAACCATAAAAAATTTAAAAATGCAGTTATTGTCTCCCAGAAACAAACCTTTCAAATTCTGTATTGTTGAAGTTCTCATTTTGAAAAGCTGAGAAAACAGAGCCTTGAAGGAAAAATGATCTTTTGATTGTGCTGCAAGAATCAGTTCATGGCAAAATGCATGGTGGAACCCAGAGTTGACCTATTGTCCTGAATTCTTCCTACCAGGCTAGGCATTTTATCCTATGTAGTGATGTTATGATCTAAAAAACACAGAGGTATACTCATGCCCTCCCAGATATTACATTGTAAAGATAAGAGTATTTATAACGTGCTCCTGTTTCCTTCAAGGATAAGGGAGCTTGGTACTTCCTTCTGTTTTTTAGTACTGTTAATACCATTGAACCTAATCTTAGGTCATAAAGTACCTAGAGCCATTGTCTGAGGTTGAAACACAGATTTTCTGAAGTGAGCTAAATAAAAGCCACACTATGAAGTGGTTCCTAGGAAAGCCAAGATTAATCAGGTTGTGCTCTATTGGAATGTAAGAAGGTGATCATTTCATCCCACTGTGTGTCTGGTGTCTGGCGGGGGGGAGGGGCTCATTGTAGGCTCTTACATGATCACATCATTTAGGGCTCTGCTGTGCTAATCAGACTATTTGTTACTGTGATCAAATGCCTGAGAAAATGATGTGAGGTAGCAAGTATTCATTTTGCTCCCAGTTTCAGAGGTTTCAGTCCATCATAATGGGAGTATGTGGTAAAGCAGATCAGCTTACATCATGGTGGCCATGCATAGGGAGATAAAGGGTGAGAGAGAGAGAGAGAGAGAGAGAGAGAGAGAGAGAGAGAGAGAGAGAGAGCACAACAGACCAACAGACCAACAGCCTTTTCTGGCTTCTTCCTTTTCCTCTTTCATTGAATCCTGGCCCTCATTTAATGAAAGAGTGCCACTCATAATCAGCTCTGGTCTTCCCTCTTTTGTGCACCCTTTCTATTAACGCCCTTACAGACACACCCACAGGTGTGCTTTACTCATGGTCTTCTATGCTTTTTCCCCCACCGAGTTGACAATCAAGTTTAATCATCACAAGAAGTATGGATGTATAAGGTTCCTTGGTTGGTTGAATAGACCTGAAGTCATAGACTAATACCTGAAGAAAGAAATCACAAGGGCCAATGGGAGGTGCCCTCTAGTACCTGAGGATGCACAATGCAGAGCATACACTGAAGTAGAGCTTCTAAACTTTGAATGGGAGGACAATGAACAGAAGGTACAGAGAAACACTTCATACCATCAAATTCGGCCTTTTGGCTCAAGACTTTTGAATATCCAATCTACTGCTTTTTAAAGATGGAAAGGCTTCTCTTTCTCCCAAGGCACTTGTGTCTGCAGTCACCAGAGGGTTTTCCCCCCAAGCCTGGGTGATTACATGAAGGAGATATTTTAAAGGGCAGCATTCACAATTTAGATTTGCTGTTGGACTAGATGACCTTTAAGGTGCTTTCCAGCACATGGGGTTTTATGATTCTATTTCTATTATGCATCTATGCTGTGTATGTGTCACAATGTTTGAAGCAAACACTGAGAATGAACAGGAGCTGGAATGTTGATGGCGCTCACATCTATTTTGTGTTTCAATTTCTGGAAGCGGTCTTTGTCTTTGAGGCAGTTTGGTCCCTGACCTTCTGTAACATTTGGAGCCCAGCCACACTGTCTTTGTTTACTGTAAAGAGCATGGAAAAACCGACTTCCTGACAGTGCTCTGTAAAGTCTAAGGTCAAACCACTCACAGGTGAACAAACACAGGCCTTCTACCTTAAACTTGCCATTTGGCCCCTGTAAAAATGGAACAGGGGTAATAATGTTGGAGAGCAGAAAGAGGGGAAATCACTCCTCTGCCAGCAGCCAGCAATTAGTCACTTTGTCAGTCTGCTTTGTGGAGAGCTAATCTTAATTCAGCATCCATTTGGGGGAGGTTAGGCACCAGAGTATAGCATTTGAAGTCTTCCAGCATCCCTAATAGCTAGGTGTATAGGCCCTTCCCTTCTCCACACTATCATCCCCTCATTAATGTTTCCCAGGATTGCAAAGACAAAAAGTGTGGCATTCTTATTCACATGAAGTCTTAAGACTCCTTTATTGAATAGTCGATCATCCTTCAAAACGGCTGAGGTGGTTGGTTTTCTCTCACAAGCCCATATTCATTTTTTACACCAACTTCTGCTATATTTTTTAAATCATTAAATCATTAAATAGCAATAGCTCCTTTTGATCAAAGTAGCATGAGGTTTTTGGTTTTTTTTTTAGGCCTACACAGTATCTCATCCATTATGTCTCCCTTGCCATAGTGTGTAATACCCTTTCTTAGTTGAGCAAGTCTGGCTAATGCATTTGTGTGAATGCCATTGAATTAAACAGCCACCTTGTTCACACATTTAACCGTCCACTCAAATTCAATTGCTTGGAAGGTCAATTTTGCTTCTTGATATTTAAGTATCGTTAAAATTAACTCTGAAGTAAAATTAAGTAAAAATATTCTGACATTAGTTTGGCTGCTTTAGAAAAAAATTTTTTTTTCTGGCTCTTACATAGAAGCCAACTCTTCAAATCCCTAGTTATCCAACATTACTCTTGAACTCTGCTTAGAGATGATATACTATGCTTTTACTAAAATATATCTGGGCATTAAAAGCTCAGTTCTTTACTGCTGATGAAAAAGATTATTAACACTTTTTTTTCTCTCAGCTATAATATAGGCAATAACACTCTCTTTTACTTCCATAGCCAGCGGCACTATGTCATATTAACCTTCATTAACTGCCCAAGACATGAGGTACCTTCGTTAATTTAGTATGCTGGTGAACTAAGATTGTATGTGGAGACTGATCAGCTTCTATGTTTTTGTTTTTAATTTTCCATTTGCTATTAAAAACAGAATGTTGAAGTTGTTAGCCCATATGTTTTATTGCCTTGGTAAACAAAGTATTGGAATTAAGTACTGGATGGGGGGGGGGGGGAGTTCAGCAACTGGTAAGGATTTGGGGGGGGCGGGGGCTAGAGGGGGTGGAGCAAGCATTGGCCTGACCAAGAATAACTTCCGGGGGCGGGAGTGGAGTGGGGAAGCAGGTAGAAGTAAAAAATGGAGCCAAAGGTAAAGCAAAGAAATGAAATCTGTTTTTACATAAATAATGCCAGGATGAAAAATATCCTATCCAATCCACTTGGGTGTCCTGTAAAATACTGTTTTCTATATTTTTTCCTCTCATGTAGCATCACTTCTGAGTTTCCTGTTTCTACAACTCTTCCTTTCGTGTATTCATTCATTATTATGCATTCCTCACTTTAAAAAGGTCATTAAAAAAATAATAAAGCCTCTAGAACCTACCTCAAACTATCTTCTATCATGACCACAGTCCTGACACCATTGTCTTCTGGTTAGGCTGTTGCAAGAGACATCTTATTTATTATTCTCCTTATAAGTAACCCCTCTCTTTATCTGCCACTCTTAGATATACTATTGCATTTATGATTCTACAATTTTATTGTTATTCTCAATGCTTAAGAAGAAGGTAGGTGTCTTAGGTTTCCAATGTGTTACTCCTCAGTCTACTTCTAGTCCTACAAAAGTAATACCTCGTTAAAACCAAGATCATCTCTCTAGATAACCTTCAGGTACATTTATGCATTCTCACCTGTGTGGTGAGAATTGTCCTTTTCAGCTCGAGCAGCAAGGCCTGCTGTGTGCTTGACTGTACTTCCCATTTACTTTGTGTGTGGTTTGGGACAACTTCTTTAGGCCCTCTCTCTGAACCTCTCTATGTCAGTGAACTCTCTTGTGCCTCTCTATGTCAATGAAAAGGACTTTTTTTAAAAAAGGTATTTTCCTTATAGAATTGTTAAGCTTAAGTGAGTTAGTGGATCTGAATTGCTTAGTGAAGACTTTGGCATATGATAGTATGTGCTTGTTTTCAGATATCACTATTGGTATTATTGGTGATACTCATCTTCCTTCCCTCCTCCTAGCTCCTGGCCAGACATTTTGTAAATCACTACAATCCTACGAGCACCCCCTCTCCCCCCAGAGCTATTCCGGACGTTTGGGTAGATATAATTCTTTCTTTCTCTGCTTTGTTAAGTCACCTTTTTTCTCACCTGCAGTTGGTATACTCTAGGCCTATTTATTATTATTATGGGAAAGTAAGAGTCTTCTCTGGCTAGCCATAGAAGATAACACACAGTCCCAATAAAAATAGTGGCATATGGTCTGTAGATACTTTTCCTGAAGGTGTGAACAATACTTTGTGTGTTCTTGTTTTTATTATACTGACTCAGTCTTTTTTTTTTTTTTGGTGCTGTCCTTTAGCATTTTCACTGAAGGTTAGTGCTCTATTACTTGAGCCTCAGCTCCACTTCCAGCATTTTTGATAGTTGATTGGAGATAAGAGTCTCATGGACTTTTCTTCCCAGGTTGGCTTTGAACCATGATCTCAGATCTCAGCCTCCTGAGTAGTTAGAAATACAGATGTGAGCCCTGGTACCTAACCAGTTCTTCTTCTTCTTCTTTTTTTTTTTTTAATCCAAATGTTCTTATTCAGTGAAGGATGGATGAAGGGAATTATGAATAGGGCAGTTTGTTTAATAGATAATGAACCATCAGATAGTTGTCTCAATTGGTAGCATGAAATATGAAGAAATAAGAGCCAATATTCTGTTAGAGAAAGGAGTATCCATACCATCTGGACAGTCAGTTGATATCAGGAACATGGTGGATGAGTAGTAAGGGTTGGGCGGAAGGCTGGCTACTGGGCTATAGCAGAAAGAGGGGAAGAGGGTGGGACAGGAAGACCAAGTGTGAAGGAATGGGTGGAAAAGAAATCTTAAATTTTAAGGAAAGAATCCATAGGGTCTGAGAGATGACAGAGGATGATAGAGAGGACTACCAAGACTTCTTGGTTCACTTGAGTATTCAAGTTTTCTTTGAAGGCAAAGAAGATGTGTGCAATAAATACACCTGGAGCTCCAAAGTAGCAGAAAACGTGCCTATCTTGCTCATAATCACATCTCCAGTGTCGGGATAGCCCTTGACACACTCTATTGTGGGAGGCTGATAAATATAGCATGAACGAATTAATGAATACCTTCATATCCGCCAAGTCAAATAAGACAAGTTGTAACAAATTATGCGTACCTCTTTAACCATTCTCCCATTTTTTTGTTAGGTGGCATAATCAATTTCTTTATCCTGCAAAGATATCCTTCTCACATTTGAAAAGGATATCTTAAAGAGGCAACTGATTTCATTCGTGGATAGGTAACAGAATCTACAGACCCTGAGGCGATCTCTGTCTCCTACCTGCCTCATTGTGAGGAGTAAAATCTACCAGGCAACTCAAGCCCCTCAGCAGAGGGGAGCTCTAGAAAGCAATTGTTTGCTCTGTTCTACTGAGAAGAAGCAATATAATGTCCATGTGACTTAAGGGCTCTCACTCTAGCCATGTACAGAGATTGAAAGAAAAAAAAATCTCACCTCCATTTGCTAGCATCAGATGCAAAAGAGACATGTCAGTGCAATGAAGCAGAAATCTCTCCCTCATCTTCAAGGATCCCTGGTGAGGGACCTTTATTGCTATGTGTTTGCATGCCTTTAAATAAGGAATTGCAATTGTTTTGCTTTTTTAAAAAAAAATAAAAATGAAAAGCATCTCCTCTCTTCTCCCTACAAAGGGACAAGGTTTATCCCACTTGGGTGAATACTGTGTGTGCAGCTTGCTGAAGAAAGAAAGGGAGCAGTCTTGGCAAGCATCTTATTAGTCTAAAAATAAATTATTCAGAATGCAGGTTCAGATACAGATTGCAAGGAGAGATAATAGAATTGGTTTTCCAAGCCTGGTCATGCTATGAAGACATGGTGTGTGCTTTTCAGGAATCCACTTAAGTGGAATCAGCTTTGACGAGCACACACTAGAAATAATATTGCTGCCATCCAGCTAGTGTCGGTGGTACAGCAGCTCAGAATGTCTGCCTCCAAGTATCCACCGGCTCGCCATGCGTGTGCTTTCTGTACAAGTGCATGTCTGCTGCCCCAGTATTTCTTCCCCCCCGAGATGCAGCCCTCGTCTCGTTCTTTTTTTAAAGCCCATTTCTTCCTGGCACCAGGCAAGGGGCATCTCTTGCTGGAGATGGTCTCCCTCCGTCCCCCACCCTGCCTTGGCGAAGTAGTTGACCACAGCAGCAGCTCGTCATGTGGTTTTCTCATGTGATTCTGGGTCTGCGGCACTTTAGAGCAGTATCATTTGTGGCTCAGCACTCATGGACAGACAAGTAGCGTTCAGGCAACTGGGAAGATTTTTTTTTTTTTTTGGAGGGGGCGGGGAGGCCCATAAACCGAGAAACATCAGAAATAAAAAGTCGCATGAAGTATTCTGATCTCTGTCTTCCTTTCTTTTGTTTTGAAATGTGATTTTAACTCTTGTTTCTTTTTTTTTATGGTTTGTGTCTGGTTGGTGTTCCCCCCCCCCCCACCTTTTCTCTCCATCCCCGCAAGCGCCTAGCTGCGCTGTTTTGTGTTTTAGATTTTTTTAAAAAATCTTTTTTTTTTTCCTCCTGAAACCAGACCGTCTTTCCTCCCAGCTCTAGGGCTGCATCGTCGTGGGCACGCCAAGCAACCGGCGCTACCCAAGCTGCTCCTGTAATCTCCGCCACGGTTGTACCTGAGCTGGAATCGTGTGCCTGTCTGCGCCATCCAGAACAAGGACCTGCTGGCCAGGCTCTGCGCAGAGTCTTCTTGAACCGCTGGATGAGGGGACCTGGAGGACAGGTGGAAGCTGCCGAAGATCCCGGGCAGAATGACTTAGAAAGGCTATCAAGGAAGGACTTGGGCAGGGGAAGTTAGGAAGATGGTCCATGCAATGCCCACCGATGCGCTGCAGGGTCAGGGAGACAGAAGCCCCTGCCTTGAGCACCCAGCTCAATCTGCTCACAGGGATGAGTCTGGTAGGGGGAAGACACCCCAGGCTGGAATCGGGTGGCATTTCACCTGAGAGAGGAGCTGAAGATGGATAAACAAGGTATCCGATGTATTCAACCTGGCAAGACAGAGTTGGAGGAAGGCGGAGTGAGAAAGCCTGGAAGAAAAAAAAAAAAAAAAGAAGAAGAGAAGCCAGCTGCCCTGTGTTTGTCTGCCGCTGGCTCTGTGGTTCTTATCCTAGAGAGTATGGCATAATTTATCACCCAGTAACATGGATGGAAGAACTGTAAATTGTAGTCTGGATGTTCGTGGTACTGTCAAGGAAGAAACTGATGGGCTAGGTGACTGTACAGTGTCCCGAGAGAATAAAGCTTTGAAGCATGGATTTAAATGCATGTGCTTGCATGAAGAGACATGGGGAGGGGGGGGCAGAGAGAGAGAGAGAGCGAGAGAGAGAGAGAGAGAGGAGAGAGAGAGAGGTTTCAGACCATTTTCCACAGGAACTCTGTCACTTTGCTGGACTGTGTTTGATTGCAGTTTGTATTTTCAGCCCCAGCTCACCACCCATTTCCTGACTAGCCAGAAAGCATAGCCAAAGCAGCTGCCGGCAGAATTTTTCTTTCTTCTCTTTGCTTTGCCTTTTCTCTCGTGAAAGTGAGTGAGCCCTCCTCCTCCCCCCACCCCTTAGTTTTAACTCCTTGAAGTTCTGAGTGGTCTAGTGAGCTGGGCTAAGACTGATGGTGGGATTGTTGTTTTCTTCTTCTTTTACCAATCCCTATAAACACAGCTGTATGCAGTATGGCAAAAAATTCTATCCTGTAAATAGAAACGTGATCGATTTAATCAAAATAAATGTATCCCAGATGACTTTGAAACCAGCTGGCTACCACAGGCTTCAGATGCTAAATGCTCAGTGGAGATGAATAAGGTATTATATGTATGTGATTTGGAATACTAGGATCAGTCTATAATTTAAAAACAAAAGAAATCCTTTTCTAAGGGGGAGAGAGAGAAATACACACACACAGGTTCTATGTTAGGTACAGGTGCTATGACTATTCAAGTGACTGGGAAGTAGTGAGTGAAGGGAGTATACATGGCTGTTCTCAGGACTGAGAAGGCTTGCATCCATCTATCTTGCTACTCTGGAAGACAGTTGCTCTCTGCGTCGCCTCTGGTGAGGCGAGGCGAGGCAGGCGCTTGAGGCTTGTAGATTGAGATGAGTAAGCTGAGCTGCGGTGTTCCAGTCCCAGCTCGCTGGAGTCAGCTCCAGCTTGGGGGTAAGGAGCTTTTCCAGTTATCATGGGGAGCTCTTCTGGGACGCCTGTCTGGCCGGTCCACTGTTTGTTACTAATTCTACAAAGGCAGCTCTGTGTGTTGGATTATGTTTGGCCAGCTGTTGACACATTCCTGCGGGTGGGGTGGGCTGAGGATCTTATTACTGTATTTCCAAACTGTACATCTGTGTGTAGGGAGAGTAGGGAAGGGAAAGAGAGAAATCAGATTCAAGGATCAGATACTTCTGCTTCTTACTCTTTCTTCTCACTCCCCCTACCCTTGCCACCCCCAGATAGTTCTAGAGTGAATCCAGAAAGGCTTGAAAGGAAGGAGGAAAGGAGAAAAGGGGTAAGGTCTCACGAGGGCAGGCGAGGCAGAGGGAATGAAATGGAGCAGGACTGTACGAGAAAAACAGAACTTCAAAGCTGCATAGACAAGCAGAATGTCAGCAGCTTGTAATTAGCGGTTCATGGTTGCGTCAGTGACTGTATCTCTCCAAGAATAACTATGTGATGTGTGCCACCGAGTGAAGAAGATAGTCATAACTAAGTTATCAGACACAGTTCAAACAAGGGCAAATGGATTCAGGAATTTTCTGTTTGTACATCAAATAGGAATGGATTCCATGGATAAGGCTTGCTGGATTCTGCATAGCTGAAGGCTGCATGGTTATTGGGGAGGAGGGGGAGGGGCGGGATGGGTATTAAATGAAAAACTCATCCTTTGTGCCAGCTCTATCTACAGCAGGTATTTTAGGCTCTGCCCATATGTGGTATTCCTCCTCCAAATAGCCTCCTATGGCACTGCCTGTCTCCTATCTCTGCATCTGCAGTTTTGTATTTATTCCTGTGTATTTCAATGGAGAGAAGTCAAAAGTTACATTCAAGTTAGTATGGTCAATTAAACTCTAACATTCTCTTTGGGAGTTTTGTTGATAATCCTAGTTGAAACCCTGAAGGAACTTTTGTTGTCTGGAAGCCAAACAGCAGTTTGTTAGTAATCCTGTGGTAAGTCAAGGCACCACAGTTGTTGAGATTGGAAGGCAGTCTTCACTTCCCTCCCTGTCCCTTAGACTTAGAGATTCTGGTGCTACCCCAGCCTCTACAGAGACCATGGGAGGAGCTGATTGGTCAGTAGGCTTAGCATATTTACTCTTATTTGTTTTCAGTGCTCCTCTGTGGCATTCATTTTGTATTTGTATTTGTGTTCACGCTGCACAATTACTCCTGACCTGTTTTGTTTCTCTGCCTGAGGAGAAGTCAATTTTAGTTCAGCTCTGGGCATTTGGCTTCCTGGGTAATATGTGCATATGTATTACATTATCTAATGTATGCATTTTCTTTCTTTCCTTTTAAGAAAAATGTGGATTAGGGAAAATTGGAGGCAGGAAGATCTGTGTATATTAAATCAATAGCTTCTTGAATCCCATGTAATATAATTTAAATATACTCACTTTCAGGTCGCCAAAGCTGACATTGTCTGAGCCCCGTTTAATTTACATCTTCGATTTAGTCAAGAAGCGGAACCTGCCAGATGAGAATAGTGTATTCTGCACACCCAACAGGGTGGAAGACATTATTTTGTTTGTGTTAGTTCAAACAGCTGGTCATTAATGCAGTCCCCATTTCTAGAGTGAAATGCTGGTGGACATGAATGGCTGGCTGATTAATGCTGCCCCTCTGAGGGTCCTTCACCCAGCAGTCATGCTCGCAGCAGAATAATGTAGCATGATGTGATTGCACTCTAACAGGATAGTATGTCATTGTGTCACCAAGCAATTGAGGTTATTATGGGGCAGGGCAGACAGACGGGACAGTGGGGTTACTAGACCGTAGCATTTTTAGAAATACAGGCCTGACCTACTTAGAGTTATTCTCTCTGGCTGGCAGCTGCATGGTACATAAAGTCTTCTGATAGGCTGAGGCTGTTGCTAGGGGAAATTAGCATGAATTTTTCCACACACAGACTCAGTGACTGAATGATAAAAGCTGACTGGAATTAAAAAGATTTGGTTTAGTGTTATACCGATTTATCTACCTCGTTTTTTTTCTTCTTTCTTTTTCAAGTGCAGAGAAAGAGTGCAAAATACAGAATTTGTGTCTATTTGTTCTTTGACCTTTGTCTTCCCTCCTTCTTCCCCATCCCCAAGGACCACAGGGGGAAAGAGCAGGGCAGTTATGAAATTTTGGTTAATCTCTTACTGTTGGAGGTCATCGAGACAATGTTGCACAGTGCAAAATATGTGCCCTTAAAGACTGCTAGGGATGACTCGCAGAGGGGGAGATTATTTTTTCTCTTCCTTGCCCTAAGCTGTTTGGAAGCTGGGCATGCATCTTTCATTGCACTGTATATTTAAACTCTTTCCCTTTTGGGTTTGAACAAAACATTTATATAAATTCTTTGCTATCCAAACAGATTGAAGCTAGCAATCTCTGGCTTGTTTAAAATAAGATATTCAGGATTCCAGATTTAGACAGGGGGAAAAACATATACTATTTTCTTTATTACAAAATATTTTTTCTGGGCTATTTTGGGGTTGGTTGTCATTTCCAAAAGCACCCTGATGTGTAGGCTTAGGGGTGAAATGCAGCTGCTCTGCCCCTCCTCCCCACCTTTCTGGTTCACAATGCACAAAAGGACATTTGTTATTATTATTTTTCACCAGGAGAAAGTCTGTCTGTAGAATTTATGTGGAGACTGCCTTTTGCCTAGTTGCTGACATATATACCCTGCATATACAAAGCTCACATAATCAGCTTTTTAAAATGACCTATTTTTCCCTTCCTTCTCCTGCTTCTCCAAGTGTCTGTGGTTTTCATAGATCTTTGAAAGAGGAGGATTTTAAATAGATCTTTTTTAAAGATAATCTGAAAGTCCATCAGGAGAAAAATTAAAGCAATATGTACTTAGGAATACTTTGATTTTCCTCATTCTTAATTATATGCTTGCTGCTCTTCAGCAGCAGTTTCTTTCTGGTACATTTTTTTGTGTGTGTGCAGAGAGTGGTTATTATCTGGCTTTTTATATTTGAAATTAATTTTTATAAGAAAGTACTAAAAGAGCAAGAAGCTTAGCTACAGGAAGAAAAGGAGGGGGCTGGTACAGATCCTTGTCAACTTGCAACACTGGGTTTTTGGCCACATGTGAAAAAGGCAAGAAGAAATTTAATTATGATTTTTTTTACATTTAGGATTTGATGTATATTCAGATCTATGTAGATTAAATGCATATATTTCCATCCAATGATTTCTACTAATACCAGATACTTCAGTGAAAGCAAAGAGAAACAAAATCCTCTGATAGTGTCAAAGCCTAGAAATCCATCATCTTACTTAAAAAAATCAGTAATATTTGCATTTCACCATAGAATATAGCTTATTTCAAAGTCAGTAGAGTATGTAGTCTGATGATGTAAGTAATTGGTTATACCCTAACATTAACATTAACTGTAAAGTTTTCCACTCATGCAAGCAATCTGTTTCAAGTAAATAAAATGTTGATTTATAACTGTTGAATAAAAGGTTACTACTCTTTCCAAAATGAAGCAATTTTAAAATTATTTTAATAAGTGAACATTTTTGCCTTTTCTTCAACAGTTCTTAAGCCAATGTGTAGTAATCATTTAAAATTTTAAGTGCAAAGAAAGAAATAAGATGTCACTTAAAAATTACTTCAGGAAGGAAAATTCTTATTACCCATTCTTTAAACACAGATGCCAAATCTATGGGAAATCCAGGTACACAGCCAAATTGAAAGTTAACTGATTAAAAACAAAATCGATTAGGTTGAATGGTTTACTATAATTTCATTTGGTTGTTTAAGTTGCTAGAGCACTTTTTTTTTATTGCTTTAGCTTTTATCCATTAACAAAGAGGTAAATGTCCAGTTTAGCAACTGAAACAAAACTATTTTTAAATGTCATTTGCACTTACCTAGCTATCATTAAGTTTACTTTGGTTACTAGGTCAATATATACACAAGAAACTGTTTTTTTCCCATTCAGCATAGGCTAGTGAGTTTCTGGGGAATGCAATGGATGCATGTTGATAGACAGCAAACTCAATGAGATGCTGGGTTCGTTTCCCTTATTGGGTTCTGTCTAAGGCCTAATTACCAAATTCCTGCAACATGGACAAAAGACCAATGGCCTTACTACTAAGACCTTGGAGATGATCAACACTCCTAATCACAAACCACCCATCTCCAAACCATCTCAACACTTCCATTGCATTGAAGATCTATCAAGAAGTCAGACTGTCCTTTGTGAAATCATGAAAACACAATGTCACCCGAAGATTTCCAGCATCATTATTTGAACAGTTAATAGCTTTTCAGTGTCTTTAAGTGCTGCTCTCTACACAAGATGAGACTCTGTTTGATATTCAGCCTGATACCCTGACTTGTCTTCACCAGCTTCCCTACTTCTTAGAGTGTACCTACATGCTACACTCTGTTTCTCTCTGCAAATCTCTAAACCATTCTTTCTATTTACCAGATGTATAAGCCTTTAGTTGATGAATTAATATATGAATGAACAAATAAATGGTTATATTAAAGAAAAATTGAGTAGAGGAATATTGTAGTCCTCTCTGTGTGAATTTACCAGTGACATAGGATAAAGATTGGCAAATCATCTATGAAAGACCCAAGAAAAAATTAGGATTTTTTTTGTGTGTGGGAGGGGTCATATCAGGCCTATGGCAAATATTAGTTTGGCTGGTGTATCTACTAAACAGCCATGGGCAGTTCAAAAATAGGTATCTGTGGCTGCATTCCAGTAAAACTTCATGTACAAAAACAGATAATGGATCAAATTTGGCCCAAATACTTTAGGCCTGAGTATAATCATTACCTATGATATTATGAAGGGATGGTTTGCATGTGGTAGGTATGCACTTGAGTATGTACTTAGAAAGGAGGCAACTCAACTATAAGAATGAAAATAAATAAATTTATGTACATAATAAATATAGAAATGCATAAACATATAAGTCTAATGTATTGTTCAATATGGAAAAAAGACCAGAACCATTTTGCCTTGCAAAACTATTTGGGGATTGGCCAAGGCCATAGAGAAAGCACACAATCTGCTTAAAGAAATGCCACAAAATACAAAAAAAATGTACAAAACAGTAAATCTGGTAGCTTGGCCTTAGCACCTTGTTTACATGTCCCTAATCAGTGTAGATACTGTTTTATAATAAGTACAATCTTATGTCCCCTTTGCCCTTAGGAGTATGTGTTCTGAGATTCCTTGTGGATGCTTGAATCCACAGATTTCATTGAATCCTACATAGATTTCCCCTTTACATTTATACTTATGCAAAAGCTACTTTCATAAATTTGGCACTGGAAGGAATGAAGAAGAATAGCTAAAAACAGTACAGAACCATTGTAAGAATAGAGTATCATACATTAAAAATATTTTTTAATTTCTGGAATTTGCTGTTTAATATTTGCAGACTTCAGTTCACCATGGTCAATGAAACCTGGAAAATGAAATCATGGGTGATGTGGACCACTTTTTTTCAAACAGTTGTGTCAGATCTTTTCTTCCTTGATATTCACAGCTTGGGAAAAAAAATTCCCCTTTTATCCTTCCTCTTGTTCTACTCCTAGTCCTTTCTTGGTTTTCCCCGTGGAACAGGAGAGTTAATGTTGGGCTTCTAGACTGGTAAGTGGTGTTGAAAGCAGTAAGCCAACACAGAGAATTTTCTAAAAGCATGGGACTGGGTATTTAAATCTCACCCCTGGTATCTACCAATTCTAGGTTTTGGTACACTTTAATGAATTCCCCTAGGTTTGAATTTCCTAATTTATAAACTAAGGATTATGAATGTAGATGCCTTCTGGAAGTTTTGTGCAGGTGACATGAAATCAAGATAATAAAAGCTCTTCTAGCCCTTTGTAAATATTTGTTGAGTAAAAGTTGATGTCCAGTGCTGTTGCTTGGACTTCTGTGTTAGAATCAGGGGCAATTCTGTCAAGGCAATGTGTGAGCTGGCTGCAGACTTTGAGATCTTTGAGATCATCCACATGGGTAAATATTTTTTCAATGAGCATTTATTTTGAGCAGTTAGGTATCAGAAATCTTGATGCTCAGAGGAAAATCATGCCAAAAAATCCAGAATGAGTCTTGAGGTATTCAAGATATCGGAAGGAATTTTGTGCTCACTGGTTCCTCCTCTCATTTTTTAGAGTGGGATTGTGTTTCATCATCGTATAGACTAAGAATAACTTGGGAACACACACATTCCTCTTTAGGCTGTTTATAGTAAAGCCAAAGATAGTTGGAATGTAAAAGAACTGTCCTTCTTCTCTAAGTCTATAGTTTTGTTATTGGAAAATTATGTTCAAGGCTTGTAACCTTCAGAAAATTAGCTATGATTCTGTGGTTGGGGAGCAACGCATGCACATCAACTGATTTGGGGTCCATTGATTTCTTTTACTGAGAGCCATTGTTCATCATCGTCTGACTTTGCTGTTCTTTCTCAGCCACTCCAATTTCCTTTTAAGCCTTGTGTTCCCCACTGTAGCTTAGACTTCCCACCTATGAGAGCACCCTGAGTTTTTCAAACAAAGGACCTATTAAACTGTTATTCTCAAATTTCTGTGATCATTTCCACTTGATTCTAAGGGCCTCAGGGCAGGAAATAGAGTGTTTGTTTGTTTTTAGTAGGCTATACCTCTCAAGTGGTAGAGCTGTATGTGTATCTCAGTACTCAAATAGTGAGACTTGTTCATTCTGTGTATATGCATATGTATCTGAATAATTCATATTACACAAGCCACTTGGAATTTTGCTAAACTTTTAGAACTAGTAGTTGATGAGGCTAATCCCTCTGATTAGTTAAGGACATCATAAGTCCTATCCATATAGTTATGGAATTAGCTAGCTATGGAATCAAAAATATACATTAGTGCAACTTCTGAGCTCAGAATCAACCAATTCCATGCTTTAATTTAGACTAGTGTGGAGCATAAAGATGAATGTGAGAAGCAACTTTTTTTAAGTAGCAAGAATCCGTGTTGTTTCAAAACAAGAATGGCCATTATTCCTTTGTAGGGATTTTATAAAATATGTATTTGTTGGGTGAATGAGACATGTTCTTAGTTCTAACAAATCGTCTAGAAGCTTATTAAATGGAACATGTTCAGGAAATGTAAGTTGAATTTGATATTTGGTATTTTAACTTGTCTTTATGTATTTTTTTTAATCAAAAAAGTCCTTTAGCTCTCTAACAGATGTTAGGGGAAAAAAGTGTTACTTTGATGCTTTTAAGGACCCTTTTTAACCACAAGGCTAAAATGTATAAATAACAGAGAGGCATGCAGGCAGGAAGAGTGGGGTGCATTTGAACAGATCTGGTCTCCCTGGGTTTTTTTTTTCCCTTGCTATTGCTGGTGGCTACAAATGGCCACAAACCCCAGGGAGAATGAATACAACAGCATGTAAGGGAGAGGCTTTTTGTGTTCTCTGTCAATTATTAGGTGTGATTGAATATTTTGAAAGAAGCCAGTACATAAAAATTGGCATTTTCCTAGCGCCTTTTAGTAGTGATCTTATTCCCTCCTGTTTTCTTTTCAAATACATTTGGTGCTCGGACTGTATACCCTGCCTAACCACTCTTATTACCGGAGATAGACATCAGTCTTACAAAAGACACTCCATAGGAAATAGGAGGATGACATCAGGTTTAAAGTATTTTTTTCCTTCTTTAACTTCTTCTGGTTTATGCATGTTTTCTTGTTCTGTTACCACTGAACCTTACTTTATCTTTTTTTTTTTTTTTTTTTTAGAATCAAGGCCATGGTAATTAAAGTCCACCAAGGCTCCTTCATTGAGGTTTCCAGTTGTAAGAATGAGGAATGCCCATATTATTTTACAAGAATGACTATTGGGACCTTGAATTTTATTGCATTCTCAGAATGAAAGGTGTAATGGAATTTGTAATTTTTGTTAATTGTAGGGGACTCTCTTTACACTAGCTTATTAGAAAAATATTCCATAGAATTTTGCATTTCACTTTGCTTCAACAGAAAACCAAGTCATAGCAGGAATGACATTTGGCAATCATTAATCTTTATTAGAGTCAAAGGACTCTTAATTATAGAATTATGAGAAGCCCCAGGGGCTTTTTAGGCAACATATATAAATATAAAAAAGAGAGTCTCAGAGAAAAATATTAATTACTTGGAGCCAATTCAGATAAGGACCAGCAAACAAAACTTAGGATAATGCATCCCACTCCTTTATCAGTTCTCCATGGTACTTGTTGCAGAGATCAAGGGTGGTTGGAGTTTTGAAGAACTACTGTAACAAACAGGAGTTTATATTTCCTGTATTCTTGTCATAATCTGTGTACCAATTTCTGCCTTCTTGATCACTTTTGCAGGTGGGAAAGTAAATGTGGGCCTGAGGCTTATGCTTTATAGAGGTATTTTTGAGATTAGTTGTTAATATTGGAAAGATGACATGGCTTTATTTTATATTCAATTCATAAAGAAGAACTAGTTTAACTTACTTTAAATCTTATTATCAAACAGACTATCTGGCTGTTGAGGAAAAGTATTAGATCAGTGCCCCTAACTACTGTGCAATGCTGAGAGAAGGTAAATGACTTGAATATTAACTCTATACAGGGTTAACATTTTAAACCAAAATTTCCAGCATAAACCACTAGTTTAATCCATGTAATATTATTACAAGGCATTGATTTCCCACTCTTATTTAGGTAAAATCAAATTTACTGAGGAAATCTGTAATTTTAATCATGCTACTGCTTTGAATGATGCTTACTGGTATAGTATGCTTCCTCCAGACTAAAAGAAGTTATTTTAGTAATGATTGCTTGAAATCTAATTTTTATTCTAGATAAAAGCATTTCATATTATTTGGCCAATCTCTAGATATATCCATAAACAGAGCAAGTGAGAGCATTCTTTTTCCTCCAAGTAGAAGACTATCTTAGAGAGGTTATTATTACATAATCATTTGCCTAGCAGAAATTAGAATAAGTATCTTAGAACTAGAAGGGACTTTAGAAATAATCGAATCCCCCACTACCAGTCATTTTGTAGATAAAGAGGGTGGGTCCTAGAGAGGTTAAGAGATTGGCTCAAGGTTACCTAGTTAGATTTCTCTAGAGCTGGAAGCAGAGCTCAAGTGATGTGCTGGTCTCAGGACTATATATGTTCTGTCAGCCTGCAATACCTCCAGCTTAGAACCAGTCTACAGCCCTTAAGGTTTTTGCCTAATGGTGTGAAGTTCTAAGAGCTTATATTCGGAAAATATAGGAAAATATTCATTTAATGCTGTGCAATAGAAATACATATTTAATAGGCTCCAATGTGGTGAAATGTAGCATACTGTAGCAGAAAGTTTATCATATGATGAAAGTAGAAATGCAGATTACCGATTTGACTTTTCTGCTATCTAGCTATTTGAGCTAGGTAAATCATGTATCACTTCAGAGACAGTTTTGTACTGTGACTGACTAGCAATTTGATAATTGCTTGAGGTTGCCTCTAGTTTTTTTTCTCTAATAGTCTTATCAATATCCATAAGAAGCAGTTTTATATTTGTGTTGCGGTGGCTGAAGTATCTGTACACTCTGTCATGAATTAAAGGAAATCTGTTTCCAAGTAGAATAAAACCATGAGAGTTGAAATATCATAAACAATGTCATGCTGGCCTGCTTGCCCTGGTGATATCTCCCATATTAAAGGAAAGAGGAAGCATCCTGTGACTCAAATTCTCCTAGATTTCTACCTGTTCCTTTTTTAAAATTAATAATAAATAGTGGTACAAAGTGATTTCATAAGGCATATACTCTGCTTTGATTAGATTAACTTTTTTCTTTTTCTCATGTCCTTTACCCTTTCATTGCACCTGTTTTTTTTTTTAATTCTGTAACATAATAGTGGACATGATTGCCTTGTACTTAGGTTTACAGTTTGGCAACATTAGAGGAAAATAAGAAATTAAGTGTTGGAAAAAGAATGCTCAAAATGTGCTATCCAGTGTAGCAGCCCTTAGCCCCACCGAGATACTCAATCAGCTGTTGAGTTCTTGAAATGTTTAGATAGGGATAAAAATACACGGTAGAGTTTTGAAGATGACATGATAAATGAAATATAAAATGTTTTCTACTAATTTTAATAGTGATGACAGTATTAAAAAGCGACAAAGGATACAATGATAATAATTTAGATGTGCTACATTCAAATGTATCATTATAATTGATTTCCTGTTTTGTTGTACTGGTTAGATGCAGCTTCTCGATCATTTAAAATTACAGCTATGGCTCCTGTTCCATTTCTGTTGGACACTGCTGTATGGCTTTTCTACATTTCATGTAGAATTTCTATGTTTGTGTGTCAGGAACCTTATGAATACCGTTGTGACAGGAACTCAGAAAGTGTGCTGGCATGCTTGGGAAGGACAATGAATCTGAAAGCATTAAGAATGGGCTCCATGATTGTGATGGAGACTTCCCTTCTGAGGCTGTGTTCCCAGATTCCCATATTCATGTCAGTAAGCTTACTCAGAATGGTCTCAGGTAACTCAGAGATGGCATATCAGCCACCAATTCAAAATCATTCCAGTGAGTATCTCTAACCTCAAAATCGAAACCTTTATTTAATTAATAATTTAGTCTGTTTGTTTTTGTTCCAGTACTAGGCCTTGAACTCAGGGTCTGGGAGCTGTCCTCGAGCATTTTTGCTCAAAGGTAGTACTTTACCACCTGAGCCACATTTCTACTTCCAACATTTTTGGGGGTTAAATGGAAATGAGAGTCTCATGGACTTTCCTTCCCAAGCTGGAGTCTTCAGATCTCAGCCTTCTAAGTAACTAGGGTTACAGACATGAGCCTCGTGGGCCTGGCAAAAATCTAAAACTTTTTAATAACCAACATGATATCACAAGTAGATACTACAAGTTATTTTATGAATAACATTTAAATAATATTGTATAAAATTTCTTCAGGTTATGTGTCTATTGTGCATATGAGGCAAGTGAAATGTGTACTTAGACCTGCTTCCCATTCTTTGTAAGGTATTTCAGTTTACATATTCAAGTATTATAAGTCCTCAATAAATTCCAAAGCCTAGAACTTTTGTCCCAAGCATTTCAAGTAAGGTAATATCAACCTGCATATAAAACTGTACAGTTGTGACAGTATAACATCAATAAAGCTTCTATGTTATATATTAATATTACAAGAACATAGACATAGAACAGATTATATAGTCACTGTTCTATAACATGTGCAATGTAATATACTGAACATGGCAAAATACTGTAAACCATAAGCTAGAACAAAAATGATTATAATACCCCATGTCATTTAAGTAGATTATCTGTTTTTCAAGTAACTAATATGTCATAAAATTGCCCAACAAAATAAAACCTTTGTTTGAGAATGCACAGTAGAATCTTGCAATCAACTATAATCATATATAAGGATTTTTACCATATTAGTAAAACTCAAAATTGCTAGCAAAGAAAAACTACTGGTTGATGGGTTAGTAAATAGGTAAGCTTTTACTGTAATTTGTTCCACAGACCAAAGTTAGTATTGTCAAAACACTGCAGGCAATATTATAGATTTTAAGGTTTCAGTGTCATTATATCTCCCGGTATTAAATATAATTTAAATTCAGGAAAATACTTTTCATCCATTTTGTCTCCTCTTTTTTTTGATGAGTGATGAATAGGTCCACTTGAAAAAATGATTATATTGACTATTGTAGTTTAAAACTGGCAAGAAATGGTGCAGTCAGTAAGCCCAAATGGCTGGCTGATGTGTGATTTCACATTATGGATATTTTCTCTGTGGAATAAAAGAACACAATGTACAGTATTGAGTTATCTCCCCAATTTCTTTCAAATTAATAATGACTAAAGAACATCTGCCAGTGAATAAGAGGGACTGGGTTTTTAAATTTTTGCATCATAGAGACTTAAGTTTTTCTGCAAACCTGGTTGTGGCATAGTCTGATATCTTTCAAAGTGTACGCCAAATTGTTGAATGGTATCAGTTTGTAATGTCATGTTTGATCTGGAGCTGAGGAGGATTGGCTTCAGGTTTCTGGCCTGTCTTTTATGTCTCAGAAGCACAGACTTGTTAAACAATCCTGGGAAATTGAAAGCAGCAAATGTGTAATAAAATTTCCTCTGTAGTTCAGTGCTACATAACAAAAGAGACCAATAAACTTTGCTCTAAGCCAGCAATACATGGTGACTTATCTCCTGGAACACCAGTCACAAACAGATGTAAAGAAAACCAGATGCCATGTTTTAAAAATAAACTTCAGGAAATAAATTTAAAGTCTTTTTACTTTTCTCCATATTTCAGCTATAGTGCAATGCTTTCCTAAAACATTCTGTTGGGGGAACAATGAGACATGAAGGAACTCTATTTTCCATTTTCTCTTCTTGTTTAAGGGCTTTCTGAGTGTCCTTTTAATAACCCTGAACTTGAAGACTGTTTTAATTAAGGACTTCATTGTTAAGAGTATCATAACATAAACCTAAGATTTCCCTATGATAAGCATGCTTTGTTTATGGTTTCAAACAACCTTCTGTTTTATCCTGTGCTTATGTATATTCATTGTTTCTTGCAATTTCTTTGGAAGAAGTGAGAAAAATCCTTGGAGCTTAAAGAATGGAAGATAACATTCAAATTCCCTTTTTTGGGGGGGAGTTATGCATGCTAGGGGCTTCACCCCAGTACCTAGCATACACTTATCAAGTGCTCTACCCTTGAGCTACATTGTCAGCCCTCTTTTGTTGTGTATTCCATGAAGTTTTTTTTTAATAATCTCCAAAGAACTCTACTGACTTCAGTACCTAGGACTTAGCATATTCATTGTTTCAAAATGTCATATTTATTTAGGTCATATGAAGGGCCCCTGTATTGGAAATAAGACAGGCAACACTTTAAAAAAGAATTTCTATCTTTATCTGCCAAGAACACGATGTGTATTTTCCTCACATTAGGAACTGGGGTTGATCTGGACATCTTTCCTTTTATCTTAGAAAGTGCAGTATTTTTGTCTCCAAAAAGAAAAGGTAAATAGGATCAGCTAACTCTTTGAGTCAAAGTGAATTTACATGAAGGTAACATGTTAATGGGATTCCTCTCCCTTTCTCTTGTAACTGTGATGTTTGGTACCTCAGCTGTGACCTAACAGTGATTGAATAGTAGTGGAGAGGAATGGACAGTGTTGGTGCTCAAAATAGCGTACCCGACCCAAGCAGGTAAGAAGGCATTGGAGGAAGATAGCCTGGCAGGGCGTTTGAGCTTCCCATCACAAAGAGACTGTCACATGTGTGGACAGTGCGATGAGGGCCTCTGAAGCTCAGGCTAGATGAAGAAAACTACACATCCTCAAGAGACATGTGTGAGAGTTAACTCCTGGTACAGAACTGTTAATTTTCTAAGGCTGCTATGCCAAAACTTACAAAGAACTTAGTGACTTCATTTAAAAGTTTTTTTTTTTTAATGTACCTACCAAGGCTTGAACTATTAAGCAGACCTGGGCATTGTTCCTCAGCTTTTTCATTTGAGGCTGGTGCCCTACAATTTGATCCATAGGTCAGCCTTTTCTTGGTTAACTGGAAATAAGTATCTCATGGACTTTCCTGCCGAGGCTGACTTTGTACCATGATCCTCAGATCTCAGTTTCCCGAGCTGCTAGGATTATAGTTACTCCAGAGGTTGAGATGGGAAGGATTGTAGTTTGAGGACAGAATAAGGAAAATGATATCCTCCTCTCAACAAATAAGCTGAGTGTGGTAGTGTATACCTGTGATCTTAGGTAAGAGGATATTGGTCCAAGGCTAGCCCTGGGCAAAATTCTCCATGACACAAAATTAGAAAAATATACCTAAAGCATAAAAGGGTGGCTGAAGGGATGGCTCAAGTAAGTGCCTGCCTTAGCAGGCTCAAGGCCCTAAGTTCAAACCAAAGTAGCAACAAAACAAGAGAAAACCTGTAAGTCCACATTGATCAGATTAAGCGAATAAGGAAAACATGGGTTGCTTACATGCTTTCAGCTTTACACAATATTTGCTAATCAGAAACAAGAAAAGTGAAAAACACAGCCAATACCACCTTTACCGTGTGATCAAAGTGATCATCATCCTGATGATGTAAATCAAAATTTTTTGTCAGCTAATAGAACACAATGAAAATCATCTGTGCTATTCCGACTACAGATATATAACCTCAGTCTAATCATGAGGAAGCATTATGAACTCAAACTGAGGCACAGTGTACAGAATAATTGGACTGCAATTTTTATAAGCATGAAGGTATGAAAATTAAGACCAAAGAACTGTTCCTGACTGAAGGCACATAGCTAGAGGGACAGAAGAAGTAATTGCAGTCCATGGGTCTGAACTGGATCCAGTATTGTGACAATCGAATGGTATCCTAAAGCAAGATAGTAGTAGCGCTGCAATTATATTAGGAAATGCATGGTGCAGAGTAAATACCCATTACTTTTTAGCTATGAGGTTGACGGTGATGAAGGTGATGATTACAGTACAGTGACAATGATGACTGAATGACCTATGAAAAATATGCCTGTCATCTGTGGACTCAATATCCTGGAGTTTGTGAAGAGCTATGTCTTGGGCTGCTAAGCAGAGAATCATCTTCCTCAGATCCAATGAAGGTAAATTGTGAGAGGATTTTAAGTTAAGCTATTGTTTATTTTACTTTTTGTTGCTAATAGAATACTAATAGGTACCTCACCAGGACTCCAGGAATTGTAAAATGAAATTGCTTTCATGGAAGTGAAGAAAAAAATCCACTCTTCTCTCAATAAGCAAAGAAGACAGAAAAGTATTTGAGACAAGGAGCTAGAAGTTCCAACATGAGAGTACTGGAAACAATTTATTGAACTTCAGAGCATGGTAATTGTGAAATTCACTTGACTTCAGACTGGGGAGAGAACATGGTCATTGTATCAAGATCCTTCTAACGCTAATTAAGAAGACTGTTCTTCCATTCTGTGTATGTTTGTTTGTTTTGCCAGTCCTACGTATTGAATTCAAGGCCTGAGCACTGTCCCTCAGCTTCTTTTGCTCAAGGCTAGCACTCTACCACTTCAGCCACGGAGCCACTTCTGGCCTTTCCTGTTTATATGGTACTGAGGAATCAAAATCATGGCTTCATGCACACTAGGCAAGCACTCCACCACTAAGCCACATTCTCAGCCTTCATTCTATGTGTTTAAGGAAAGAATTAACCTTAGTTTCATGGTTTTACTCCTGTCTGAATCTTTGTTTATATCTCCCAAAGTTCAGAGCTCCAAGTGTATCATTGCATTCAAGGAAGCTTATGGGTCTCCTAAGGCACTCTTGTTCCTTCCTGGTGGGAAGGATGTAAAGGACAAGAACAGCTGTCTTCATAGCAGCCTGGAAACAGGAGAGAGAACATTCCTTCATTCATTGTCTACTTTGATTCTCCTCAGGTCCCCAGTCCATGGGGATGGGTGCAACCACATTCAGGGTAGGTCCTCCCTATAGTGTTTTCTGGACATTCTCTCACTTATCCAGACACACCCAGAGATATGTTTACTAATTCCTTGCCTCTTTTCAGTCAAAGCAAGTTGACAATCAAAATTACCCATCAGAAATAGGAGGTCACAGATTCAGAGAAGTACACGGAGAGCTGGCAACCTGGTGACAGGGAGGAAGTAATAAGAGTTCTGTCACTGAAGCACTTTATTGCACATACAGAAGGGGGAGGTATAGGTGAGAGAACACTAGATGAAGATTCTTCAGATTTGTGCTTTCATCTTATTAACTATGGGAGGCGATGGGGAAATCAATGCAATTAAGTTATCTCTTTACATCTATAAAAATAGGACAATAATATCTTTCCTGACTACTTAGCAGCATGGTGGTAAGGAAGAATTTTATGAAATAGTATTTTATACTTCAAGGTTGCGCACAAATGTAAGTTATCATTTGCTTACATGTTTATAATGCTGATTTAAACAATTAATATATGCTAATCTCTGCATAACTCCATAGAGAAAAAATTGCATTAAAGATTGGCAGGTTTCAGCATAGAAATTTGGTAAACAACTGAACTAATAAGATAATCTAAGGGAAAATCTCAGGTACATGAAAAAGTCATGTAATTAACAACTGATTGTTTAGGATTTTGGTTGTAAGAGATAGAGGACTGACTAAAGGTGTGCTAACCATATACTGGAAAAGTTTATGTTCTGAGTTCAGAAATAAGAAAGTGTTGGGCCTAATATATATTTTATCTCCATCAGCTTTATCCCTTGGGGTTTCTTTTGTTTGTTTGCTTGCTTATGATACTCAATATGACTATCTACAAATGTGTGTTTACTTGTTTGTTGTTTTTTTTTTTTTTGAAAAAGGTCATTTCAAGAGCTCCTAGGAAAGCATTAAAAGCACTTTGGGAGAATTATGTTTGATTTCCGTGGTTGGTTATGAATGGAACACTTTGTTATAACTGGTCTGTATTATGTATCTGATCTGCAGCCTGTTTTAAACAGCTTCATAGGGACACAGACCCATATCTTCATTGCATACCACATATGGCTGTTTTGGAACTGTAATGGTAGAGTCATGACAGAGATCACTAGACTAACAATATCTAAAATATTCACTAAGGAGTCCTTTTGAAGATCAGGAAGTCGATACATCGCAACGCCGGCTTCTGGGGGACAGACGGTGGCTGGGTTGGGGCAGTCACCAGGGATGGTGGAACGTGAGGATGGAGCGGGTGTCCAGGCTGCTCTCCTGGACTGAGCCGAGTTCTGTGGCTGTCAGGCCTCTCTGAGGCGGGAGCTGCCCGGCAGCCCCGGATCATGGAAGAGCAAGCGCTAGAGGTTTATGATTTGATTCTAACTCTCCGGGATCCAGAAAAACCCAATACTTTAGAAGAACTGGAAGTGGTAACGGGAGAGTTGTGTGGAAGTTCAGGAGATAAATGAAGAAGACTATCTGGCTATTATCAGGTTCACACCAACAGTACCTCAGTAACTCTTATTGGGTTGTGCTTAAGAGTAACATTTCAGCGATGTTTGCCATTTAAACACAAGTTGGAAATCTACATTTCTGAAGGAACCCACTCCACAGAGGAAGACATCAACAAGCAGATAAACGACAAAGAACGGGTGCCAGCTGCAATGGAGAGCCCCAACTTACGGGAAAGCGTGGAACAATGTGTCCTTAGCCTGACTGATCGCTGCTTCAAGAGCCACTGAGCTGTAATTGTTATATTTGTTTTACCTTTGCAAAATGTAAAAGACTCATGTTTAATACATAGGTGATTTGTACCTCAAAACATTTTATAAAGTTTTAATTACAAGGTAGGACCTAATTTGTGTAGTAAAAAACATCCTCAGGATTTGTAACACTGAATTGATCGGACAGAAACCTATTTTCTAGTTACTGTGTATAAGATGTGTTACTATTTTTCTGATACCCATTCTGATACAGCTACATTTCGTGTCAAATATTGCGATGTCCAAATGTATTAAATTTAAATCAGTATTCTAAAATAAATGATTCTTACAATGAAAAATAAAATATTCACTAATTGCCCTTTATTTAAAAAAAAAATGTTCTGAAACTTACCATAGAGCAGTATGTGTTTCTATGCTCAGCATTAAACATTTTGGATGTTTTATCATGTTTGCAATGATGATCATACAATATATGAAGCTTGAGAGCCCTTTTTGAATGTCCCTGCTTCTCTCTGTGAGGGTTCCCTGGTTCTGTAATGAATGCTGCTGCTAAACTTGTGTCTTCTTGGATATTTAAAATCCTGTTCAAATCTTTCCATTTCCTTACAAATGGTACCATATTCTTTCTGATGGGTGAGTAGACTTTCATTAAATTTATATACCACATTCATCAATTGAGGTACATCTAGATTGACTCCATATCTTGGCTGTGGTAAACAATGCTGCAATGTACATGATTGTGCTGGTGGCTTTAGTTTGGTCTGGTTTGTGATCCATTAGATAAATGTCCAGGAGTAGAATTTCTGGGTCATAAACTCTATGTTTAGTCTTTTAAGAAAACTCTATACTGCTTTTCAGAGTGGTTGAACAAATTTACATCCCCACTAAGAATGTAATAGGGTTCTCTTTTGGCCACATCCTCTCCAGCATTTGTTATTGTTAGTTTTCCTGATAATGGCCATTCTAACTGTAGTGAGGTGGAATCTCAATGTTGTTTTGATTTGCATTTCTTTTACAGCCAGAAATGTTGAACACTTTTTCATGTGTCTATTAGCCCTTCTTTTTTCTTTCTCTTAGAAGTCTCTCTTTAGGACTTTAGCCTATTTACTGTGTTTTTGAGTCTTTACTGGGGTGGTGGTGGTGGTGGTAATTTTTTTAGTTCCAAGTATATGTTGGATGTGAGGCCCTTGTATGATGTATAGCTTATGAAGATTTTCTCCCATTTTGTGGGTTTTTTGTTTATCATGCTAGCTATATCTTTTGCTAGGTAGAAACTCTTCAGTTTGATATAATTCCATGTATCTGGCTTTTCTTTGATTTGTTGTTATTTTGTATCTTTGTTTAGAAAGTTTTGCTTCATGCCTGGAAGGCTTAAGGTTTCCCCTGCCTCTTCCTGTAATATTTTCACAGTATCTGGCCTTACATTGAGGTCTTTGATCCATTTAAAGTTGATTCTGGGAAAATATTACATTGAGTGAAGTAAGCCAGAACCAAAGAAACATAGGTTACATGGTTTCCTTCATTTGTAATAACTAGAATGTGCCTATAAAAATACAAGTAAACACACTTGTGACCAAAAAAATAAATAAAACCAGTACATGATAAATTATATAGGATGGTAGTCATTAACATACAAAGGCCAAAGGAGGATAAGCATAGGAATAGTGGGCAAAGGCTCAATAACTATGGATTGATGATCAAAAGGAAACAAGAGACACTCTTTAGTAGCCATTGTTGCTGTTTTTGTTCTCTCTTCCTTTTGTATTGTTTGTTACTTTGTTTGTATTTGGGAAGGTAGGGAGGGCACAAAAAAGATGGAACAAAGATGAACAAATATAACAATGATACTCACCAGACACTATATAGAAAATGAACTGGTTATCTTATGGATGGGGAAGGGAGGGAAAGTTCGGAGAGAGCAAAGGAAGGTGAAAAATGATTCAAAGAGAATTCTACTGATTGTACCTGATTCATGTAACTATAACCCCTCTGTATGCCAACTACACAAAACAAATTAAAATAAATAAATAAATAAAATCCTGTCCAGTCTTAGAAATCTCCAGAGCTATTTTTCTCCAGTAGAGCTGTTGTAGTGGCTCATACTTATAATCCCAGCTATTTGAAAGGTTGAGATCAGGAGGATTGAAGGTTGAGGTCATCCAGGGCACAAAATTCATGATCTTCATCTCAACAAATAAAAAATTTTGGGATGGTAGCACATTCATGTCATTCCTTCTACAGGGAGAATGTAAATAGGAGGGTCATAATTCATACCATTTCAGATTTTTAAAACATGAGACCAAAACAATAATGGCTCCCATCATGCCGGAAATGGGATAGCACTTGCCTACTATGTGCAAGTCCCCGAATTAAAAAAAATAATAAAGAGGCTAAACTCAAAATTACCCATTATGCCCTACACATTCTATGTTCTCCTGAATATTTCAAATCACTTCTAAATTACTTTCCATACCCAATCCAGTATAAATATTTGTCATACTATACTGTTTACAAAGTAATGACAAGAACAAAACTTCTGAATGTGTTTGATTCTGACAATAGGTTTCTTTTCTGACTAATTTCAGTCTTTTGAGGTTAGTCTACAGGTGAAGAACTATGGATACAAAGTTCTGGTTGTGTCATTCACAGGAGAGTCAGAGCTCTCCTGTGTCATGGAGAGTGGGGAGATGAAAACATGAGGAGAGATGGGTAATAAATGTATTCCAGAATCCTCAAACGTGAGAACTACAATGGAATGTTTTAAGATTCAACCACCTAACCTTTGCTTTGGGGCTGTGTGTGTGTGTGTGTGTGTGTGTGTGTGTGTGTGTGTGTAAGAGAGAGAGACAGACAGAAAGCATGCTAGTATTATAACTGTAGCTATACCTTAACTTTTTCACTCAAGACTTGTTCTTTACTACTTGAGCCACAGTTATATTTTTAGCTTTTTGGTGGTTAAGAGTCTCACAAACTTTCCTTCCTGGGCTGGTTTTGAACCACAATCCTCAGACCTCAGCCCCCTGAGTAGCTAAGGTTATAGGCATGAGCTACCAGCATCTAGATAATTATTACTCTTTATAGTGAATAAAATGACTCCTCTTTCACTTTCATCTCCCCTATCAATTGTTGTTTGCAATTTTTTATTTTTGGTGTTTTAAATTCAAGGATTGGCATACAGTAGATAGGGCTTAAGCTATATATTTTGTTCTGATTATTTTTGAGATAGAGTCTTGTTTTTTACCCAGGTGGTTTGGGCTATAATCTTTCTGTTTACAATTCAGATACATACCACCATACCACCTTGCCTTGGACTATGCATAGTCAGATCCTATCTCAAAAATAATCAATCAACACATAAAAATAAGCGGAGTACTTATTGCTCACATCTGTAAGCCTAGATAGCCGGAAGGCTGAGATCTGAGGCTTGTGCTTTGAAGCCAGCCCAGGCAGGAAAATAACCTCCAACTAATCACAGAAAAAGCCAGTAGTGGTGCTGTGGCTCAATTGGTAGAGTGCTATAGCCTTGAGCAAAAGGAGGGCAGGGACAGCACCCAGGCCCAGAGCTCAAGCCCCAGGACTGGGGAAAAGAAATAAACAAATACGTAAAACCCAAGCAATCAAAAAATAAAAACCCAAGTTGAGAGGTAGAATTTCTTATGTTAGTGAAGAGCCATCATGGGTTGTCAATATATGTTCATTTTATATTATGCTGACAAAATGTCTTACTTGTTGAAACTAAAGCTTTATACCAGGCATTTTATGCCAATTTAAGAATTCCTTCACATGTTAAAGCATAAATATCTAACCATCCTCAAGAACCTGAGAGTAAAGATAAATATTTTAAGAAGAAATATGTATGCATGACAAGCTCTGACTTAATAAAGAAAGACAAGGAATGGTCTCTATAGACTAAGCGAAAATGGGACCTCAGATATATTTGTAGAAAAGGAATGTTATGAATGTAAAAAACAACCCTGCGTAAAAACATTGCAAAATTTCATGTTATTACAACACTTAGTGAAAAAAATGTAAATCAATTTAATTTATTTCTATTTAATATTTACCAACTATATTTATATATTTCTTGGAGGTTAACATCTCCTAAAACATAAGGACTTAATGACTATCCATGTTTTTAAAGAGGGTGACTGTGAAAAACATAAGTAAATGGAAAAAGAAGCATGTAATGTCTAAAAGGTATGAATCTCCCTGTGTTAATGGAAATGAACAATGTGTCTCAGTTTTTTACATTTAGACCTAATTTTACTTTGAGTCTTTGAGAGTTGTATATTCAATGACTTCTCAGGACAGATAGACTGCCCTTCCAGCACTTCTATATTTCTGTTGCCTCAAAGCTCTTAGAATCCCATCACTGGAGATTCCCAGGGAGTTTCCTTTATCTCCCTAGAATTGAAGAAGCCAATGCCATTAGTGATTGACTCAGTCTCCAGCCTCTTTTTCCTCTCTGAAGGTGAAGTGTTCAGGGCTAAGAATTTCGACAGAGTTGTTTCTTCCTGGAGCCACCATTCCTCATCCTGGAGCTGTGGACTTATGCTAATAATAACACTGATGAGGTTGAAAGGGAGCTCTTTATGAACAATAAGCAGTGCTCCTTTTACCATTGTTAACTAGAAAATTCTAAGGCTATTAGGAGCTCTTGTGCTAGAAACCGGAAGTGAAGATGCTCTATATTTTCTAGGATATTCCAGTATCATAGGAGTGATAAAATGGGTAAGAGTTCCCCAGGGATCTGTGGGCAGAATGATTAAATACTTGAGAATGAGCCATACCATAGGAAAGAATGAACAGCGGATCCAACACAAAGGCAGACATCTCATTCCATGGCAGCCTGGCATATACCAGTGTTCGAAGAGGCCTGGATGGTTATATCATGCCACACCAAACCCACAGAGCTCTACTCCCTCAAAACCTTGGTTCTAGGCTACTTCCTAAAATTAATATAGGGCAGGGTTCACAATATGCTACTCCCAAATGCTTTAAGCTGAAGGAATTTGAGAACATGGCTAAAGCAAGATGACTTTCACTCCCTCCACCCCAGCTCGTGCCCTGTGAAGTAGGTTATAAAACCTAGGAAGTATTCTTTGACTTTCCCTTGAAATGAGTCCTAAGGTCCTCATTTGAGAGGTGTCCTCCTATACTCAGAAGAAAGGGACGTTCTCTCTGAAGATCACAGAGAAGAATCTGAAAATTCAGGCCTCTTTGATAAGTACCCTTTCTCCAGTTCCTCACCATTAGTTCACCATGGCTGTCTACTTCTTCCTTAAACCTAGATATAAATATAGAAGTTCCCCTGTTTCATTGGATCTTTATTTTGTTATGGAGGCTCCTGTGGCACAAAATAGCAGCAGCAACAGCAACAGCAACAAAGCCATGTTTATTTGTCCACTTTTCTCTTACTTATATTTTATGACAGTGGCCTCAGCCAAATAGTGTATTACCTCAAAGTCTGACTCTAGGTTATACCATGACTCTATAAGATACTGAGAATTTTGAATTAAAGAAAGCAGGAGACCTAAAATCTATCTTACCACCTTGGCATTTTCCAAACTTCACTTATTTCTTTCTCATCCCAAGCTCAGGAAAAGATTCTTTGAAGTTCCCTTATAGTACTGATGGAAATTCTTCCAAAATAAATGCAAGCATTTTGAACTGCTTCCCTCATAATCTTATTAACAAATTCATCATCTGTTTACATTAAATCTGTTATCTGTTCTTCCGAGGACTCCCACTTGGGGACATTTTATCTGTATAATAAGAATCTATTGGTGTATAATTTAATTATATCCTTTACCTACTTGAAACTTGCAGCCTTTGCTTGGAGCCCTGAGGAACTTTATCCTGAGCTGTCCTTCAGGTTCATTCATTTCTAGTAAAAACAATTAAATACATCTCTAAAACTGCTCAGTGCTCCCCCATCTCCATTTCACTCTGACCTGAAGGACTCATGCCAGCCTCCACCATCTGGCCCTTCTTTGAGTTCCATATTTTATGTCTTCTGTGCATATACACTATACCTATCGATAACTTTGTGTGTCTTTTCTTCTGCTTTTCTGTCGTCAGATTGTTTCAGCAGGCTCAACTATGAAACTTCAGAGGGAAAAGTATGGGTTTCATTATGAAATGAAGATCCAAGGAACAGTCTCAAAGACAAAATTAGGTATTGTAATATAAAAAAGTATATTCTTTTTATCTCAGATCACACAAACATCTAGATTTAACCAGCTGTTCTGTGTTTCTCCTCTTGTTTCTTCCTCTGCTCCTGGGGTGTGAGGAAATTTTATCTAATTTGTGAGTAAGATAACTTTTACTTTATTGAGTGTACTTTCAAGACTATTGCTTATTATTTTTTCTATTCCTTCCAGAAAATTACTTTCACAACAAGAACTGACTCCATTTATCTTTTCCTTTAGCCCTGTGATAGGTTATATCTTCTCTAAGCAATGAATTAAAATAAAAAAAAAACCCACAACAGCTGAATAACTGAGGCAAAGATCAAGGAATACTAGCTAATATTTCAAAATATTATCCTGCCATAGCTAAGAACATGCTTTATAGATCAATGGAGGAGTTACAGGAATTGAAATGCACTTGCTCACTACTTCCAACGGTCTTGGCTTTCCAGAAGTGGGAGAGGAGGAATGCATAGGAAAAATAACAAGCCAACATCTTGCTCAGAGAGGATCTAAAAAATCCGTTGTTGTTTTTTTTCTTACTGGATTGCCACCACTCCAAAGTCTGTAATTAGGCTCATTTCTTTGGTTAAATGCATCTACTAATTCTTAAGATGCAGAGTAAGTCACAGGGAAGTATTCTTTTTTGTATCCGCGGAGCTCCAAATGGAGTGACAAAGAGTACTGGTTATTATGTCAGAACTAAAAGAATCAGGTTCAAATTGTGGCTCCCTCATACTTGAATTCTACATTTTTTTAATGTCTCATTAAAAGTTGTATTAAATAACTGGACTGGTTTTTCAGGCTGTATATTCTAGTTTTTATATTGAGTCAAGTATACATACTGGCTGGGTTTGATGTATAAGAAAAGTACAAGGTTGGGATGCTGGGAATCGGGAAATTCACCGCTTGGAGAATTATCTTGGGATCACTGGTACTCCGATGCAGACAAAGGTTACGAGGTTAAGTAGAATAGTCTTTCACAAATAAATATTCCTTATTTAGCATTTTTCTTAAGGCTAACTTGTTTACATTTCTTTTTTAGCACCAGCCAGGCTTCCTTGTTCATTCATCACATGTTTATGCAGTCTTATCCTTCCAAGCCCTGCACTAACCTTCAAGGAGTTCATTCTTGACTTTCAGGAATCAAGTTAAGTGAAACCAGCTAAATCCTTCCACTCACCACTTTGATTTCATCTGGACCCACTCCTGAGAGAACCAGCCAGAACAGTTTGATGTAGTTTATATTTCTGACATAACACTCTACACAGCAGGAGCTGTGGTCTTGCTGCTTTAGGTACATATTAGAGAGTGCCCACATCGATTTCTAGAACATCCATTGTAGAATCTCAAGCCCCAAAGGAATTGTATTATATGGTATTTTTGATATTAACAGATTAGTGTGATAGAAATTACCTTGGCATTTTAAATGATAGTTTCAAAAACGTGGCAGTGGAGAAGATGAAAATATTTGACTTCTCTCTATAACACCAATTCTTTTTGTTGTTGCTGCTGTTGTTTTTTGTTATAGGACGTTTTGACAGAGTATGTAAGCTATAGAGAGAGCAAGGACAGAGAGAGAGAGAGAGAGAGAGAGAGAGAGAGAGAGAGAGAGAGAGAATATCCTTATTTGGAAATGAGTGTTCACTGAAAGGCCAGTATATTACATTTCCTCTACCCACTTTACTTTCCTGTGAGACTTCTAGAGCTAAGAGACAGGAGATAGGTAGTTTTGATGGTATTTTAAGAGGTGTTCAATAATATGTATGGTCTGAGTGGTGAAGCTTAGTTAGCTTCAATTAAATCCAAATGTGAGAAACAGCTCCTCTCTGTCTGACACTGGGGTGCATGCCTAAATTGTAGAAAAATGAAATGCCACTGAAAGTTAGGGATGAAAAAGGAACTTAGAGAGCAGTTGACTCCCTGGCTTCCAGGTTTCCTCATCAAGGACTCCTTTCATTATTTTCTTTCTCCCATGCATTCCTCTGGAATATTTGGTTTATGGAACCAAATTCCTTAATGGGATGTTATTTTTATATTAAAGAAAATAGTTCTGCCAATCAGGGCTTCTGATCATATGCACAGACACACCACCCCCCATCCGTACTGCACATGCTAATTTCATTCTAAAGCAAGGTCTCTTTATTCTATACCTACTGTGTTATCTGTTGCTTTCTCAGAGGTAAAGACAGGTCATGAGTGTGTTCTGTTCTGTTACTAACTACACTGTCAACTCTTCATTTATGAGAGGTGGTGAGATTCTGTAAGAGATGACTGTATTTACAATCAGAAGTCATAGATTTGATTCCCGGACCTTTAGCGTTTTACACTGGTTAAATGGAGATGGTAACAATTCTGAGTAGTTTTGTCTTTATTTTTTCTTTCATGTGACAACCAAGATGGTGTATGTATTTATGTACCAGTGTGATTATATTTCTATTCTTGTGATAAAAATACTTGAGGGAATAATTTCATAAGAGGAAGTAATTGTTAGCTCATGGTTTCAGTCCATATTCTTGGCTCCATGGATTCTTACCACTGTTATGGAAGGTACAGCCTCCATGTAAAAACTTCCAGTGATCTACTTCTTCCAGCTAGGCCCCACCTCCTGAAGCTTCCACAACTTTGCAAAAGAGCACACTATTAGCTATGGGCCAAGTATTCAACCTGGTAAGGCACATTCTACTTTTTTAAACCATAAAAACCAGCCTCTTTCATACTAGAAAGAGCTATGTGCTACTTCAAACATAGGCTGAGGGCTGGACTGGGTTCCCCTAAATTCATGTTAAAGTCCTAACCTTATGCATTTCAGACTATGATTTTATTCTGTTCATGACTAGACTCTTTAAAAGGTAGGCACAGTTAGAGATCATTTTGGTGGATCTTGGTCCAATATGATTGGTGGTTTTCGTAAGAAGAGAAAACTGAGTAAGTTAATAAGAAGACATGGGAAGGAAATGGTCATGAAGCAGCTGCAGAGAAGCCCCAGAGGAAAGCATTCCTGCTAAGACATTGATCTTGAATTCCAGCCTCCAGAGCTATGAGAAAGTGAAATTTGTGGTTTAAGTCACTTGGTCTATGACACTTTGCAATTTAAAAATGAATGCCATGCTTTTTCTTTTTTGCACTAGGATTTAGAAGTTTTACATGTGCAGTGTTTGGAGAGCTAAAACATCCAAATGATTTGTGACATCTGCCCTTGGGGAGTTTGTAATCTTTCTTGCAAGGCATGAAGAAAAAACATTCATATAGAAAATAATGTATAACCAAGTGGCCAAATAAGTACTGGTTAGATTTGGTGCCATAAACCTGTAGAGACCTTCCATTCCTGAATTCTACCTTCCATTTTTGGAGCTTTTTCTAATCTTAGTTTCTTCACCTGTTATTAAAGTGATGGGTTCTACTTTTAGTATTGGATTTGTCCTCTAAACTAGGAAGAGGGGAGAGAAATGTTGTGCTCTATGAACCAATTCAAGTATTTGTAAGATTCTTTTTAAAAATACAGTCTTCACAATACTAGAAGTCATTATTTGTTCCATTTCTCTGGGTGAGAATATGTATGTGTTAAAGAAATAAGAGATAACCTGATCTGCCCCCAATTAAATCTTGTGTGCTTTCCATTGGAAAGCTAATTTTGTCTTAATTCTAGTTCTGTGGCAAGAATGTTTAGTTCATTTGGAAATATGTACACACACAATGGAAGAAGCATTGGGAAGCCCCCTGAGTGGCCTTAGTGACTTGTGAGTCTGATGTAGTTTCTTTCACACCAGGTTCACAATGGCATCTCCTATTCTGTGGAAAAGAACAAAATTCTACCCATGAGCATGGTAAGCTCAACCTGGACTTCCTGGAGGAAAACAATCCACACCAAAGCCTTGTGAACTTTAGGCAAAGGCCTAAGCGAGTGATGCTGTGTATATGAATAGTTTGACTTCACTGACTATTATGTATACTGTTTACTACCCCAGCATCCCTGGGTTTTCAAATATGCTTCCAAATCTGTCCTTAATCTTTTCAGAATTCCACAAACTTCAGCGACCCCCTAGCTGTCTCAGTTAATCCTCTCCCTTCTGAAGACCTCTATGGTGATTCTTTCCCTTGGGCTTTATATCATTACTGCCTGGAGCTGTGATCTTAGTGTATGAATTTTATGATGTCTTTTATTTCATGTGATGATTACAAGTTCAGTGATTAAATTTAAACTCCATAAATATAAAAAATCTCTCATTTGTCTTCAATACTCTTAGAGCTTCAAGAGGAACTAAATATTGTAATTAAAAACCAACAAGACAAGTATAATATTGAATATTCTTTTGTAGAGCAGGCATGCCCCTCTCATGACTCTTAAGTACATTCTCCCCTTCTGTGCCCTATTCAAGTGCTCCTTATGGACATTAAGTGACTCAGTTGTCTTATCTTGGACTTTGGGTGGTAGAGGCTGAGCCTAATACTACTTTTTAAATGTAATATATTTAATATTATGTAGGTAGTTATTGAATATATACTATGCATTATTTGGATAAGGCCTAGGGACTCTGATCATCTTTAAAAACTACACAGTTAACTGTGCATTGGAATATGGTCAATCAAATGAACAGAAATGTTGAGAACATGAGACACTCATGGGCTCAAGGCTGTGAAACTATTAAGACAAGGCTACATTTTTTTTTTTTCACTAGAGGGAAGAGCAAAGAATTTTTACATGTTCAGATGGAGAGCCCCAGCCCATTTTTCTTACTGTGGGCTGATTGTTATTTTGCAAAACTGGAAAAGAAACCTAAAAAATTGGCACCTCATTTATCTTTATAAACAGTTTCTGGATTGGCCTTGTAGTAGGTGGGAGTTGGGGGGAGCTCTGCAGATTTCCTACTTCCTTAATTTATGAGTCTTAGCAGAAATGAAAACTCAGAACATTGGTACTACCCACTGGTCTTTTTCTCTGTCAGCCTGCATATGAGGGAATTCTATTGATTAAAAATAAAAATAAAAAGACTCCAATATTCAACGACCTGGGGCTGAAATCAAATATGCCATTTCTTTGAGCTGTCTGAAACTAAATAAATAGGGAAAGAAGTGAAAGCTATGCATTTCCGGAGTCCTTTAGAAAATGGCTATCTTTAGAAAGAGAAAGCAGATTGGTGGTTAACTAGGGCTATAATGGGGAATGGTTGGGATTATTCATGGCACAATGTGTTTTGTTACTTTTTTGTTAGGCTGATTGAAGTATTCTAAAGTCAGCTTGATCGTGATAGAGTTGTATAAATATACTAACATTCATTGACTTGTAAAGCTCAAAAGTGTCTATTTTATTGTATTTATAATACACGTTGGTGAAACTGTTGAAAAAAAAAAAGAGAATCTTCTAGCACAGGAGGAAATAAATCAGAGAAAAAAAATGTGGTATCCAGGTGCCTCCTGCAGCCTGGGTCTGAGGTGAGGCAGGGAGGTGGGCAGGGCCAAGGCTGATGGTCACCCTAAGAGGGTGACATCAAGGACATTCGCTCAGATGTCGTCCCTGACAGGCGAGTGTTTAGTTAGGAGCAGCAGGCATCAGGAGATGATGCAATTTCCCGCTGCTAGTATGATTATATTGACTTAAGTTTTTAATTTTCTGTCTTGCTGTGAGTCTTCCTCCCCCCCCACCTTCTCAGCCACCAAAGCATGAACATCTGTGTTTTTCAGTTGTCTTTTCAGAAGGAAAATTAAGAACGTGTTTGTTCAATTCCTGCCTTCTACATCTTTGAATTAGCCACTCCCCATTTAGCAGTTGTACGAAACACAAACTTGAAATGACACAGAAAGAATCCTAAGACAAAAGAACATTGGTGAGTGTCTAATATGGACTGAATTGTGTGTGCCCTCCCACACCGCCCACCCCCCCCCCCCCCCCGCAATCCCGGCCTCCAGCAAATCTGTGTTAAAACCATGACTCCAAATGCAATTATATCTGGAGATAGAACATTTAATTAAGGTGAAATGAATTCATAAGGATGGGAAACTAATCTAATAAGGCTATGACCCTAAAAGAAGAAAGAGAGAAAAAGAGAGCGGGAAGAGGTGGAGAAGAGAAAGAGGAAGTAGGGGGAGGGAGAGGGAGAGAGACCTGCCTATCATACCTCCAGTACTATTAAGCCTGAGTGGACCCAGTAAGGCAGAGGGCTCTTATTAAGAACTTTGGTGAGCACCTGCTCCTCATCTTGGACTTGCTGCCTTTAAATCTGAGAGAATGATTTGTTGTCAAAGCTATTCAGTCTATAGTATTTTGTTATGCAAGCCCCAAACTGTAGACTGTCTTTTCAGAAAAAAAGAACTATGCCTGTGTGCCCAGCGTATTCATTTCTCCATAATAATAGATATTCTGAAATATTCATGCCAGTTTGCTACCATTTTAGTTCTAAGGACAGGATTGTTTTCTTTTGGTTTTCTAATCTTCTTTTCCCCAACCTCCCTTGGGCTTTCCTTTTTCATAAAAGAGTTGTAGACTGGCTTGCTCACAACAGAAAGCATGTATTTAATATATTTCCAGCAAAAACTTCTTGGAAATATTTAAGTCTCCTGAGCAAAGTTGAGGGTGTGCAATTGTCCTTGCCTTTATACCTCCATATAGCCATTCAAGGAATGTGATTGGATTTTACTGCCTATGTGTTTCTCGAGTCTGTTCTCTCATCTTTCTTTATTCCCTCTGCCTTTTTTTTTCAAACCAGTACCATCTGTTGTATAGATTATCCGGATTCTTTCCAACATTGTCTTTGACTATACCTTTAGCTACTGATTGATTTTTTTGGAGGCCCACAGGAATATAATCTACTTCCAGAGTCTTTCATTCTTCAGTGTTAGGGGTGTCTTCAGAGTCTTTGTACTCATTGCTCTCCTAGGAGTCTCATCCTGCTCTTCCAGTTGCACTGTCTGAGCATGGCATACCCATTCATTTATTCATTCTTCTTTTGATAAGGCTTGTCTTTTGTTCTTCATTCCTTTACACTTTCATCCAGTTTCCTATGTAGCTTAAATAGTTTCTTATGGCCAGAATGAACTTGCAATTTTCATTTTCAACTAGGATACTTTGGAGGGTAAAAATAGGCTCTTGTTAATTATGATTCTGTGACTATCATAGGCAAATAATGAAGGGTGGTTATCCTATTTTCAACGAAATCTCTATTTGTAAACTGCTTAAGACTAGATCAGTGGCAGGAAAGAATTCCCTGTTTGTTTCTACCCAATCCTATTCATGCTGTAACTGTAATATGCTAAAAGGATCCTTTAACATTTTTGACTCCTCTACCTTATTTGAAAGAAGAGGAAAAAATTGGATCTTTCTTATCTTTTGTGGGTCAGCACTTAGCCCAAGATATTAGAGATCAGCAAAGAATGAGACTGAGATAAAACTCACAATTGGTGGTGCTTTTCCTATAAAAAGGTCATTGGTACATAGGGAATTGCAGTTTAGATACTGAAGAGTTGTGCAAATCTTGGGCAGATGGATGGGGCGGAAGAAACTGAAATTGAAATGCTGTGCTTTTTAAAGAACACATGGATCTTGGTAGAGATCCCTATTTTTTGTTTGAGAGCTCCACAAACTGGAACACAAAGGAAGAAAAGTGAAAATAAAATAAAAGGCATGTAAAACAATTACAGCCTGGATTTGAATCAGCAAAATACCTGTTCAAATGAAACTGATCAAATGAGGTAGGAGATGTATAATTAAGCCCAATCAGGAAAATATAATCTCAATTCTGAAATTATCTCTCCAATGTTTTTATAGATAATTACTGGCATATCATAATTTAAAAGGAAGATTAGGCATGCCAAATGACTAGATAAACTGAACAAAAATAACAAAATAGTTCCACAAGTCATCCAGTAGCATATACGGATTTTAAAATGTCTCCAATTAACATATTCAAGTACTTATATACTAAAATAAAATGATAATAACATAGAACTGGAAAAATGGAAAAAATATAGCTGAAATCAAAATGTTTATGTGTGAGTGTAAGCATGTTGGATAGCGCTTAAAGGGTTGTTTCTTTTCATTTTTTCTATTAGCAAATCAGAAAAAAATATTACAAAGGGGAAATATGTAAACAGATAACTGAAGTAATCTAATGCACGTGTATTATTAAAAAAAGTCTTAGACAAAAAAGAGAAAGGATGTGCCACAAAAAACAATGTTAGGAAAGATGTTTGAGAATTGGTGAAAAATTGAAGTCTGTCAACCTCGACAGTTGCAAAAAGCCTAACGAACCTGTATTAGAAAAGCAAACAGAGACAAACCACAATAAAACACTACAACTAAAGACAGAATGGGACCTTCACCAGGCACCGGTGGCTCATGCCCATAGCTGTAAGTATTCAGGAGGCTGAGAAATGGACAGCTGTGCCTCAAAGCCACATGAGGCAGAAAAGTCCACAGACTCCAGTTAATCAAAAATGACACAATGTCATTGAGTTTAGGAAGTGGACATTTCATTTTCTCAAATCATAGTAGATTGTTTTTATCAACTAGGCAAAGCAAAACAGAGTTGATAAATAGGAAAATAAATCAGTATAAAATGGCTATATGAGTGCATAGAAAGAGGAGATGAAGCATACAGAAACAATTCCCAAGAGACATATGAAGTATAAGCAATATTTGCATGAATATTAAGAATTTTCAAACATCATATAAGTGTTCCAGTTCCAGTTTCAAAATTCTTTGTGAATTTTAAGCAAGGGTGGGTATCCCCAAGAGAAAATACCCCTAAGTTTCTTGATAGTCAAGCTGATTTTCAAAAAGGCAAAGAGGAGAAAAAACCTGAGGTAAAGATTGCCATTTGAAAAAAAAAAAAATTATAGTACCGGATAGCACTTTGCAACATAGATAATAGAATAAAACACTTAAATTCTGGATTCATCTACCCCTATGTAATCCTCTAATGTTAAAGCAACATGAAAACATTTTCAAAGAAATAATGGTAAGCTTTTTTCCACTATCACAAATTTACTACAAGGAGTCTGAATTCTTCACATGCTAGCACATGTTGTTCCCAGGAAGAACCACAGAGATGTAGAACTGAAAGAAAGGCATATTTAAAAGGAATCATAAAATAAAATAATAGAAACTAAAATCATTGATGAACCCAAAGAAAGCACAAAAGATGAAGAAGGCACCCATCATTTTATTGTCCCTGGCTTCATTGTGTTCTGCAGATGCCATTTTCACTTTTATTACAAATTGAAGGTTTGTGGCAACCATGGCTCAAGTCTATTCATGCTATTTGTCCAACAGGCTAGAGGAACAATATTTTTAATTAAGGCTTGTGGGTGAATTGTTGTTTAGACATAATGATACCGTGTGCATGATAGATCACAAAGTAGAGTAAACAGAATATTTAAATGCTCTATGAAACCATTCATGGGACTCACTGCATTGAGATGTGTGCTTTATGGCACTATTCTGAAGCCAAACTTCTAAGGCATGTATGCCTATAAGGAAACAGAGTAGATAGACATAAGTGGACCAAATGGTAGATTTAATGATGTGTTAGTAAATAAACATAAATGGGTCAAATTCTCCAATCATATGCAAAGGCTAGATCTAAACTACACAGGGACATAATACGTTATACAGGACTCTAGGCATTCACACTTTGCAAGGCCAAAGGAGGGCATTCTTAAGAGAGTAACACGAAGGAGCAGTGCCTATGTGTATCTGATCATATAGAATAATGTTTTTCAAAATGAAGTCCAGGAAATGTAAGGAAGAGGGTTTTCCCCCCTTGTTGCTGTTTTCATTTTCTTTCGTTTCTGTCTTGTTTGTTCATGTATCTGTATTTGGGAGAGAAAGGAAGGACACAGAAATGGAGGAATAGAGCATGAACAAATGCAGCAGTGGTACTCACTAGCTACTGTGTTAAATAATGAACTATATAACTTGTAGGTGGGGACAGGAGGGAAAAACTGGGAGAATGTGAGGGAAGAGGTGACATTGTGCAGAAAGAAATGTCTAGATGTGGCTTACGTAACTATAACCCCTCTGAATATCACCTTTATAATAACAATAAAAATAAAAAAAAAACCCAAGTCAAGATGAAAAAAAGATGACGATAGTCAGACTAGGGTAAAACAAGAACACTTGATTAATATTCTGGTGTTTACAAAGAATGGGTTTAATATCCTCTTTATTAAAGCCAATGGAATCTTATTATAATCAGGTTCTATTTTAAATTTTTTGATGACATGTGAATGCTCTATGCTTTATTTTCTGAAAACGATCACTCATTTTGTACATTTAAATGTGCGAAAACATGGAATGAATACGGTTCTTATATTAATCTACCTTTGACTCTTTGTCAGTCGTATAGATAACTAATATGAAATCTGTTCAGACTTGTGCTTTTTGGGGTGGGTGTGGGCAGGTGCTTCACAGCTTGAGCCAAGCCTTCCGCCCTTTTGGTCTGGTAATTTTGAGATATGGTGTTACCATTTTTCTCTGGACTAGTGTACAGTGATGATCCACCTAATCTCAGCCTCCCACATAGCTGGGACAGTAGACAGGTACCGATGAACCTTGCTATTATTTGAGTTGAGGATCTAATGAATTTTTTGTCTGGGCTGGCCATGAATTAGTTTGTGAGATTCCTGATCTTCATCTCCTGAGTAGCTGGAATTACAGGCATGAGCTACCAGCATCTCTTCCTTAAGTGTATTTTAAATGGACCAATTCTCTGGGTGAGCCATATATACATTGTCTTCATCCTGAGTATTTTCCCCCCAACTAAATGAATTTATATGTGGGGTATCTAAAACAGTATTTAACTAAGGGAGTGATAACCACTTGCAGAAATTTGGTCTTATTCTAAAATCAGGATGAAGTTTGATTTGCTTGAGCATTTTCAATATTTTCACTCTGGATATTGATTTAAAAACTAACTGCATCCTGCAACTCTGCTGAAAGTGTAGTTTCTGTATTCTCTGTGTACAATTTCACCATAATAATCTTTCTACTTTCATCCCAGTGACTGAGTTGTTTGACTCTTGTAAGAGGTTGTTAAGGGCAGTCAACAATCATGACCAAAGCTGGGCTCTGGTGGCTCACACCTGTAATACGAGCTACTCAGGAGGCTGAGATTTGAGGACTGCAGTTTGAAGCCCAGGCAGGAAAGTTCGAGAGACTCCAGAAAACTACTCAGAAAAATCCAGAGATGGTAGAGCCCTAGTCTTGAGCAAAAAATCTCAGGGGCAGTGCCTAGGCTCCAAGTTCAAGCCACAGGATGGACAGGTGCATAAAACACCCAGACAATTTAAGAAAACTCCTTGATTTGTAACTCTTTGCCTAAAGACCTAAATTCTCCAGGCATTTCCAGCTGATGTCCATACCATCGCAGTACTATCAAATACTGCAACTGTATCATCATTTTTTCCCCGTTTCCAGTGATACTTTCCTTTATACTTGTAACCTGAGTCTGAGGGTGGTGACTCACATGTTTTGACTTTGCTAAGTGATCACTTGACTTCTGATACCGATTTCTATATCTAGGTTTAAGTCCTCAAATTTATTCCAATAGCAACCAGTATAGAACCACATAAATTTACAGTTACAGGTTATTTTCTTGTTGTCCTTAAATTCTGGCTGCTAGCAGACAGCTAGCTGCAGCTCTCCTCTATCCTTTTCACGTTTTAAGGTTCAAATAAGAAGGAGCAACTCTGCGTACTTTATATTATCAGCCCCTATGCCATTGGTCAGAACAAGTCACAAAAGCAAGTCACTAAGACATGCCTTGCAACGGAATGGGAATGAACACTGAGGATAATCATGTGACCATGCAACAATGGGTAGGATTGTATTATCCCTCTGCAGTGCGCGAGGGGGCACATAATAGAGCGTGCTGTAGTTGGAATATGTCCCAGGGAATTCATTTGTGGAGAAACCAGCCTGTGTTATCTCAACCTTGAAATATGGTGAGATTTGAGGTGATGCTATCAGTGGGGGAGAGTCAGGTTCTCTCAGGAACAGCCATAGTTCCTGTTGACTGTGAGTTATTACAAAGCAAGGCTGCCCTTTTGTATTTCGTTCCTTTTGTATTCACCTGCTTCTACATTTCTGCCAAATTATGTGGTCACTTGAGGCCCTTGCCACGTTTAGCCATCCCATTTTGATAACCCACCCTTCAGAACTCTGGCCTATAAATGTCCTTCGAGGACATTTGCAGTCTTGAGTTTTCTGTTACAGCAATAGAAAATGGACTAAGAAGGAGGATACCAAAGATACCAAGGCCAATTATATCTAGGGTTCTTGAGTTACTGGGTAGAATCAGTTACAAATGCACTGATTACCTATATACCCTAAGTGAGAAGCCATCATCATCCTGATTAAAATAAAGAGACGCTTGTCACAAAGCTTGCTTTCTCATAGTGGAGTTGATGATTGTAGGCACAGTTATTAAGCTGTTCGTTACCAGTTGTGTTAGTTATGATGGTATTATATGTATGGTTTACGTTCAGTAGGCACTTAACTATGTGCCTGACATGAATGGTAAATCTTATCTCATTTAAAACTACCAACATTTCTCAGATGTGAATATTTCTCCTCTAATTTATAGAGGAGAATAATAAAGAACAGAATAAATATGCAATTTGCCCCGAGTCACAGGTGCTTGCTCTTCTGCTACTGTTTTCTTCCTCAGTATTTTGTCACGTAATACAGAAATTTCCATATCCACCCTTATATTTGGGCCTTGCATAGATGACAACTTCCTGCTGCATGTAGTAGTTTTTTTTCTAATTTGAGAGAGCTATAATTATTAGAAAAATATTTAATAGCTATTTAGATTAATTTTTTTCTCATTCAACCCTGGACACATTTTATGGCACAGATAATATGGAAAATAATTCTATAGATCTTTCTTTGAAGAGCAGAGATATTTTCTAATGTTTATCACTTAAATAGTTGATCCAGCAATGTCTTTTATCCTCTTAGTTTCCTTTTTCTTGGACTACCAAACTCTTATGTGTAGAAAAAAAAAAGAACTGGTCTACAATATAACCTGCCTGAGTTTTTATGCTAAATTTGCAATTATGAATAATTGCTTCTTTTCAACAGGAATTTGGTTGTTACCTCTCTTTCTCTCTGGTCTACATTGCTACCTTATTTTATTACCATATTTTATTGAAGAGACAATTCTGGCTTCATTATTGAGACATTAATGTCTATCCCTAACATTTCTGTGGAACCTTGGCCTGAAATCTCCCTTTTCAGCTCAAAGATTAAAAAAAAAAAAAAACAAACAAGAAAGATAAGTGATGGGGTTTCCTTGGCTTGCTTGGGTTAATTTGTATGCTCAGGTAGCAAGTTAATTGTTTAGGTTTTAACTAAAGACAAATACCAGTAGGCTTAGGTCTGACACTTATATTTGTTAAATCCCAAAGCTGATCTGAACTGAACAAACCAACTTTTTGGCATCTCCTACAAAACACACACACACACACACACACACACACACACACACACACACACACAGCAAACATAATTTCAGTTATACTTTAAAATGTCAGCTCAGCTTTTCTTTTCACTTCTAGAGCTGTTGAATAATCTTTATATTTGAAACACAAAAAATAAAACCTCAACTTGGAAATGAATGCTAACCCCACACCCCACTTACCGTAAATTCAGTAGGTCCCTTTCTAGTGATCAGATGTTAGAAGATTTTGCCTTTTAAGATGCCTATTTATTTTTCTTGTTCTATGTAACAAGTAGGTCAGGATGGAAGCATTTTAACATGATTATACTGATAAAGAATGCTGTATTGTAAGTGGATAATCATGTTAGGGAAATAGAAGTTATTATCTGCATTTTCCAGCACTTTTAAAGATTGCAGTGCAACATTTATCTCAGTCTTTCAGGTATTTGCATAAAGGAAAGAAAGCCCAGCAAATCCAGTACTGCTTTCTGCTGTTTGAACCTACATTTTTGTGTATTTTGTGGGTGGATTTTGAGAGCTAGTATTGAACTCATTCAGAGGATCTGAAGCAAATTGGCAACCAGAATCATTGTAAAGTCATAGTAAAATATACTTTAGTAGGCCCTACCACCTAGATAATCAGCAGCTCTGAAATGGGATGCCAACATGTGCATTTCTACCAAGTTGTCAGGTGAGGTGGATACTAACAATAAGGGGATCAGCTAGAACCAGTGAGGTAGAGAATCTTTTCAGTGAATCTACCTAGGTGAGGAATTAAAGAGGCCTCCAGGCATTCAACAATGTGTTTCTTTTAATCTAGTGATCAATGTGCTTAGAAATTTGCCCTTCTAGCAGCGTCAGGCACCTTGGATCCACTTCCATTCCTCCCTATGGCGGTTCAACTCATTCACAACAGCCAACATTGTGAAGTAGATCTACAGCAAGGAAGCCTTTTAGGAAGCCTTGGATGCTGCAGGAGATAAACTTGTAGTAGTTGACTTTTCAGCCACGTGGTGTGAACATTGCAAAATGATCAAGCCTTTCTTTCACACCCTCTCTGAAAAGAATCTCAATGTGATATTCCTCGAAGTCGATGTGGATGACTGTCAGGACATGGCTGCAGACTGAGAAGTTAAATGCATGCCAACCTTCCAGGTTTTTAAAAAGGGTGAGAAGGTGGGAGAATTTTCTGGAGCAAATAAGGAAAAGCTCAAAACCACCATTAATGAATTAGTGTAACCATATTTTCTGAAAATCATTACCAGTTAGCTGTTTGATAACTTGTAATTTTTTTAATTGATAAAAGTATGGTGGGCTGGGAATATGGCCTAGTGGCAAGAGTGCTTGCCTTGTATACATGAAGCCCTGGGTTCGATTCCCCAGCACCACTTATATAGAAAACGGCCAGAAGTGGCATTGTGGCTCAAGTGACAGAGTGCTAGCCTTGAGCAAAAAGAAGCCAGGGGCAGTGCTCAAGCCCTGAGGCAAGCTCCAAGGCTGGCCAAAAAAAAAAAAAAAAGTATGAAATATGGAGACTATATATCCAAATGCTGATTATAAATGACATAAAATATTAATTCTACCCTTTTTAAAACTGCCTGGTCTCTGAATAGTTTCCATAAGTGAGACGTGGCCATTCAGTGCCTTTAAATTTTTAGAAACAGTTTACCCACTGATTAAGATTTTTAAAAATTATTATTACTCTCAGGAGGCTGAGGACTGAAGATTGAGGTTCAAGGTCAACCCCGGCAAGAAAGTCCAAGAGACTCATCACTCCAATTAGCCACCAAAAATGTCAGAAGCAAGCCTCAGTACTGGCACACACAAAAATATTACTGTCTTTGTGTATTTCTAGAAAAATCTTTTGTTATTGTTAATGCAGATGATAGAATAGTTTGTTAGGATTGAGATAACTTTGTTTTTTACCTTTATGAACCAAGAAAATCTGTGTTGTAGCAGGTAAGTCCACTATGCTGTCTGAAAGCTCAGTGTGACCAACATCACAAGCCCAATATAAGCCCCAACCTGAGTGGTGAAGTGGAGAAATATTCATTCAATGAGACTGTTTTTGATTTATCTATCTTTGGGAGGGTGGGGTGAGGGCACAGAAATGGAGGGACAAAGGGTGAACAAATACAGCAGTGGTACTCAGTGGATCCTATGTTGAAAATGAACTATACAACTTGTCGCTGAGAATGGGAGGGAAAAAACGAAGAGAATGAGGGAAGGCATAACATTGTCAAAAAAGAAATGCACTCTTTACCAAACTTATGTAACTGTACCACCTCTGTACATCTTTATAATAACAATTAAAAATTACTCATTCAGGGCTGGGGATATAGCCTAGTGGCAAGAGTGCCTGCCTCGGATACACGAGGACCTAGGTTCGATTCCCCAGCACCACATATACAGAAAACGGCCAGAAGCGGCGCTGTGGCTCAAGAGGCAGAGTGCTAGCCTTGAGCGGGAAGAAGCCAGGGACGGTGCTCAGGCCCTGAGTCCAAGGCCCAGGACTGGCCAAAAAAAAAAAAAAAAATTACTCATTCAAAGAAAAAAAAGAAATTTGCCCTTCTGCAGTCAAACTAACTGTCATTATAGGGCAAACAAAAGCAAAACCTTATAATAATTTACTCTGCAGGGTAAGGAGCACTGGGGTTCAAAATGAGTTACTTTGACCTAGGACTATTTGACTCTATGAAATCATTCTTCAGTCATCTTAAAATGTATTTTTCAGGAAAAAAATCTTGAAGTAAGATATATTCCTAATAGGAGGGGATGTCATTGTGAGATTTCCATACACAGAGCAATTCATATGTGCACAATGAACAACTTTACCTTCGATGCTGTATTTCCATTCCTTCTTTCCCTTTTTCCAAAAGCATTTGGTGGGTTTCAGAATGCTTTAGTTATGGACAAATGATAGTAGATGACAGACAGACAGATAAATGATAGATAAATGTTAACTCCTTTGATCCTTTTCATGCCTCAGGGCACTGTCTTAAGTAGGAGAGTGCCAGTCTATCAAGTATGAGGCCCTGAGTTCAAACACCTGTACAATAAAAATAATATTATGTACAATGATAACTGAGGACAACATTAAAATACATTTAGCTTTACTTTTTATCTATCTATCTACTTATCATCTATCTTACTGAGAAAGTGCCGTTTGAACTGAGATTTAATTTGTGGTTTTTCCACAAGAGAGGGACTCAGCTTTTGAATGTATCCTTAAATGCTTCTTTTCCTAAGGAAAGAAGGCAGCCAGCTTAATGTATCTTCTAATTAATGAAATAATTGTTAGTATATTGCTCAAAGGACCTGGGTTAAGATGGATAACTCATTACTGCTTTAGCCATTTGATACTTACGCATTGACAAATGTTAAAATAATCCATAGTGTTTGTTACTGCAATAAAAGGAAACTTTAATTTATGATTATTTTTAAGTATCTAATATATGACATTGTTTTACATGGTTTATGTAGTTAAAACTTCTTGGTAAATTTTCCATCCTTGGATTTACATTTTTTATGTCATTCTTACAATAGAATTTTTTCTTTTGAAAATGAATGTGAAAACCTCTATCTTTCTGGACACAAGTTTTTTAGTTTGTACCTATTTTGATTGCTGCTACTTTGCACATATTGCGGTGTGAGTGTGTGTAAGTGTGTATGAGCCTGGAGATTGACCTCAGAGCCTGATGCTATCCTTGTGTTCTTTTGCTCAAGGATAGCACTCTATGATTTGAACTTCATTCAAAAATTTTGGTGGTTAAATAAAAATAAAGACTCTTAAGTTGCCAGAGTTGGCTTTGAACCCCTGTCCTCTGACTCAGCCTTTTGAGTAGCTAGGATTATAGGCGCTCAGCTACTGCTATTTTTGTTTGTCTACTTTTGTCTTATTTCTATTTACCTTTATTTTTCTTCTTTCTTTTTCTGACGTGATTTCTCTGTCTTTAAATTTTGAGGTTTATTTCCTTTTTTGCTTTTTTTTCCAGTATAGAATTAATAATTCTATTTTGTTACTTTTACTAGATGTCTTAGGTGCTTGATATTTATACCTAACAAAGTTATAGTGTGAATATGAATTTTGATCAATTCCATACAAGAAGCTTATGGTACTTTATTGTTAAATTATCTTTATGAGAGGAAGTGTCTAGTTTTGATCTACCAGCTACTCTTTCTCAGATATCTTTCGGAAGCACTTAAGGAAGTGCTGGATTGACCATCTTTAGCTTTCCTGGTGCTGGAATTACAGGCATGTGCAACCAAACCCATCTTAAAGTAATGCTACTTGTGTTGGAAGAGTCATTGCCCTCAAAGGTGTCTATTCCTGAATACCTGGAATTTGTAAATATGTGCATATGACTTTTCTGACATGAATGAATGAGGAATCTGAACATAGAGAAAATATCCTTACTTATCTGGGAGAATTGGCAATGTGGTCCCAAAGATCCTTGTAAATGAGGGAGGCAGGAGTTATGAAGACAAAGCAGTGTTGAAATGATGATGTGTCAAAAAAAAAAAAAAAAGAAACTCAATCATGAATTGTTGGTGAGCTTTGGAAATGGAAGAGGCCATGAGCCTGAGAATATAGACTGACTCTGAAAGCTTTAAAAGGCAAGGGCACAGTGCTCCTCGGAGGGAAAGAATATAACCTGCCAACCACCTTTACTTTAGCCAGTGACACACATTTTAGACTTCTCACTTCTGGAAATATGCTAAAATAAATTTGGGTTGTTTTAAGTCATGCTGTTTTGCTGTGACTGATTGCAATAGCAAGGAAACAAGGAACATATCACTTCATCCAATTATTGTGAAGATTTCCAAAGTTAATTGATCAGGAGAAAATGCTTTATAAACTGAAGTACTGCAGAAATGTTAATTATTGCTACTAAAATTAAAGTGAGTCCTAACTACTCTAATTATAAGGATGAAATCTGTTTCAAACAAAAATCTAGATTTAGAAATGGGCTAGTAAGTCTTTGCCATTTTCATCAACTTTAATAGGGTTCCTCCCCAAGGCGATGAACAGAACCATTAGAAGCAATCCTTCTGGGATCAACCTGAAATTAACTTTTGAGTTTTATCTCCCCAATATTCTCTAAAGCATAAATTAATAGAAAGCAATGTTCTCCTCCGAGCAGAGCAACTGCTTAAGTTAGCACTCCAGTAGCAGAACAGACGAATGAACTTGAGAAATAATCTGTCTTGGTTGGTGAAAAGAAAATTTAAGTCAAGAAACATCTGTTGCATATCTCATAATCCACTGTGGTGCACTTCTGATGATTATTTTTAAGGTGTTGTTACCTACAACTATATAGAGGAAATATTTCAAAACAGAACCAAATTCATTCTACCCTTTCATGTGTTTCCTTCTTTTCCCTTAAACTCAACCTCTGGTTTTACCACTAATTAACCCTCATTAGAAGATACAATGGCATAGTACTAATTACTATGGCATGGTACTAATTATTAGAGATTATCTCCTTTTAAGCCAGTTCTTACTGCCTTTGGGTATCAGAAAAAAAACATTTTGTATTAAGAAACAACCATACTTGAGCTTTAGGTTGACTGGTATATTTGTTTACAACTAATTACATTCAACAACAGGACTTTTGTAATTCTTGTTTATTTATTATTATTAATTCTTATTTCTGATTCTGTGGCTTGCACTCAGGACCTTGTGTTCACTCAGGGAGCCATGCCTCCAGTTCATGATTTTGTTGGTTAATAGGACACAACATCTCAAAGCCTTTATTACTCAGGCTAGCTTTGAACTACAGTTCAAATCCCTTGGATTTCAATCTCTGGAGTAGCTGGAATTACAAGTTTGAGCCACTGGTCCCCTGCCCATTGTTGATTGGGGGCTACTGGCAGGACTTTGATTTCAATGTTACCATGCTGTCAGCACTCTGGCCTGTGACTCCTATGTGAGTGTTTTATACTTCTCTGCTCTTACTCTTCTTTTCATCTGAGTATCATACCCTAACAGACAGGAAGAATGTAGCATTTTGCCACCATGTATTTATTTAGTTATATTCACATTGTATATTCCCTTTTGTCTTTTTACTCTTTGCATCCCAAATCATTCTTCATTTTCAGTTCAAGACACATGGTAGCTTATTTATGCCACTGTACTAACACTTTCTGGAGTACTTTGGTATTTGACTCCATGAAACTCTTGCGTGGAGTTTGTATGCCATGAGGCACATTCAGGTGGTAACTTCTATCTGGTTAGAGACCCATTTCATTATACTTCTTTGCCTTTTATGTCTGGTATGGTCCTTAGTATTAATCAGATTTTATCCAGTACTCCCTCAGTTCTCTTAAACTCCAATTTTTCTGGTCTATCTAGTTGGAAACTTCATTATGAGATTGATGAAAGCTGCTGCTTTCTAAGTTTCTATGTGCAAGTGGAAAGAAAAAAAAAGGGAAGGAAGAATTATGTATGGAAGGACCAAATGACCTTGATACTGAGCCAGAAACTGAAAGACATGTCCCTTACTATTCTTGCCCTTAGATCCGGCCTCTAGATTTGGCATCAGTGACTGTGGGTGGTATCTGAGATTGCTCATCTCAAATCATGTCTAGAGGGGGCCATTCCTGTGCCCTTACTTTGGATCATAAACCTCTAAGTAGAATCTGAGAAATCAGCCTTTTGATTCCAGTTTTAAATATGTAATAGATTCGTGTATTTTTTGTTTAATTGAAATGCATACTGATAAATTTGTAATCAGTATTGAAAGGCTTAGAAATTTTTTTTTAAATTGTTACATTTGTAAGTTTAATGTATTTAAACTTGGAGGATTTGCTCATGATATTAGGAAGATTTGTGTTAAGATCATACATTTAGCCAATCAGGCCTATGAAAGAGGGTACTTTTCAAATGCATTTTACACTTTTAAAGAGGATCTGATTATGTTTTTAAATGAGATTGTTTTTTTAAAGGGAATTTACTTTGTGTAACTTGAGCTGATCAAGGATAATCTAAGTTCACTGTGAAAGATACTTTATTTTAGGTAATATTTACTAGATTTATAAACAGGTAAGAAGATCTGCAAATTGAATTCTTAACGATGATTTAAGACAAATTATGGGTCTTTTTAAAAACATCAACAAACAAACATTTAAAACACAAATAGCTCTAGCTCTTTTTATGTGAAAAGAGTCCTTGGATAATATTCATCTTGGTACAACTAACAAGTCACTAGGTTTTCCCATGTGTCTTTAATAATGTCTTTTCTTTGCATTTCCAGGCCTTTTCTTCTGATCATTGTTCTGTCTTTTGTGTGCACCTATGGGTAACATTGCTTTTATTTGTTGTTGTTGTTCTAGTACACAGGGCTTGAACTCAGAGCCTGGGCACTGTCCCTCAACTTTTTTTTTTCTGTCCTCTCAAGAATGTCATAGATTATTCTACCTGGGTTGGCTTTGAATAGTGATCTTCTTATCTCAAATTCCTAAGTGACTATGTTCTTGGATAAGTATTCTCTTATAAACCTGAGATCTGAGATGCTTGTTAAACTGAAGCCTTTCTTCCCATTTCTTTGCTTATACCCAACTGTATGGTTTCCTGCTTTGCCTTTTAATTTCCTGCTGGAACCAGACACTTATCCAGGACCTCACAATAATTAGCAGCTTGTTTGGTTCTTTGAAATCTCTAACTCCAGGTTAATAAACCATGACTTACAAAGAAATCTCACTAAGTGTACTACATGTCTGTTTCTAACCAATTAACTTAGTAGATTGAAGACATATGATCTGCTTGCATGGCAAGTGCAGTGATTTCCAGTCCAGCTCTCCCAGCACCTGGCCTTTACCTCCTGGTTGTAAGTGTCACCCCTGATTGAAACTCAAGGTCTCTCAATTCTTTGAGCTTTGTTATTTCAACTGCTGGTTTTACTCTTGAGAGCAAGTCCTGCCACCTGGTTAGTTTCCCCATATCTAAGAGTCTTCCATTCCCTTCTGTCATTACTCTTCTGCTGCCCTGCTTGGGCACTCCCAGTGTGCAAAGAGCCTCAATGAGTTATTACCTTGCCCATCTGCAGTTCAATTATAATTGATGTTCATACGCATGGCCCTAAGTCACTGTAAGAGCTAAAGGTGCCTTCTAAATCATCAAGAAAGGAGTAAAATATGTTCAGTAAAATTTCATGTTTCCCACATTTTCATTTTGCAAAAATTGTAGTAACCCACACAGGAGAAACCGTTAACTCTCGATGAATCAGGTTCATCAACAGTAAATTCCTGAATAGCTTGATGAAAATTTTGTTCGGTATTCACACATCTGACCCATATGCACTGATTTGACACCTAATTTAGTATAAAGGAAGGTACTCTAAGGAGACAGCCTTTATGGCTTGGGGGCTCATATCAATAGGCTTTTAGGTTTTGTGGTTGCTGCTGGTTTTTTTTTCAGCCACACCTACACCTACAGTCTTCTGGATGATTTCTTTCCTTTTTTTTTCTTTTCTTTTTGGAGCATTTAATACCTTGTTCATCACTTCTCTCTCAAATGTACCTGCTTGATAATTCTTACTGAGGGAATGTTCACATTGTGACAGCCTGGAGAGCTCATTGTTCCCATTGGTATAAGTAGTAGGACTGTCTGGGTGGTTGTAGTTAATGAAATGAAGGGTGGCTATGAAAAATATCGTTTCTAAGCTGAACCATTTATGAGAAGACAGGCCATTTCATTTCTCTTGCTTGCTATTTAATAGTGTCTGCGTGTTGAGGTACATTGCCCCAAACAGACTCCCTAAGTCACCCCATGGAGGCAGCCGCTCCAAAAGCTACAACCATGCAGAAATTAGAAATATGGGGAGTTACTTGTTACCATTTAAGGACTAGGGTTGTTACTGCAGTATAAAGCATGCATTTATGAATCTTCTTCTTTTTTTTTTTTTTTTTTTTTTTGGCCAGTCCTGGGCCTTGGACTCAGGGCCTGAGCACTGTCCCTGGCTTCTTCCCGCTCAAGGCTAGCACTCTGCCACGTGAGCCACAGCGCCGCTTCTGGCCGTTTTTTCTGTATATGTGGTGCTGGGGAATCGAACCTAGGGCCTCGTGTATCCCAGGCAGGCACTCTTGCCACTAGGCTATATCCCCAGCCCCTGAATCTTCTGATACCAAGTACTATCAATTGAATTCTTTTTTTTTTTTTTTTTTTTTTTTTTTGGCCAGTCCTGGGCCTTGGACTCAGGGCCTGAGCACTGTCCCTGGCTTCTTCCCGCTCAAGGCTAGCACTCTACCACTTGAGCCACAGCGCCGCTTCTGGCCGTTTTCTGTATATGTGGTGCTGGGGAATCGAACCTAGGGCCTCTTGTATCCGAGGCAGGCACTCTTGCCACTAGGCTATATCCCCAGCCCCTCAATTGAATTCTTGATCTCTTTTCTGGGGTTCTTGTCACTCCATCTATGCAGTCCTTTAGTTGCATGTTGGTTCCTTTCAATCATTGTATCCATTTTGGTAAACTAAATGTTAAGTATCCTTCTCTCCAACTACCATCTCTTGTATTTCTAATTTCTGCATGATCAATTCTGTAAACTTCTAGCTTTTGTTATTCCTCTGTGCACACATCCCATTTGCGCTCCTCACCCAGATTAGATTGCATAGTTTGTCACAATAGCCACTTCTGTTCATATATCCCTATTCTTTTGTCTTCTCTCTCTTTTTGGCAGAACTCCAACCTGCATTAAACTGAACTTTCTAGAATCATGTTCATATTTGTGTACAGGCAAGGGGATATCACTGGAGAAAAACATGAGACTCTGTGTGGATCCTAATTGTCACCTAATTATTCCTATTATGTTATTCCAAGTTATTTCACTCTGTTCCTTGGATGACAATTTTGTACTTTCACCCCAATTTCCCATTATTTTCTCCCTCATTTCATTCATTGATGAGGGCCTTGCCTTCTTATTTTATTGAGAAAATATGAACAGTTGGAAAGATACTTTCACACATTTTTCAATAAGAAATCTGTTTTGGCTCCTTTCTCAAAACAGTCCCATCATGTTTGCACTGTATCTGGTTTCATAGGCCTGCTTGAAGTTGTTTGTCCTGCAATCATATCTCTTCTCCCTGCATTATAAATTTTCCTGACTTCACTGGCTCATCCAGTCAACATAAAAGCATGCTGTTGTATCTCCCAGTGTAGAAAGAAAACCAGAAATACCCCTTGCAACTGCATATCCCTACAGGCATCTCTGCATTTTTTTTTGTTCTCTTTAAATTTTAAAGTATATAATACGTGTACTACATGCTTTCTTCTTCCATGTTTTCCAAAGACCTTCCAATTAATAGTATGTGTATGTATCACTGGTTACTATCTCTTCCATAGCCAGATGTGTGTGTGTGTGTGTGTGTGTGTGTGTGTGTGTGTGTGTGCATGTTTCCATCTTTCTCCACGATTTGACACAACCACTTCAAGCAGAGACTGAAGTACTTTCTTCACCAGGATTCCTTTTCTTAGCTCTTTTTTCAGTGTCATTCTCTTCATTTTATTTGCCCCCCTCTCATCTTCCAGGCCCTTTTCCATGTTGGTTTGACACAGTGCTCTGGTTTTATGACTGTTACCTTCTTTCATCTGCCCTGACTCCCTAAGCTATGCCATTGGATGCATGACTTTAAATAATATCTATACCCTGCCTGCCTATGTCACCACTCTAGACTCCATATTCAAATTCTTACACAGACAGAGTTATGGGAACATTCAATTATAAAGAATATGAAGTGCAACTGAATTCATTCTTTGCTTTTTATTTTGTCGATTGAAATATATAAACAGACAACTTTTGCCATCTAAGTCATAAAGTGAGTCTCTATAAACCATTTAATCCTTCTTCCTGAGTTTGAATACTTTGAAATAGGAGGAGAACCTGATTATACTCAAGAATCCCAGAAAAGTTTAAAACTCAACCTAGGTGAAATTACTTTACCTTTTCCCTCAGATACTAACATTGGGTTGACCTTCATTGCTGTTTATATGCTAAATGCCTTTCCATTTATCTGCCTTAACAGACATGAGCCTCATTCTTCTGTGCCTTTCTTTTTTTTTAAGTTTCTTGTATAACTTGTTACCTCCGGCCTCATTTCCTCCCTCCCCCTCCCTCTACTCTCTCCCCCCCCATGAGTTGTTCAGTTGGTTTACACCAAATGGTTTTGTAAGTATTGCTTTCGGAGTTGTTTGTCTTTTTATCCTTTGTCTTTCAATTTTGATGTTCCTTTTCCCTTCCCTAACTTTTCACCTCAGCTCTGAAGGCATGCAAAAATGTAAGAGGCAATCGTTTTGAGATATTTTATAATCTAAGCAATTAATACTATTTAAATAATTAAGTCAGACTATAGTGTATTGGGTGTAAAAATTACCTCTTGATTTTGGAAAGTTATGTTCATCCCTAATTTCCAATGATATTTTAAACTTCTATTTTTTTTTTTTTGGTGGTGGTGTGCTTCCCACAGAAAACATTGTGCAAGTTAGCAAAATGATTCTTAGCATTGCAAAATCTGGCAAATTAGGGAATGTGGTCAACAATTGTGCAGAATTATGACAGTTTCTATTAATAAAGTTTTGATAGGGCTTTATAATGGGCAGAATGGAAAGACCACTGGAATGGAAATCATGGTACCAATAGGCATAAGCTGTTTCTGTTAAATAAGATCAAACTTAGTAGTTTGCAAGTCTGTGAGTTATGTATAGCTTTTATTTATTTATTTATTTATTTATTTATTTATTTATTTATTTATTTGTGCCAGTCCTGTGGCTTGAACTTAGGGCCTGGGTGCTGGCCCTGAGCTTTTGTGCTCAAGGCTAGCATTCTACCACTTGAGCCATAGTTCTCCTTCTGGAATCTTTGGTAGTTAATTGGAGATGGGATTCTCATGGGCTTTCTTGTATGGGCTGGCTTCAAACCACTATCATCAGATCTCAGCCTCCTGAGTAGTTAGAATTATAGGTATATTATTTATTTTTAGTTATCTTTAAGTATACATACAAAAGGGTTTAAATTCAGCATGTCAGTTTGTAAATACAATGCAAGTGTCACCACTTCCATTATTCCCCTCCATCTACCTTAACCACATTCATTCTCTTAAGTTAGCTGGTTTACTTTATATATATATGTACATTGAATATTATGATTGCATTTACCACCTTTCCCCTCTCCATTTGTTTGTCCCCCTTCCCCTTTGGTCCCCACTTTTTTTTAGACAAAATATATTTCAGCTTTCTGGTATTCATTTTGTTGATCTGTCAGTTCATTGTTGAGTTATACCAAGAGAATTCACCCTTGTGGATACCAGACTTTGATCATTTTGATTGTGTATATGTGTATATGGCCCTGTCTATTTTTTCTATTTTTGGGTTTTGAAGACTATACTTCTTTTCATAGTGGTTGCACCAGTTTACATTCCCACCAATAGCCTAACAGGGTTTTTCTTCCCCACACATGTATGCCAGCATTTGTTGTTGTTCATATTCTTAAGGCTTGCTATTCTAACTGGAGTGAGATGGAATCTCAATGTCCTTTATGGCCAAAGATATTAAGTGCCCCCTCTTCGGTATCTATATGCAGATGCCTGAAAATAAAGGTAAACTTAAGCCTTTCTATATTTTGCATTATGTAATGACCTTTACAAGCTTGTCCATCTGACTTCTCTATTTCTAGCAAAAATCAATCTCTGTCATGATATTCTTTGAGAACAGAATCCATGTTTTCTCTGCATTGTTTTCTGGGTTTACTGACATACACAATTCCTCCTTTGGAAAATGTTCTTTCTGGTTCGCTAGCCATGTAATTGTTTTGGTCCTTTCACATTTTTAAACAATTCATCTCCATTTTTTTGAGTATGAAATCAACATGCTCCAATGCCAGGAGACTTTATTTCCTGATCATGTATGATTAGTCCCAGAGTCAGGGAGGAGACTGAACTGTGCCTTCGAATTTTTCCCTAATTATTCAAACTGGAGAAAGGGGGAAAAAAGGCCTTCCTCATTTGTAATGAAACTAGGAAACAGGAAGTAGATGGCTTCACATTCTTTTGTTGCCTGCTACATAGAGAAAACTGATTTGAGAGCATGATGTCACACAAAGAAAGACCAAAGCAAGAGATAAAGAAAGAGGTAGGACTGGTGTGCATTTGAGAGTTTGAGGCCAGTGAAACCACTGTTCTTCCTGAACTTACTTAGCTTCTAATACGCTTGGTTTTTACTTAATCTGGTTTAACTTTCTATTGGTTACAGCCAAGATTAACTTCAAAATTTATTTTCATACAACATCAGATATGAAAATTTGTGGTAGAAGTGGTAGTTATTTTTTCCTCTCCTGTTATTTTTTTAAGCTATCATAATAATTGAAGACATATGGAAGAATTCTGGTATGAATTAGCATCAGTCACGTACAAAACTGCATACTGTCTGTTCTGTCCGTTTCATGCCTTCTCCTTTTTTATAATAGTCCCTGGCAAAAAAGAAGTAAAGGTTTAACCCTGGATACTGTTATCATATCTTTCTATGGAACTTGTGCTGCTTTAAAGCCAAGATATATACATACAACTCAAGCCAGACCAATGAGAGGCTTTCTCTAGATTTCTTCAAATTGGATGAGTAAGGAGATTCAGACTTGCAGAAATGCTATTGTATGAGTCATCTAGATCCATTACCATGTTGTTCAAGGGCGAGAGAATTAAGCTTACTGGTAGTGAGCCCTTGAGTCTTGTTTCCATGAGTGGATCCTGTGATTCACATCATCACCAGCTGGAGATCTAGGCTGAGTTCTTCAGAAACAGGAGTTGAGATGAGTTTGGACACACTGGGTATTTTGAGGTATCCACGGATATAGACCTGACTGAAGAGCCAGGGTTATCTCAACTAGTGGGAAGAGCTCTGCTTTGTCTTCAGTCAAAGGAGGGATTTCAACTCCTAAGGGAATTATGGACTATTTCTACTGGTTTCAAAGATGCAAAAACATGCTGAGGTTCAAAATTTTGATGGGCAGGTAGCCTCATTCCAAATGTTCAGTCCTTTCAACCAGGTCCTAGTCTTTATCTGGCAGCCTCTCTTGGTTGGGTAGTTTACCTTTTGAGACTTTCAGACACTCATTTAATAAGACAGCGTGTGGTCTAGATGTCTTATCCCCCCCCCTCTTTTTGTAGGCAGTGGAGTTTCCTGGTAAAAGACACAGAAGACTTTGAAACTTAATTTTCACTGGCTGTCAATTGCTTGCAAATTCATTCATTAACTTTTCTGGAAGGCTGGTTTCCAAAGGCTCATCCCAGGGCCAATAGCATCCATGTCATCTGGGGACTTGTTAAAAATGTCACTTCTTAGCCAGGCACTTTGTGGCTCACCCCTGTAATCCTAGCTACTCAAGTGGCTGAGATCTGAGGATCATAGTTCAAAGCCAACTGGAGCAGGAAAATCTATGACACTCTTAACTCCAATTAACCACAAAAAGCTGCAAGTAAAGCTGTGGCTCAAAGTGGGAGAGCATAAAAATTCAGGGACAGTGCCCAGACTTGAGTTCAAGCCCCAGGAACAGACATACCCCCACCCCTGCCCCAAAATACTTTATTCTTGGACTCTACTTCCACCTTCAAACTGCATCATCAAAAACATTCTTCTTAGGCCTGGAAGCTGTTACTTTACAAATTTTCCAAATAATTTTGATATGTGCTAGAGTTAGAAAATCATAATTTTGTATATTGGTGTCACTTATAATAGCAATAAACATTGTCTTCTCAGTTCAGAAATCCCAGTACTTCTTAAATGCCTGACATGTCATACCATACTGTTATGTACAGCTGTTATGGGTTTGATCCCCTTTCATATGGTACTGGGGATCCACCTACCCAGTGACTGAGGGCTAGTCTATTTTACATTAATATTCCATCATCTGAATCCCAACAAATGAATCCTGATAAATACACCTGAAAGATCTACAGGGACCCATGTGTGATGCATTTTTCTTAACATTATTAGTAATAAATCATTAGGTACTACATAATTACATACTACCTTGCTGCTTAAAATATTCCTTCCAGTGTCTCTATGAGTATAACAAGAATGCTGAGAGGAAAGGTAAGGTTGATTGCACAGTCTATGGCTCTCTCTGTTTGAATATTTCCCTTTTCTTTTATGATGAAATGAAACATAGTAATGTGGGCTAAGGTAGACACTTCTTATTATTCCAAGTACTGTAAGATGCTCTCATTATTTCGTTGTCTTTAATTGAAACTTGCTCCCGTAATCTCAGGAGGACTGAAGAGATAAAGACCTGTCCTCTAACCTCCTCAGAGACCCTTTCTGCATGATAGGCTGTCACTAGGATGACACAACCTATCCACAAAGCATATGACAGTGCTCAATGACAAGATTCTCTGCATTCTCTCTGGATATAGAAGCAGTTTCCAAATGACACATTTGATCCTATCATTTTGGCAGTCCTCACAACCAGCACCAATCACTGCTCTCAACTAACTGTGGCTTATATCAACTGTTAAGACAGATGAGCAGATTTCTCCATGGCAATTTCTGTATTTTTGCAGCTATTGCCTTAGTGGCCAGGTCTTTAAAAACTGAAATTCTAGTCTTGACTTCCATCTTTAGGAATTTTGACTATAGTAATTCCAAGTGATCAGCCTGAAAACATTTGGTTTAAACACATAATATGAGGCTGGCAAGTTAGAAATACAGATAATAAGTAATTTATATAATTTTCATATAACTATAGAAATAAAACTGGTAAGTTAGAAATATAGATAGAAGAAAGAAAATATTCTAGATGTCAATATTTTGATTAGTTGCTTAGGCTATATTCCCTAGGTTCAAGTTCTTATGCAAACCATTTGTTGAGGGAGTGAACTAAGAATTCCATGAAGGAAAGAAAAAGGTAGATCAAAAGTTAAGAAGGGGCTTCAAATATTTCCCATTGTATAGTCACAGATAATCATGCAAACGTTTGGCATCAAGAGAGAAGAAGACGGTTAATTAAAAAAAATCACTTGTAGAAAGCCACCAGCACAACAATGTTCATCGCAGCACAATTTGTCATAGCGAGAATCTGGAACCAACCCAGATGCCCCTCAGTAGACGAATGGATCAGGAAAATGTGGTACATATACACAATGGAATTTTATGCCTCTATCAGAAAGAATGACATTGCCCCATTTGTAAGGAAATGGAAGGACTTGGAAAAAATTATACTAAGTGAAGTGAGCCAGACCCAAAGAAACATGGGCTTTATGGTCTCCCTTATTGGGAATAATTAGCACAGGTTTAGGCAAGTCACAGCAGAGGATCACAAGAGCCCAATAGCTATACCCTTATGATCACATAAGATGATGCTAAGTGAAATGAACTCCATGTTATGGAAATGATTGTTATATCACAGTTGGAACTACTTTCAATGTCCCATGTGTATCTGTAGCTTCTATTATTGATGATGTTCTTGTATCACCTTCCTGTGATTGTATCTACACTATCTCTGTAATCTTATCTGAGTATATTGGAAACCGTGTATACTGGTATTAGAACTAGGAAATTGAAAGGGAATACCAAAATTGAGAGACACAGGGTAAAAAAGGAGAAACAACTACAAAAGCAATACTTGCAAAACTGTTTGGTGTAAGTGAACTGAACACCTGGGGGGGGGGGGGAAGGGTAAGGGGGAGGGGGGAGGGGGGTATGAGGGACAAGGTAACAAACAGTACAAGAAATGTATCCAATGCCTAACGTATGAAATTGTAACCTCTCTGTACATCAGTTTGATAATAAAAACTTAAAAAAAAATCACTTGTAGGAGTCAGGTGTTGGCTGTGGGTTGCCTCTAGGAGGGGAGGGTAGAGCATCCCACAAATCTTAGTGGGGTCAAAGGGCCAGTCACTCGTGTGGCGAGGTTCCAGTTATGAACCCTTTTTCATTGACACATGATGCGACTGGATCATGTTTGCATGAGCGTGGTGAAGGAAACTCAGGTCAATAACAGCATGTCATAGGTGAAAAATAGTTGACTGAATCTCTCACAAAACTGGTGAGGTTAATGATAACAAACAGTTTAATAGTATTTAATTTATATGAACACTGCTCAGAATGTTTCACAGCTGTGGAATCATTTAATCTTCACAAGATTTCTATGAAGTAGGTGACATTTTCTCTAGTATTCACAGGTGAAGAAACTATGAATGGTAAAAAATGTTGGCTATAATGTAGGAAGCAAGCACCAGAAACAGATAGGCAGTAGAAAATTAATGTGGACCATGTGTCTATAGGAGACGAAACAGGCTATGTGTGGTGATTATGTAAAGGATGGTATTCCACATAGAAATGGTTTGGACATATGAAGATATTGGGAAGCACTGGAGTAATGGCTCTAAAGCTTTTGAAAATGACATAGGTGATTCTGATAGTCAACCAATTCTCATAACTGCTAGTTAGGAATAGTAAATAACCCCTACCCCCAAACCTATCCGAGTTGTGCTCTAGGTTTTCTTGTTCTAAGTTGACATATGATCCTAAAAGCATTTGTGGAAGAACAAATGTGATTTGGCTCTAGTTTTAAGTTCCTATGAACTAAATTCAATGAGCTTCATTGACATAGAACTTACATATAGGAATATAGTATATCCAATGGGATATCAAGACGAGAGAATTCGTGTCATATTTCAGGCCAAAGCAAAAGGAAGTTGATGTATGCTTCAGTCTGGAAGTATCACTCCTCAGTGACACTCCTCCATGTTCCAGAAGGCTGCAGCAATGACAATGTAATAATTCTCTTCATCAAATCACATGATAGGAGGTTCTAAACAACAGGCTGGAGTACTGCTTGCTGACATGCGTTCAAGTTAATGTCCATTGCAACAGAGCTCTTCTCGATAGGAGTGGGATAACCCAAACATCTGCTTATGTCATGGTGACCCAGTGCTGGTGAACAGAAGAAATCACTGACAAGCAGCCAAGGCTGTATGGCAGCAAGTAAAATGAGCAATCAAATCTTCTCTGGCATGTGCTAGACAGAAAGAGTGATGACTTGCTGTGGTTTGATTCTACATGTTGAGAAAGGCCAGCTTGAGCCAATGTACCTCTTAATTCAAGAGAGGGGGAGCAGACCTGGAAGGAAGTAGACAGGAGAGTACTAGTTGGGAGTTTACTTAAATGAGGAGCCTAACAATGACCTGGGTGGATATTTGCATCATCAGACTGGTGGAGTAATTGGGAAAAGGAATAGCCAAGAGAGATGGTGGAATCAGAGCTTCCAAAGAGGGCAGAAAAGAAACTATGAGTTTTCACAATTCTGGAGTTTTCTCTTAATTGTGGTTAGCTGTGTCAGTGGTAATTCTTTCTCACCAAAGAAGAAATGCAAAATCCTTTGGTCAATGTATTTTGCCTAAAAGATAACTCATTCAAATGAAATCTGGAATGTTAAATTTATTCTGATATGAATGGCATCCTAGCAATTCTATAGATAATATTTTACTAATTTACTTAGCCTAGTTATTTGGAATTGTTTACACGGTTATTGTATTGATATTTTTTTCGATTTATGCTGTAAAACATAGAGTGAGGAAGATAAATCACTTCACCTTGATGAGGGAAATAAGAAAAAAACTGTAGGTTTTCTTTTTCTTTTTCTTCTTCTTGGACTGTAATGTTTTTGATAAAATGACTTAAAGGCATATGCTTCTTTGAGATAAAGTACATTTTACATCACCATTCTCCCCCTCATATCATGGGTCTCTGCCTTCAACTCCCTCACTACTAGCGCTGAGGCCTGTCTTATCTCTTCCTAACATACGTCCTGCTACGTTATATTTCTTACATGAATGGAAACCTTGTTTAAGCAAGGGAGGAAAATAATGATCACCTCACCTGCTTAAATAACTATGAGTAGGCTTTGGTTATCATCATTAAAATACGTTTACTTGGCAAGTTCTACTGGTATATGAATTACTCTATTAGAATTCCTCCACACTAGCGATTAGGGGATGCAAATATGGTTAAGTGACTATTTCCACATGCTTTTTAAGATTCAAGGCCATAGTGTCAGTAAAATGAAAAAGTAAGTTTTGGAATTAAAGCTTAGCCCTGATGCTAGCTTTTCTATTGACTACATGTGTGACCTTGGGGAAGCTAACTGACCTTGTTAGGGCCTCAGCTGTTTCATGTATGAAATAAGTATAAACTCTTCTTCATTGGGTGATGCTGAGAAAGGAGTACTAGTTGAAAACACCTGGGCCAGGTGCTTGGCACAGAGGAGTGCACACAAATATCATTTCTTCTCCTTCAAATAGTCATTTAATTTCCATATTTAAATTTTTTCCACTTGAGAATCATTGCTTACATGGTACTCCATTCTACAGAACTGTTGCTACTGTCTTCCAAAGGTGAGCCAACGTTGAATTTCTATAAGATAATAGGTAACCAAAGAACATTATTTTTGTGTGTGAAAATACAACCAGGAGCTGGTAGTCTTAGTTCTGGTTATTTTCTCTTCATTTTTTTTGATCATGTGCCCAAATCTTTCCATTTTTATATTGAAACTTTCAAATGTTAGCAAAATGAGCACTTTTCAGTTCCTCGGGAAACAGTTCAGCATTTATATTGTAGAAGGGACTAAATGAGTGACAATTTCCTGAACACTTGTGAAAAATAGATTAATGTAAAGGACTCATAAATAATGGACATTAAAAGTCTTATGGGTGCAAATACAAGCTACTTGCCTTTAATATTATTTTTCCAATGTCCGGTTAATAATTCTAAAGATCCATGTAAATAGCCAAAATGCCCACATAAAACAATGATATTATGATATCAGTGTGGCTGGAAGTTCAGCTGGCAAATGGGCTGGAAAGCTGAGAATAAGCTTTGATTCCTTCTAAACACAAGAGCACATTCTGGGTTTTGAAGTCTTATCATTCCCTAAATATAAAGAGAATTGGGTTTAGGGCAGTGTGAGGTAGTAAAAGGATATGTGTTTGGGGGCTAGATATTCTCTGTTTAACACTCAGCAGAGGAATAGCCAGCTGGACACATTTGAGAAAATCATTTGTCCATCTGTGCCTCTGTGCCTGAGAAAGGGGGATGGTGCATTTAGACTTTATGGTTAGTGTGAGAATTTAAGGAAGCCATGTATGGTCACAATGTCTCACACATACTGGATTGTCACTAAGGGTCCCTGTTTTCAAATAAGGCTATCCTATGTACAATTTCAGTGGTTCAAACAAGCCAGTCCTAAAAAGCTGAAATCTCACCAGGTTCTCATGGAGAAAATTGAAGAATTTTATGAAATAATAGCAGGAACATATGGAGTAGATTTCCAATTTGAACATACTCTGGCCTTAGGATTAAGATGAAAATCATTGGCTTTTATCTACACTGAAATGTTTGACAGGAGTTCAGCACATTTGACCCTTCTCAAAATTGACTAAGTTTGCCAACACCAAGGAACTAGGAAACGTTAGGTGAAGAAATATGTCTACTTTCAAGCTTTTAGAATCCATTCTATTTAAAGTTCCTGGTTTACACATACAGCTGATTATTGTGAGGTTGACTATGAACACTTCTTAATATTGTGACTATTTCCTCCCTGCCTCCATGTTCATTTCTGGTGGCACTTTTGAGAGCTTAAATCACTAGCTTAAGCAAAGTATTTTCTCCAGCATTACTGTCTAGCTCACTCCTCAAATTATGCAGCAGTTGGATGAGGTTCAATTGCTTCTGAGAGACTGTTGTTTGACTTTTAGATTCCATTCACATGACTTTCCCCTTCATAACTCATAGATGATCATTAATAATAAATGCTGTCAAGAGTATGTTGTCAAGAGTATGTTATGTGAAAACTCCTATTAAGAGGCCGAACTTCTAAGGCAAGACCTATTAAGCTGTAGTAAGACATCAAAGTTAGAAGAAAAGTTACTGCCTTCTGAATTATGCTCCTTATTTTCTATCCCAACCTTTTGTAGGAGTCTTCTCATCTTAATGCTATTGAATAGTAGAATTACCGATTTAGAAAATGTTAGAACTGAGAGTTCATTAGTCTCTCCTTCTAAGTGGTAAGACAATAAATGATATATTTTCTTTCCAAGATTTAAAAGCATTTAAGTTGCATGAACCACAAGTAGGTTGTGCCATCATCTAAAATGATACTTGAGTCAAGGCCATGATAAAGAATGGGAGACGAGGTTGCTTATGAGCTCACTGACAAATAAGCAATAAGGGGACATATTTTGGATTTTAATAGGTTAGGACACATTTTTCTCAGTTTTACTGTGTGACTCAATTACTCAATTCCATAAACCTTAGTATCTGGATCATATAAGTGATCTTAAGGATACTGCCATGTATGAATATCATAGTAAGTTTTCAAAGCAATGTATGCAAGCCTCACATCCTATACAGGGTCTCAATCAATGATCGTTATGAACACTCCTGTAAATGAGTCTAAATCACCATGATCTATAACACTGGGTGCTCTTTGAAAGACAGAAAATGAGATCATTCCAAGTGTCCAGCAACTGGTTCCAACTTATAGACTACCTATACAGAATCTCACTGAGTAAAGGTCTTGGTTGGCTCTGTGTAACAAGGTGACACTGAAGAAGCCCAAGGAGTCCAGACTCTCAAGTGATGGAAGATTATTGTTCACTTTAGCACTGTAGATAACTTTGCACCTAGACATAGCTGCCTTCTGGTTTTGTAACCTTGAACATATTATTGAAGTACTTAAACTTTAGTTTCCACATCCGTTAAAAATGGTAATCTTAGGAACGATTATAATTTTTGTCAGGTTGTTATGCACTGAAATGCTTACTCCAATGCTGGACAATCATAGGGCACCAAATCTTTCTCCTCTCTCATGCATTTTCTACCTCTGTTTCTGTATCCTTCATCCATCCATCCATTTACACATATACACAAACACATTGGTGGTGACATAACATTAAATTTATAATCTTAACTATTTTTAAATGGTGTGGACTACATTCACAACATATCGCCACCATCTGCTTCCAGAACTTTTTTCACCTTGCAAAGTGAAAACTCTGTATCCACTTAAACAAGTTCCTATTCTTCCTCCTCTTCAGCCCCCAGACATCATTATTCCATTTTCTGTCTCTCTGAATTTAACTTCTATAGCTACCTCATATAAACATACATACATACACACACATATATATGCACATATATACACACATATAATTGAGTGGTTTATTTCATATGGCATAATGCCCTCAAAATTCACTCAGGCCAAATTGAGTCACAATTTCTGTCTTTTGAAAAGCTGAATAATACTCTACCCACCCACCCACCTATCCATCCATCCATCCATCCATCCATCCATCCATCCATCCATTGATCCATATAGGTTGCTTCTACCTCTTGGCTACTGTGAATAATGCTGCTGTGAATACAGGAGTGCAGATCAGCCTTTAAGACATCATTTCCAGTCCTTTTGAGTATATTCCCTGGAAGGGAATGGCTGAATCATATGGTAGTTCCACTGCACTGGGTCCCATAGTTCTGCCATTTTACATTGTCACCAACAATTAAGGGTTCTAGTAGGTCCATCTTTTTTCCTCAGTAATTGTTATTTTCCTGAATTGTTGTGGTAGTTTTCATCTTCATGAATGAGAGGTGGATAAATATATGTCTAAATACCAAATTTATATTCTTTTATTTTACACACAACTATCTCTGTGACCAACTGTTTACAACTCTCTTCATAAGCTTTCTCCACTTATTGGCCACATGTTAGCTCTCTGGTGTGCTCTCCCCACCCTGAGGGACTGAAAGCTCTGACAAGTTGTTCTCTTGAGTACTTTGGTCAGCCTATGCAAAACTAACTAAAAGAGGAGTTAATGAAGGGATAAGAGTTGCAGGCTGTTGTCTCAGATTTCTTGAGTTTGCAATACAGTTCTATCTGTCTTCCAGTTTCAACACTTTCCATTCGCAATGTGGAAGTTCTGCTAAGGAACTGAGAATTTAAGTAGTTATGTGTAACCACTATAGAAACTACTGTAAATTGACTCTAGGTAGAAAGAGGAGCAGGAAAGAAGTAAGAGGATGATCCTGGAGAGAGGGAGGAAGCTGGCTGGCTCTCTAACATTGGTGTTTTCAGAACAAGGGGCACATGGTTCTGTGGGTGTAAAGGAGGGGTCTGGTGGGTTTGGATTCTGTCAAGGGTAGAGGCTGTGGAAGGAAATCAGTGGGTTTCCGCTAATGGATTCCATTTTCTCTGCAGGATGGAAATTGAGGTCATCTCCTATGGGGGGGGTGGTGGTTGATAGGAAGTTGGAGGTTTCAAGAAAGTTGAGAAGATTGAAAACAGCTTCCTAGAGAAGACAGGAAGCTGACTAGGGAAATATATGAAGTCTGTTGAGCAATTTCTTGTGTGTGTGTGTGTTTTAATGAGGAAACTAAGACATAGTAAGGTTACAGTTTGCTCAATGTCTCTTAAATCCAGAGGACAAAGTTCGTCCTTGAAGATTTCTGATTTAATATTCACAGCTTATGTGCTTTTTAGTGACATTGGGGTTTGAATTTAGGTCTCCAAAAGTGTAAGGCCCATGTCTGACACTAGAGCCATGTCCCCGCAACCCCCAGCTCTTTTTTGGTTTAGCTATGTTTTGTTTTATTTTGAGATAAGGACTCATGCTTTTGTCCAAGGCTGACCTCAGACTGATTCTCCTACCTATGGCTTTCTCTGTAGCTTGGGTTGCAGATACGCACCAGCTTTCCTCATTTGTTGATTTTAATGTGGTCTTGCTAACATTTTCTTTAGGCTGCCCTTAAACCACAATCATACTGAACTCTATCTCTGTCTCCTGAGTAGCTGGGCTTATAGACAAGTGCAGCTATGCCTGGCTAATAGTTCTTAATACTATCCATCAGTTGGCTCCCACACACTACAGCTTTCTTGATACTACCTACCTCTACCACTCATCACACCTACATCACTTCTATCACAAAATTCCTGTGTGTGTAGGACCCACTGTTAATTTCATCCTTATGTTCCTATGATGCCTAGAACACAGAAGAGTCTTAGTAAGTATTGAGCAAGTAGATGAATAAAGAAAGATACAAGAGGCACATTCACACATATGATCTGCTCCATTACTACCAATTTCTGTCTGACACACAGCTCAAGACTCTATTAAAAGGGTAGTTCGGTGAGGAATAATCTAAAGTCAAATGAAATTATGCAATGTAAAAAATGGCTGATAGCTTTGATACTTTTTTTAACTTTTGATTTATATAGAAGCTGGATGCAGCCTAAAAACTAACACTTGGGTGATTCCTTTTTCTCTAGCATAACTGACATCACAGAGTTCATGCCCTTATATTTCACTCTCAAGGCAATAAACAAACATTGGGATTGGTCAGAGCCCTGACCTTGTAGATGACTAAAGGCCCCCTAGAGTTAAATTCTAACTAAGATTTCCCACCTGAGACTAAAGTATCATTTTCTGGTGTATTTACCAATGATGTTACACTTTATCTTAGCAAATATTTAATTTGTTGAGCGAAAACATGTCATGAATGCATTACTCACAAGTTTCCATATTGTCCAAAGATTCTTACAAATGGCAGAAATATAACTTCTGGGGTCTTATTAATATAGGAGAAGCAAAGCCAAAGAGCAAAGTTTAGAGGATTCCAAGGGAAAGTGTGTGTGTGTGTGTGTGTGTGTGTGTGTGTGTGTGTGTGTGTGTAAAACAGAGGCTAGAAGTAAGGGCTAACTGACAGGATAAGGCTGATTGGCCAGTCATCAGCACCTCAGTTGCGCTAGTTCTGCCTTGATTTGAAATCCAAGGACATAAGGAAATAAGCATCTTAAAAATCAAGAAAATATGATGAGATCACTTCATTTCCTTTTTTTATCTTCTTTTTTCAACACTCTTCCCTTTGTTCATTTAAATGTACAACTGACAAAGGAGAAAGCTAAGGATGGAATGGGATTTTGAGGAACATTCATGATATATTTTTCTATAATGTCTGAGCTTTTGAGCTGAAATGCCTTCAAGAAAATAAAATACTTCTTGACATGGATGGTTGTGAGACTGTGGTATTATCCAGTATCCTGGAAAACCAACAGAGACTAGTTAAAGGGGAAAAATGTTTTTTATTGATAAGCACTCTTAAAAACCAATTATTTGCCTTGCAAGCTGAAATCTGACCGTAGAAGCAGATTTCTTGATTTCCCAAGTGACTTCATAAAGGATTTGGGTTAACTCTAATTCCAAAAATCCAAGGAAAATAAATTTTATCCAGATGTTGGGCTTGGAGAATCATGTTGCACTACAAACAAAACTGAGCATTTGTTTTTTAGAAAATCTTCCTACTGTATATAATTCACAGCAAAGGTTATACATGTCTGCATTCTTGTCACAGTCTCCTGTGTTTTGCCTCTGAATACCACTTTACCACTTCGGAATCTCCAGCATTTCTGTGTTTGTCGACAATGCGCATGATTAAAATGATATTTTCATATTTCAGTGTAGTTGCAGCTCCTTAAAGCAGAGGGTTGTAAGTGCAAAAAAAAAAAAAAAGAGAGAGAGAGAGAGAGAGAGATGCAGTTCCCTAATGGCTTATTACCATCACATTTGCAATTCAGATCAGCTCTAAATTGACTGAAATTTTTAAACACATAGCAGGCAGTTTAAACTAATGATTGTCTGGAGGTTCACGACTGACATGAACTAAGCTTCTGCTCAAAACAAATTGCAAATAATTCCTCCCTTAGAGTCAAAATGTCACTTTTAAAATTCCATGTTACTGCTAGATTTTTTGTCAGCTACATACCAAAAAAAAGGAAAAACAAATCTGCTTTATGGTGCATGTTCCACCTTTGAAAGAACTGAGCAACATGGTTTCCCTATTAAAAAAAGAAAGAACACAACAAATCGTATTGATAGATACATGTATGGGTCTACATCAGTTTTCCTAGGAATGCCCCCTCCACCCCCACTTCTCCTTCAAAAATCCTAATTGTAAAGTAAAACACCCTTGGGGCAATGGTAGGCCCAAGTTGCTTAGCAACCCGCAGCAGGTAGCTAGGCTTCAGCTGCAGCTGTCCTGATTCTTTCCTAAGAACCTTCTTATTACTGTTTGTGTTAATCTTTAACCAGGCTTTTAAACCATAGTCTTTCTTCAGGGTCTCTGGTTGTTAGATTGCAGGAGCCTACTCAAATGTTGTCCCAGAGGTAATGGTATTAAGGGTGGCTATTGAATGTTTGAAGAGTGATAAGCTCTGAAAGGGATTAGAATTGCATGTTCCAACTAACCTTATTTTGCATTCTGAAAAAAAAATGTCATGAAAATTGTACCCTCCTCCAAACAATGGTTGGTGTTGACACACAATGTTCAACCTGGTTTTTGCTCCCAGCTTGTAAACTCAGGGAAACAACCTGCTTTCCCCATACTCATTCTCTTACAAAGACTCTCATTCTCTTACAAAGACCACTTAAGGAATTCATTTAGAATTTGTAGGTAGCTGTGAAATGGTTTCAGTCTCTCAGATTAATTATGAGAGAGCAAATGTAGATGGCTAGAGGCATATAAAGATGGATAGAACAGGAGATTGAGAGAATCTTTCTTTAGAAAGAAATATTCTAGGTAGAGAGAGTGGAGGGAGGCTTTCCAATATTCCTCAAACGTTGCACTCTATGGTTGGGAGTGAAATCAACTAATTATTCAGGGATAAAAAATGGTAGGTGGCAAAAGATGAAGTACATTAAAAATAATGTAGCAATTTCTACTATGTGGTGAGCTTTGCCTAACACTCAGAGATCGCCCACAATGATTATTAACCAATGAGATTGAGCTCATGAAACACTTTAAAAATAAGATCATTCCTATATTCCCATGATTACAGCATCAGGCAAAGTGAATAAGAGAGCTGCCCTGAGGTGTTTTCACTCAACCCCTTTCTCTCAGTAATTAAAAAAACAAAAACAAAACACAACTAAAAAAAAAAAAAAGTCTCACCAATGATTCAGTCCCTGAGCCTTCATTCTGTGTCATTTAAAAAGAATTTAGGCCTTTTTCCATTATAACATATGTTTTCAGATCTGGACCTATGTTGTAACACAGTATGTGCCTAATGATAGCGATTAACTGACTTGGAAATTAGAATATGAAGAAGATAACATTTTCCTATTTTCTGATGCTCACTGGAGTTAATTGGTGTAGATATAATCTTCAGACTGGTTTAAACACACACACACGCACGCACACACACACACACACACACAGATTCACATCTCAATTTCTGAATCGCATCAATTTTTTTTTCCTATACATTGGACAACTGTTTTTTTTTTAACTTAAGGGAAAACTGTTAGATTTTTTTTAAGTAGGTAGTCGGTAAAGGAGAATGCCACGTTGTATTCAGGCAGGAGAGAAAAGTTTATTATCAAACTGCTGGCCGGTGGCCAAGATAATCCATAGCTGGCTAGAAGGGAGAGAAGGGGCCACCCCTACCCAGCCCTGCCTTATCTAGGGCAGGGGCAGAGGGTGTGGCCAGGTGGATTAGGATGTGACCTCAGGGAAAGGGGAGGTAACTGCCTCCAGGTCTGCTGGTTACCCAGGTAACTGGGTGGAGACTTAATGAGGTGGGGGGCATCTACATGGAGCCTTCCAGGGACCCACCTTACTAAAACCAACAACTTCAAAGGATAGCCTCCTCCCAAAGGTAGAGAGCTGAGTCTCCACTACCTACCAGAAAACACATTCATTAGTTCAGTTTTAGTTGTCCGATCTCACCAAACATGAAACACAAGGAAAAGGAATCATAGTTTAATCGAAGAAACTGGAGTAGGGAGCTTGTTATTAGATTTTAGAATGCCATATTTAGACATCCTGCAAGTCTCATGACATCAGAAAAATGGCCTCAGCAAGAAGTGGAACGTGGGTGTCCACTTAAAAATAGGCTTACATTTAGAAGACTGATGTTTTCTTTTCAAGAAACTTAAGCCGTATCTGTTAGAAACAACAAACTCTCTAATTTTGATGTGTTTCTTATTTAAACTTCAACCTCTGCCTTTTGCCTGTCTCTTGACCTATGATAATTTACTCTGTTACATGAACAATTGCCCAAGTGGATCAATTAAATTCTGAATACAGCTGATATTGATTACATTTTAGCTAATAAAAACATTCTTGTAGAATCAATCATCAAGGTAACTTATAAAAATTATCTCCTTGAGGTACCTGGGAATTCAAGGAGGTTGGGCGCGGGGGTGGGAGGGGTGGGCTCTATCAGTAAACATGTTGATAGATTTCATCCTATCCATGATACTTCAGTTTGCCAGGTGACAATTTGTCAAATGTCCTTACAGGACAACATGAACCAATTTATGTTGTAGCCTCTTTGTCCTTTCCATTGTGCTTAGGATATGCCAGTCAGCCATTAATCCACCTACCAGAACTATACCACCAGCTCCCAGGGGTAGGGGAGGCCCATTGTGGCCTATACAATTTCCATTCTGGTTTATTACAAGCATAAAACAAGTAATTATCATCATCACCTTCTTCCTCTTCTTCTTCCTCCTCCTCCCCCTTCCTCCTCTTCTTCTACTTTCTTTTCCTTCTCTTTCTTCCTTCTTCCTTCATCCTTCTCCTTTTTATCCTCCTCCTTCCTCCTCCCTTCCCCTCCTCCCACTCCCTTCCATCCTCCCCCCTCCTCCTCCTCCTTCCTCCTCCCCCCTTCCTCCCTCCTCCTCTTCCTCCTTCTCTGGATAATTGATGTTTTGGGTGTCTTGGTATTTTAATCAGATAGTCTTTTTCATTGAGTAATTGCAGGTGGTTAAACAGCATCCTTACCTTCTACCCTGTAGATACTAACTGTATCTTTCTAAAGTTGTGATATTGTAAGGTGATAAATCATAGAAGCCACTTTCTGAGAGGTTGAATTTTGGAGTCCTTATTAAACTGGTAGCAGTCTGCAGGCAGCCAATTGTTACAAAGGAGTGCAGCTTGCAAATACACTAACACAATCAGGCAACAGGCCAGAGAGGAAAGAAAGAACAAAAACAATATGAACAAACCAATTCAGCTCCAACGAAGAGCTGAAGTGGGATGCCAGGGTGACTGGAGATGAGCCAGGAGCCAGGACAGAGTGTTAATAAAATGGAGGAGAAAGGAACGAAACAGGCCGAACTAGATCTACAGGTGAGGACTGTTGATTGAGATAGAGCAGCAAGGAACACAGCTTCAAGACTGTGCAAGGGGGTGAATTTGGGATCAGGCTTATGTGGGGTCTGAGCAAGGAGGCAAAAGTTAATGAAAAGACCTTTAGGTTTAGGAAGTTGGGGACTTTTTGGTTGGGCCCACAATGGGCTGTTTACAGCCAGGTTAGGTGACTTGCCCGGCCTGCAAATCAAAGCAGGTTCATGCATACCTAGAACTTTGCCTGGTGCCTGTATGTGTCTGGGACAATAGGGTCAATCCTTCACACAGGATGTGAATATGGAAACATATGGCATAGTGTAATGACACCTGTGCTGATCTAGGCCTAAATAGGGTCAGGGCAGGGGCCAGGGTCAGAGGAAATTCCCAGTCCCAGGCACTGGACTGACGACGAGTTTAGTAATTTGTCAACCAGCGCTACAAATAACGACATCTATTCTAGAGCCAATAGATTCAAGTGTATGTTTTATGGCAATTACTGCATGACTTCATAAGAACAGTGATATTTGAGAAGTGCTTGTTTAGTATATTATCTTGAACAGTAGCCTAGACATTTTAGCACACTTCGTCTGAAAGTTGGTGTATACACACACTGTATTTGAAGCAAAGTTAATAGAAATATTTAAGAAAAGGTAGAGGGAGGGATTGAATAATCAAAAAATAAAAAATCGCCTGCCCTCAAAGTTGCCATGTTTGCCTCATAGGAATCTAAATGAATAATACTTTGCAAATGGTTCTCTAGGGCTGGGGATATGGCCTAGTGGCAAGAGAGCTTGCCTCGTATACATGAGGCCCTGGATTCGATTCCCCAGCACCACATATACAGAAAACGGCCAGAAGAGGCGCTGTGGCTCAAGTGGCAGAGTGCTAGCCTTGAACAAAAGGAAGCCAGGGACAGTGCTCAGGCCCTGAGTCCAAGGCCCACTGCCCCCCCCCAAAAAAAAGGAAATGCAAATGGTTCTCTATTTCCTAAGGTAATTCATAAATCACACAAACCATATGCTGTAATTTATCATGTGTTTCTTACATACGAGGTCCTAGATTTGGTGCCATAATCTTCACAGCAGCTCTTTGAAGTTGTGACTTCATTTGCCCAATGAGGAAACTAAGAATTAAGAGTAACTAAAGACTTTCATCTTGGATTTACACTCTGTTCAGTGAAGGTACCCATCACCCATGCCCTTTACATCTTGCTGTTCTGTCTGCCTTCCCTTCTGAGGAGGGAAAATTGATCATGGACGATTTCTCCAAGCTGAATTACTCAATGTCTAAACAAGGTCTGCACAGCTTTTCAACGTTGGGGATGAACAAGGGAAAGAATCATAATCACCATCATCATTATGTTTTCTAAATTTCATTTGTTCTCTCTTCTTCAGCAGGGGTCTCGTTATACCTTGAGATGATCAGAGCAAAGCCAGAAGGTCCAGGTGAAAAGTCCAGGCTTACCCATTTCCATATTTTTACATGGAAGAAGTAGGGTTCTTGTTTCACATAACAAAGCCAAGTCCTTTATTGTGAGAGCCATCACTGGCAAGGACTCTTTTCTCTCACTTGATTCCTTGATTTTTCTCCTGATTGCTCAGAGTGTGCACTCTAAACTCTGATTAGTTAGTGCCAGGGTCTGATGAACTGACAGGATCTGAAAGACAACTAAATGTGACAGCATTTAGTTGGAAATGACCAGTTCTATGATTATTTCCTTCATCAGAAATATCCTGTTTTCTTGGATGACTCTCTTCTGCTGTATCACCAACAATTTTTTTTCCTCTAATTCAACCTATATTCCATCAGACAGTATTCCCTGCTTCCGGTTTCATCACCATGGTGATACTATGTGCTTATGCCTTTATTAAAAATTTATCTTAAATAGATCTTCCAGGGACTAGTCTTTTGTGCCAGGTCAGGACAGTTTTTTCTGTTTCAAATTTGTTGTAATATCCAGATACTGAGAACTTGTGTGCAAACATTATTCCACATTACTATAAAGGGAAATGTAGTAAAATGCTTAAAATTAGATAGCTGTTATTCCTACTATCTGGGTATATATGGAAAAGGCTTTTATATGCATTCTATCCTTACTTTATAAGCTCAGTAGCCACAATGTCTTTTTAAAGAAGAATTTTATTTAAGTTTGGATTAGCTTATATGAAGAGCTATCATTTGGTAAATTACAAACTTTAATGTTGCTACTCCAGGAGCATATCCTAGAAAATTCTAGAGATATTCACAAAGGGTTTATATGAAATGAATAGACCTCTACTACATAAAAGTTTAAAAAAGAGAAGTATTGTCCATTTGTAAGGGAAGGATCACATAGTAGTATAACAATATTGTTGAATAATGAACATCTCTTAGAAATGATAAAGCAATGGATTTTAGTGATTGGGAAAGGATTACTGTGTTTCTTAAAAATAGTCAAAATTGACAAATAATAGGATTTCTATCTCTATAGGTTTATCAATAGCTTATTAGTTAATATCTTTAGCTATGGGTACATCTATTTATGAAATTGAAGAAAATAGTAGCTATTAATAATGACTACAACTGGTTTTGTGAGCTTATGGGTGATTACATTCCATTTAAAACATGCCTTTATTTTCTACAGTTTTTTAAGTAATCCAAAGTGCTTTTTAAGTCTGAAAGGAAAATGGATATTTAAATACAAAATTAAGCTAATTTAATTCCTTCTGAATTGTAGTAATATAATTAAGAGGTGCCTGAGATTTTGCACATTTTTCTTTAAAAAGTCTATTGTTATAGAAACTACTCTTAGCCTGGTACTGTTGTTTCAAAAGAGGGTTTGGAACAATTATTGTAGATGAAGGACAGAGACTATTGTCTTCACTACAGATAATGAAAAATGAGTTATAAGGAGATAGGCACAAAATCAGGGGACATTGTCCCATGTGTGTATAAATTAAATAGCTAATTTTCATAAAAGGTCAAATCTGCACTCTGCAGATGGTTTTGACAAAAGAAAAAATTACAGGGATATTTTTCATTATAGTAAAACAAAAATGTACTTAAATAGCACACAATCTTAGAAGATGGTTGGATGCTTTTATCTAAGGAAATGATGAATGGGCCATGAGGGGGAGAAATACTCAAAGGTAGTCCTAGGATAGTAAGAAAAGAAAAAGCATGGGATTTTGATCACAAGAACTATGGATTTTAGATCTGACTCTGCCATAAAGATAAAGGTTTGATTGTATACTATCTTAAAATTATTTTTCAGCATATAGAATCTGACTTATATTACCATTTCCTATATTCTTGTAGTGTAGATCAAGTGATGAGAGCTTATCATGCTGAACCTTGACACAGATTCTTGGCTAATCAACACACTGGGTGGGATCCTATGGAAATACTGGGACATATTTGTTGGCCAGTTAGCTCCATTAGTCCACCCAACTGCATGAAGCCAAGCAATGTGGAAAGCGGATCTAAGCCCACTACGTCTCTTTTGATTTCAAGGAACAGTGCTTTCTCAGCTTTCTCATTTGGATCACTGTGTCTACATGTAGAAGTACCTCATTTTTCCTAAAGTATTGGCGTGAATTTGTACAGTGAAGTCATGATGGTACTACATTGCCTTCATTGCTGCAGGTTTGTAATGTTGTCTTGGGATTAGTATAAATACTCCAAATTTAATTTTCCCTCAAAGTAGTTCCCCACATTTTTTTTTTTTTTCAGGCAGGAGAGAAAAGTTTATTACCGAACTGCTGGCCTGTGGCCGAGATGATCCATGGCCGGAGAGAAGGGGTGACCCCTGACAGGCCCTGCCCTATCTAGGGCCGGGGTGTGGGGAGTGTGGCCAGGTGGATTAGGATGTGACCTCAGGGAAAGGGGAGTTAACTTCCTTGCCTCCAGGTCTGCTGCTTGCCCAGGTAACTGGGTGGAGGCTTAATGAGGTAGTTCCCTACATTTTTAATGTCCAACCATCCCTGATCCATCATTACTATTGGGTTGTTTTACAACCTTCCTGTGTAGACACTGTCTACATCTGGTTGCACAAGAACCTACCAAAGAGTAGATTTCAAATACCTGGACTCCTTCTGTGCTCTTATTTTCCCCTTTGTTAATCTTGTAACTTGGTGATGCTCTATTTGTTTTCCTTGCTGATCAACACTTGTGGGTCAACTCTGGCTTTGGCCATCCATTCAGTTTCCCTACCATGCTGTGAGCTGGAGCACAGCTTTCCAACCAAATCTTCATCCAGTTTTATGGAAAATGTTCACTTAGATACTTGTTCTTTCTTGAGTAGTCTCCATAAACATAGAATTTGCTTAAATCCATCTATGCTATTACAAATCACTATGGCTATTGTTTATAACAACCCTATTTTTTCAAATTTCTGTGTGTTTTTGTCATTTTGTACACTATTGAATCACATTTTAGTGAAATATATCTATCACATGGTAAATTGTCTATCTTCAAAGTATATAATTTGATATGTTATGACATATGCATATAGTGATAAAAATCTACATAATTCAGTATATATTTATCACCTTCCCAAGTTTCTTTATGTCACCTGATATCTTGGAACCACATAAAGAGAAATTGAGCTAGGGCTTTGTTAGTTGGGTTCATAGGTGGTTAGTTGGGTTTAGGGGTCTCCCCGTTTTTATAGTTAACTATAATGATGGTGGTAATACTGACCTAGGAATTGCTTTCTTCAATGATCTATACTGCCTGCTGTTCTGACCAGCATCTTGATAGGAAGTTTCAGGGCCTTGGAAAAATGTCCTATGTTACTGAGCAAGGTAGATAATATAGGGAAAACATTCTCAAATTATATAAATATATAGAGACAGGATCTTGTGTGAAAAAATTATCCTGAATAGTACATTTACATGTGCAAACACTTGACTTGATAGAAGTTTTCCAACAAAACTGTTCAGGAAAGTTTTAATAATACATAATTTATCCAGAAGCTAAAACCAGAGGAAACTAAGGGTAGAAATGAATTAGTTTATGCTTTAAAAGAGAGTATATTTCTTACCTAATCTCTTTAAAAATAATTACTTTTTTTCATATGAACTGAGAAAAGAGAGTGAAGCCAAAATATACAGGAACAATGTATTGTCGGGCTGAGGCCAAAAGGTTATTAAAAATCTTATTTTCTTGGAGTGTCTGTGGTATTTGTCAGAATTTACACATTAAAATCTGTTGTGATTTTTCATTTCAAATAAATTCTAATTGTCTACCAAATTTTATATTTATGTTAGTAATTTTTTTCTTTTTTTTTTTTTTTTTTTCTCAAATTTTTATTTTCAAACTGACGTACAGAGAGGTTACAGTATCATACGTTGGGCGTTGGATACATTTCTTGTACTGTTTGTTGCCTTGTCCCTCATGCCCCCCTCCCTCCCCCCCTTCCCTCCCTCCCCCCCTTCCCTCCCCCCCGCCCAGTTGTTCAGTTCACTTACACCAAACAGTTTTGCAAGTATTGCTTTTGTAGTTATTTCTCTTTTTTTACCCCGTGTCTCTCGAGTTTGGTATTCCCTTTGAATTTCCTACTTCCAATACCAGTAAACACGGTTTCCAATATACTCAGATAAGATTACAGAGATAGTGTAGGTACAAACATAGGAAGGTGATACAAAACATCATCAATAATAGAAACTACACATTCACATAGGACGTTGAAAGTAGTTATAACTGTGATATATCACTTGTTTCCATATCATGGAGTTCATTTCACTTAGCATCATCTTATGTGTTCCTAAGGGTATAGCTATTGGGCCTTGTGATGCTCTGCTATGGCTTGCCTAAACCTGTACTAATTATTCCCAATAAGGGAGGCCATAGAGTCCATGTTTCTTTGGGTCTGGCTCACTTCACTTAGTATAACTTTTTCCAAGTCCTTCCATTTCCTTACAAATGGAACAATGTCATTCTTTCTGATAGAGGCATAAAATTCCATTGTGTAAATGTACCACATTTTCCTGATCCATTCATCTATGGAGGGGCATCTGGGTTGGTTCCAGCTTCTCGCTATGACAAATTGTGCTGTGATGAACATTGTTGTGCTGGTGGCATTACTGTGATTTTGTTTGTGGGCTTTTGGATAGATACCCAACAGTGGGGCTGCTGGGTCATAGGGGAGTTCTATATTGAGCCTTCTGAGGAATCTCCATACTGCTTGCCAGAGTGGCTGAACCAGTTTACATTCCCACCAACAATGAAGTAGGGTTCCCTTTTGGCCACATCCCCTCCAACAATTGTTATTATTAGTTTTCTTGATATATGACATTCTTGCTGGGGTGAGATGGAATCTCAATGTTGTTTTGATTTGCATTTCCTTTATGGCCAGTGATGTAGAGCATTTTTTCATATGTCTATTGGCCATTCTCATTTCCTCATCAGAGAAGTTTCTTTGTAAGTCTTTAGCCCACTTGATGAGGGGGCTGTTGGTTCTTTGCAGTTTTGTTTTGGAAGAAGGTAATTTTTTTAGTTCTGCATATATTTTAGAGATGAGGCCTTTGTCTGTTGAATGTCCGGTAAAGATTTTCTCCCAGTCTGTGGGCTTTCTGTTTATCTTGAGAGCTATGTCCTTTGCCGTGCAGAAGCTCTGGAGTTTGATGCAATCCCATTTGTCCAACCTTTCTTTGATTTGTAGCCTTTCAGGGTCTTTGTTAAGGAAGTTCTGTCCTGTGCCAAGGAGCCCAAGTGTTTCTCCTACTCCTTCCTTTAGTGTCTTCAGGGTGCCTGTTTTGATTTCAAGGTCTTTAATCCATTTGGAATTGATTTTGGTGCAGGGTGATATATAAGGATCTACTTAACCAAAGAAGTGAAAGACCTCTTTGAAGAGAACTTTAAAAGCTTGAAAAATGAAATTAAGTCAGAACTAAGAAAATGGAAAAACCTCCCATGCTCCTGGATTGGGAGGATTAATATAATCAAAATGGCAATATTGCCAAAGGCTATCTACAAATTCAATGCAATACCCATTAATATCCCAACACCATTCTTTAATGAAATAGAGGAAGCAATCCAGAAATTCATATGGAACAATAAAAGACCTAGAATAGCAAAAACACTCCTAAGCAGAAAGAACAGTGCTGGAGGAATTACAATACCCAACTTCAAGCTGTATTATAAAGCTATAGTAATAAAAACAGCTTGGTATTGGCACCGGAACAGGCCTGAAGACCAATGGAACAGAATTGAAGACCCAGAATTAAACCCACAGAACTATGCCTACTTAATCTTTGATAAAGGAGCTAAAACAATAGTATGGAAGAAAGATAGCCTCTTTAACAAGTGGTGCTGGCAAAACTGGCTCAACACATGCAACAAACTAAAAGTAATTTTTTTCTTAAAAAGCCTTAAAATGTGTAAATCCTACAAAACCTGGATCTGCACCTGCATTCAGTAATTTTTTCCTTGAATATGTTTTATTAAATGAGTTTAGAATACACACACACAGCAGACTTGAATGTTTTATTAAATATATTTTGTTAAGGGTTTTCTTAATATGTGTTATCAATTGAGCTTAAACTACATGGCATGGCTGTGCTGGCATTTGTGTGTGTGTGTGTGTGTGTGTGTGTGTGTGTGTGTGTGTGTGTGTGTGATTTTTATTTTTATTGTCAAGGTGATGTACAGAGGGGTTACAGTTACACATGTAAGGTAGAAAGTACATTTCTTGTCAAACTTGTTACCTCCTCCTTCATTTTTCTCCCACCTTCCTTCCTCCCCAATCCCCCCCATCCCCCCACCCCCACCCCCCCTCCTCCGCCATCAAGTTGTATGGTTCATTTACAACATATTGTCTTTCATGCTGGCATTTGAACTGGAGTCCCATCCTTTTAGGCAATGCCTCTTGAGCTACACTTCCAATTGTTTCAGTAAATGAATTACTCAGTATATTGTTTATGATATCAGAGTTATGATATGAGATATTGTTTATGATATGAGAGATTTTACAAATCCTCACAAGTGTAATGATAATTATGGTTACCTTGGTGGTAAAAATCACATTGAATTGAACATATTTTTTGCATGTTGTATATATACAAAAGTATGTTAAAATTATACCAGAAACAGATGACAATGGTATTCAGTGTATCACTTGTTTCATCTTCAATAGTTATGTTTACAGATGTGTTTAACTTTTTGATTTAAATTTCAGCATTGAAATGGGTAGTTTCAGCTATTTTAGGTTAAAAGGAAAGGTTAAGAATTCTCTTATTTCCTTGTATGAAGGGTTCTTCCTTAAGAATATCTCAACAGAGATAGGACACATTGTGCAAATATATTTTCTATATTTTATTACTTATGGCAACAAACATTGTTTTCTGATATTTCCATTTTTTATTTTATTCTTCATGTGCATTTTCCTTGTTGGAATAGAGCCCTTCTCAGTTCTTCATTTGCCATTATGTTTTGGGTTTTTTTTTCATAGTGAGATTGCTCACTGCTAAGACAAAAAGATCTTTGATAATGGACAGAGGAAACGGAAAGGGTTAAAGTGCGATTTAGAATTAATTCAAGAAAGAACAATGAGATTCCCACTTAGGGGAGGCCCCAGTTGCTGAATCAGATGGGGCTGGGCTGCATGTGGAGGAAATGGTGAGTACTTGGTCTTGATTGAGTATCATTATCCTCCTGTTGTCTAGGAAGATGATTGTTATAATTAGCAACAAATGTCATGGGCAACTATAATTTACTTTTCCCTGTAACAACAGATACTTTACCTTTTTCAATGCCTTCTTTCACCTGCCTACCATGTTACTCTGCCCACTCTTCCATAACAAGCAGATGCAGAATAAAATATATATGCCTCATAGCATTTGTATCAGTGTATGCTTATAGCAGCAATATAACAATTAAGTGTTAAAAGCCATTAAATGTCCATTCACTTTCATTTCTATCTCTTTTAAAAAGTATAATCCCAATAAGAAACATTTAGAAGCCATGTTTATACCTAATAGGAATGCCACTGGTGTCCTTATAGATATTTTAGGATCATTTCTTATTAAACTTATTTCTATATTGTATAAGCTGTACTGGATATAATTCTTTTTGAATGTGATTTTATTATTCTCTTGATTTTTATCTGAAATATAATTATTTCTCAATATCATATTGAATTTGTTATTATGATTCAGGAGAAATATGTGTAGCTCCAGTTAATGTTTAGAAATAGAAGGCAGCTGGGAACCCATGGGTCATACCTGTAATCCTACCTGCTCAGGAAGCTGAGATCTGAGAATCTTGGTTTGAAGCTAGCCCAAGTAGAAAAGTCCCCATGAGAGTCTTATCTCCAATGAACTACTCAACAAAAGAAGCCACAGTAGCAATGTACATATGAGCACATAAGATGATGCTAAGTGGAATGAACTCCCAGTTATAGAAATAAGTGTTTTATCATTGTTGTTATTATTTTCAATGTACCATGTGAAATTAGGCCTTTTTCTTGTGTCTTTCTTCCCCATGGTTTTACCCCTGATCTCAATGTAACTGATTTTGGTACCCTGGGTATTGTATATACATTTATTGGAACTAGGGAAGGGAAGGGGAATATCAAAATGGAGAGACAAAGTGTAAAAGGTGAACCAATGCAACAGCACTACTTACAAGACAATATGCTGTAAACCAATTGTACAACTCGGCAGGGGGATTGGGCAGGGGGTATTGGGGATGGGAGGAGGGGGGAGAAAAATGAGGGATGTGGTAACAAGTTGGATAAGAAATGTACTCACTGACTTACATATGAGATTATAACCCCTCTGTATATCACTTTGACAATAAATAATTAATTTTTTTAAAGAAGCTAGAAGTCGCAATGTGGCTCAAGTGGTTGAGAGCTAGTCTTGAGCACAAAGAGCTCAAGTCCCGAGTTCAAGCCCCAGGACTGGCAAAAAAACAAAGAAAAGAAAGAAAGAAAGAGAGAGAGAGAGGGAGGGAGGGAGGGAGGGAGGGAAGGAGGGAGGGAGGAAGAAAGGAAGGAAGGAAGGAAGAAAGAAAAGAAAAGAAAGAAAGAAAGAAAGAAAGAAAGAAAGAAAGAAAGAAAGAAAGAAAAGAGAGAGAGAGGGAGGGAGGGAGGGAGGGAGGGAGGGAGGAAGGAAGGAAGGAAGGAAGGAAGAAAGAAAGAAAGAAAAGAAAAGAAAAGAAAGAAAGAAAGAAAGAAAGAAAGAAAGAAAGAAAGAAAAGAAGTAGATTGCAAATAACATTTTATAAAGTACTGGATACTAATTTGTAATGAATATTTAACTAGCATGGACTTTTGCTAAGTATTTGTTAAGCGATAGTTCTAGTTGTTGGACTGTTTTCAAATAAGTATTTATGCAATTTTTAATGTTAGAGAGTGATCAAAGGCTTTATACCCATAAGCATGCACTATTCCACTGTTATAAACCAAGTCCCAATACCTCTTTTTAGAAATCATCTGTTTGTCTGTCTGTCTGACTTTCTTTCTCTCTGTCTGTCTACCTACTTACCTACCTACCTACCTACCTACCATCTATTAATCAGCGACATTGAGGATGAAATCCAGGTCCTTGGATAGTCTAGGCAAGTGCTCTACTGAGCAACATCCCCAGTATACACCCAAACCCCTGGCTTTTTAAAGTGCTATACTGTTCTGAATTTTATACTATAAGTATATGAATAAGTCCTAGTGTATATTTTAGGTAACAGAAAATTATGTGCATATTTATATTAGTAATTCAATGAAGAAAATAATCAGTGAAATAGGTAAGTAGCTGATACTTCCAGAGCAAACATTAAGTGTCCCTCAAATTGAGGAGAGGTGTGAATATCATTTCATTATTATATTGTTTGTTTAGGTATAGCTACTGGATGGAAATTTCCTAATAATTCAGTTTAACATGATTTCCAAATAAATGAATTACACATGATGCTAACATGCCTATTTGTATCTTTATGTTCTGAATTATCTCTGCTTGTTCTTAATGAGATACTGTTCTAGGATACCATTAAGGCATATTTTTATCTGTGTACATGGTCTTTTCTTAATGCTTATGCCTCATAACGTCTCTCTAGATTGTTTTAATTGTTGGTGCCATTCTCCTCACTGAAGCAATTGGCATTTGTGGGTGTTGATTCTGATTGCCTTTTAGCATCTGGACTGACACTTCTTTTACCATATTTTCTACTTTCCTAAATGTGCATCTCAAGAAAGTAACTCAGTCCAAACCTAGTAAACCAATTATTAAATGGGCAAGGGAGCTAAAGAGAGACTTCACAGAAGAATAAATAAAAATGGCAAAGAAACATATGAGAAATGTTTAACATCCCTGGCAGTAAAGGAAATGCAAATGAAAACAACCCTGAGATACCACCTTACCCCAGTTAGAATGACCTACACTCTGAACTCAGGCAACAACAAATACTGGAGGGGATGCAGAGAAAGAGGAACCCTTCTGCACAGCTGGTGGGAATGTAAGTTAGTACAACTAGTCTGGAGAACAATATGGAGGTTCCTCAAAAAACGTAGCATAGACATACCCTATGACCCAGCCATACCACTTCTAGGCATCTATCCTGAACAACAGGATCTGGGATATCACAAGGACACCTGCACATCCATAGTTATCGCTACACAGTTCACAATTGCCAAGGTAGGGAAACAACCCAGATGCCCCATTACAGATGAATGGATCCAAAAAAATGTGGTACCTGTACACAATGGAATTCTACACAGTGATTAGAAATGATAAAATAATGGCATTCACAGGGAAATGGACAAGGCTTGAACAAATAATGTTGAGCGAGACAAGCCTAGAACACAGAGAACAAAGGCGCATGCTCTCCCTGATATGTGGATGTTAGAAATAAAAAACAAAGAGACATGAGAAAGAAAGCAGGACCCAAGGTACCAATTCACAAGGAGACCAAAAAAATCGGGGGGCGGGGGGAGATCTGCCTTGGGAAAAAGGCACCCAGAAGTGAAACACAAAGTCTAAATTATATATACATAAATCCATATGTACATAATTTAATATCCAGGCTGTAAAAACACCAAAAATAAAGAAGCAGAAGACTTCTTCATAATCAATCTCAGGGAAACTAAAGAATCCTCTACCCTTTCCTCACACAAGATGTACAAAGATACACATCTGAAAGAAGCTGGAAGGAGGACACAGAATGAATGGAAAATAGCGGGGAAATACAGTACAAAGGGCCCAACAGCTGCAACGGGCACTGAGGAGAAAAAAACGAAGCAACTCAAGGGCAGCAGGGAGGGGAGAAAATTAGAGAAAAAGAAGGAACAGATTACATGAAGCAAAAGAAATATGCATATATCATCTGAGCTGGAAGGAATTGTTTTACAGTTACTAATCATAGAGGACATAAGCATTATAGACTAGAGTGACAATTGATATTAAGAATAAGATCTCTATTTATTTATTTATTGAATAATTCAGCTGCAACTATGCATATATTTTAATGGAGACAGCAAAATGACTTTTAAGTTGGGACTTAACTGTGGCAAATAAATCCTCTGTACCTGCCAAGAGGGCAGAGGAGGCCCAAAGGTACTTTATTTTAAATTTTGATTTTTGAAAAAATAATTAAGAAAGCAAGAGGGTGGGGTGAGGGGCTGGGGGGGGAGGGAAGGAGGGAGAAAAATGAAGAAGGGGATAACAGGTATGACAATAAATGTTTATGTACTCACTACCTTAAGCATGTAAATGTAACCCCTCTGTGCATTACCTGACAATGAATAAAATTTAAAAATGTGCATGCTATTTAACATCTACTTTTTCTTCCTTCTTTGGGCATATCAGCTATCTGGGCCACAGCTTTCATTTCTCAGAAGATTAGGCTAGGCTAGCTAACATTTTTCCAACCCTAGACTTGTCTTTTTGAATTTCCTAGAGTTGAAGAAAACAAGAAGAAACAAATGAGATTAAGTACTGTTCTTTTTTTTTTTCTTTTTGGTGTTGGTGTTGCTGAAATCATAAAACTATCTAGTCGCAGATGGTGAAATACAGAAGTAATCAGAGCAGTGGAGATTCTGGTAGTAAAATTCCATATTATTAGATTTTTTTCATTTTTTCTCTTGCTTGCAAGTTTGTTTCACAATATTTAGTATCATTATTAATGTTTTTAGTTTTACTTAGATATTTTTGAAAGGAAAATCCTATGCCCCTACTGGAAATCTTTGAAGACATGTTGGTCCCTCCTATCTGTATGTCTAAAATAATATTTCAAGAAATTTCTTTCTGTTCTCTAAAGAACCAAGAGACTTACTGTTTTCCATATGTCCTATTAGGCAGACACAACTTTCCTTATTAGATATTGGTCCATCTCAGCTTAGATAACTTATAGATAGCCACATGGTTCTAGCTTAAGGTAAAACACAAATAGCTACATTCCAAGTAACCGGTATAAAGTATTTCCTGAAGATCTTTGCAGCTTTCATTTTCTGAAAAGCTCACTGGAATAAGAGTATGTGGTCTTTATAAACACACGTGCACAGACAGACAGTAAGAAAACACACACACACACACACACACACACACACACACACACACGACCACCACCATGACCATCAAACAAAGATACAAAAAGGTCTATCAGTAGGAAGATTCATTCACTGAAGTTTGTTATTGGCCTTTTATATAATCCTTCTTTCTTGAATCAGACTGGGGCAATGCCTGTATTAGGAGACGTTGTTAAAAAAAAAAAAAGACCTAGGAACTATATTGCTGCACTGAGTGCAAGACTGAGTTTGTCACATTACTTAGTGATATTTTATGAGGACCTATGAGAGATGATTTTCTTGGATTTCAGGGAGTGATGTCTGAATTGGGATATTCATGCTATGAGTGAAATAAATTTGACCATTCTGAATCCTGGACTTCCTGTTTTTTTTTTTTTTTCTTTCTTTCTTCTTTTTTTCAGTCTTGAGGACTGGGACTCAGGGCCTGGGCAATGTGGTTTCTTTTTGCTCAAGGCTAGTACTCTCCTCTTGAGCCCTAGCACTACTTCTGGCTTTTTCTGTTTATGCGGTGCTGAGGAATTGAACCCAGGGCTTCGTGCATGCTAGGCGAGCATTCTACCACTAAGCCACATTCCCAGCCCCTGGACTTCCTGGTTTTGACTCTTACAATTTTTTTTTTTTTTTGTATGCTGGATGTAGCAGGACTATGGTGACTTACAGAGGTCTGGATATCCCAGACACTATGTGCATGCACTTACATTTTGGTGTAAGCTCATTTCTTCTGTTGACCTTTTCCTTTCATTCTATTTATTGTGTTCTTAGTTTTTAATTTTTCCTTTATGTTCTGTGTGGAGTTTTACAGACCTGAAATAATTCATGGAATGGAGTAGGAGAATCTGGAGAGCAGAGGAGGCTTCATCTTTTCACTGTCAAGGCCTCTGTGTGCAAGAACCCCTGCGTTCCTTAGCTGTCCCCATGTGCAGTCAGATCCTACTCAGGATGTGTTCACAGTTCTCTCTGCAGGCTTTGCATTTTCTGTGTGGATAGGATGATATGTCACCATCTTCCCCAGGGAAGACATGAAACATGGTCTCTGCTACTGCTCTTTCAGCATACTCCTCATGCTAGGCACTTTCAGCATATAAATTTTAATATAAAATTTAAGGCTTCTTGGAAGTATTAAATTCTATGAGCTTAATGTTTTTGATGACTCATATTGTCACTCAGTTTCTTGGGTGATTTAGTAAAGGATCTTAATTCTTCTCTGAAATAAACACACTCATTTAATAAAAAAATGAAATGTTTACATAATTATTTTGATGGGAGTTGACAGTAAAGCAGAAATTCTGAGAAATGCTGGTACTAAATATTGTCAGTAAACTCATTTCTCCTTTGTCTGAAAATACTTCTTACTTTAAATGGCACATAAGAGATTCCGTATATCCCTTGAGTTGCTTTAGCATGCACACTTTCTGAATATGTAAGATGAATACAGGAAAGTTATTTTTATTCAGTTACCATTCACTCACTCATCCATTTAATCCTGCAGTCAGTAACTGCTCTGTACCCTGTAATTCTAGGCACTGGTGGAAGGCACGTGGAGACAAGTGGAAAACATGAAATCTGTGCCCTTAGTCAGGGGAAAAAACTAATAACTGAGATCATTTTAGATACAGATAGATATGATGCAGGGAAGGGAAAGTTGCCAGGGTTAGTGATAGCTTTAATTAGACGGATTGGACCTTTGCTATAAAACCTAAATGATGAGATGCAAACACCTAGGGAAATAACCTCCAAGCAACAGGAACAGAATGGGTAAATGATCATTGCTGGGAATAAGTGTGGATTCTCAGGGTTGAAAGTCTAGCATGGTCTGAGCCAGGAATATCATAATGAAACATAGATAAGTTGAGGAAGAGAATCAGGAAGAGGGCAGGCCACTTGACATCTTCAGCCTGTCTGTACCTACCTTTTGAGATCTCAAGAAAGTCATTCCATCTACTTGGCCTCAGTTTTCCTCTTTAAAATTCAGAAAATGAAAGCTACCGTACAGGCTTGCTTGAGAATACATGCATTAATAAGATATTAGGTGTTTGGGAAAGTATCTGGCATTCAGCAAAAACTATATGTGTTATTTATTATTATTACTATGATTTACTCATACTTGTTACCCTTTTCCTCTGATAGAGTTACTTCCAGAGTAGGTTTAGAATTTATGGCAGATCTGACATTTTGTAGATGACACTTTTGCTTAGAGGGAGCCAATGATTGACAGAAGTATCTAAAATGAGTGAGTAAATGTTTAGATTACAATCTTGTTCTTTTGATTTTCAGGGCAAGAATTTTGTCATTGCTAGATACTGTTGGCCTTTAACTATCAACCTAATGACTTAAAAATTATTTTCCTGAGCATTTTCCTTATAGAATAACATGTAAAATAACATTACTAAACCTGATTTTATTTTACTTTTTGATAGAGACTGAGATAGTTATTATATTGGTAGTGAATTGATAAGCCAATGGTTTACTGAGAACTGAAAGATATTTGGTATTAAGCAGAATACTGCCATGCAGTTAATAGTAGTATTTGCCCAACATAAAATAATTATGTAGACTTTTATTTAAGTTTTAATTCTGGCCTGGTTTCTTTGCCACAAATTTAAGATTCCCCTTAGAAGTTTCCTCTATGATTTTTGAATAAAGTAGACATAGAACAAAAATCATTTGTGTACATCACTCATGTATTTCTTCACTCTATTCCTTGTGTTGTTGTCTGGTCTTGAGATACAATAATGAATTATATGATGTAACTCCCTTTACATACCTGTACTTCAATCAGAGGGAGCATGTGGTAATTTATGAATGAACAAATAATACCTGGAAGGGGCGATCTCAGTTTCCAAAGCATTTTAAAATTGGAAAATTAGTAACTTGGTTGTCATGATGAATAATGTCATCATAAATTTTAGTGATAAGAATGTTATCAAAGTTAGAGAAGTAAATCATATTTTAAATGCTTAACTCATTCAAACAATTTACTTGTCAAGGCTTAATTCAACAACTTTACAATATAACAATAGGCAAATTAGTGGGCTACAAAAATTCAACTGTAATTATGAACATAGCATTATTGGATAGTGAGATTTAAATTTAATACAATAAAAACCTCTGCTAAAGGATCACTGTAAAGAAATAAAATTTCACCCAAAAGTATAACAAAATATTCTTTTTTATATGTAATATTTTACTAGCATGGTTCTAGGTCTCAGATTAGTTTCACTTTTTCACTTATCTCTCTCTCCTAGCTTTTTCTATTTATGTGGTACCAAGGAATCAAACCCAGGGCTTCATCATGCTGGAGAAGCACTCTACCCTCTACCACTAAGCCACATTCCCAGCTCAATGCGTTTATTATAGAAGTGGCCTCTAGGCAGTTAGGGTCAGGTGTCAGTTCCCAGAAGTTTACTTTATTATTTTTTTCAAGCAGAAAATGGTGTGTCGGGGTTTTTAGCTGCCCCCCCCCACGCCATCCCCCAACCCGAGGGAGAGACACAGGGAAACATGTCCGGACTGGACGAGCCAAGAAAGGAAAGGGTCAGCAGGCCGCCCACACCCAGCCCTCCCTCACAGGAGGACAATCAGACGGCCTGGGAGTCACGTCAGCGCAAAATCTCGTTTATTGGGGAAGTACGTGCCACTAATATAAGGCACAGATGCCAATCAGGTCTAAGATCGGCAGGAAGGGGGAGGGATGAGCTGTCTATCAAGGGCAGATGAGCCAGGGCGTCACAGCCCACAGAACTGCCTCCGGGTTATAACCAAAGACACTTGTAGCAGCTGCGGTGTTGTTAGGTGCTTCCATCTTAGCCACATGTGGCCCCAAGACTGAGAAACAGGCGGGGCCAGCTAGTTGACTTCCAGGTGTGCCCCACAATGGTAGACTATTTAATGTAATCTTTGTGTTCTGGCCTAGTTTGGACGAAAGGATTAAATAAGGAAGCTTATCCTGATCGCCCTCTTTAAGCATAGCCCTAGATCCAGTTCATTGTATGAAGCAAATGAGAGGAGATTCCTCTCTTAAATCTTTCTATCGTCTGCAGATCCCTGTCTACCCAGAGTACTCTTCTTTTTAGGCCTCATGAGATTTTTTTTCTTAATGCAAGCTATGTATTCTCTATTAAGTTTTATCTTTCCAAATTAGATAATTTAAATTTTGTTGTAAAGATGACTTACAGAGGGGTTACAGTTATGTAAGTAAGGTAATGAGTACATTTGTTTTTGAACAGTGTTACTCCCTCCCTCATTTTCTCCCAATTTGCCACCAACACTTTTCCCCCAAAGTTGTAAAGTTCATTTCCAGCATAGTGTCTAGTGAGTATCACTGTTGCATTGGTTCACTCTTTATCCCCCATTCCTGTGATTCCCCTTCCCCAAACCAGATAAACTTATATACAAGACAAGGGGTACAGAAATAAAAAAAAAAATCAGTGACAGTAGGGAAGAAACCAAAGGGGGGAGGAGGAGAAAGAACTGTAAATGGCACAATAAATAAAAACCTCTTGTTTCCATTTCTTAGAGTTTAATTTGATAAGCATCATTTTATATGGTTATATAGACATAGCTATTGGGATATTGTGATCCTTTGCTAGGACTATGCTAGGCATGTACTAATTATTATAAATGAGGGAAAACATGGAGCCTATATTTCTTTGGGTCTGGCTTACTTTGCCTAATATGACTTTTTCCAAGTCATTTTCATTTCCTTATGAATGGGGTAATATCATTCTTTCTGATGGAAGTACAGAATTCATATATATATGTATATATATATATATTTTTTTCCCCTCCCAGTTTTCATGGCATGTCTTTGCTTCCTACTTCAGGATGGTACATGGGGCTTGAAACTTGATGAGATTTCATTCAGTATGAATGCAGGAGTATCCTGATGTCACCTTACTGTTGGTCTCTGCTTTAACCACTGTATGGTCCTTGTGCACCTTGCTGTCACTTTAGAGAAATATATACCTTGAAACCCAGCCTAATGGAAAGCCAAATGGAAGCTGTGAGTTTGTCCCACTCACCACCATCAAGAGAGTATGTAGGACTGCTGCCAGCCCAAATACAGTGAATTCTATAGTGTGTCCAACTCCACTGCTCACATTTTCTCATTTTTCCATCCCAGTTGAGCAAATGGAGAACAAGAGAAAAAAATTACTGCCATAAAAAGTACATTTCCCCCTGTAAGTTCAGTTGTGGAATGACATCTATAAATACAGGCGCAGAGCTCAGAGGAAAAGGAGATATTTCTGAAATGTTGTCTGATAGACACTTCAGTTTCCAAATAAAAACAGTTTGAAAATACATTTGGGACAGACAAGCAGAAGTATTGACATGGAATATGATATTTGATAGGAGCCCGACTGAGGGAATTTTTCTGGTACACATAGTACCTAGAAGGGGACTATTTAGTCATGAAATCAAAATTTAATGATCTTATGGAAGTATATTCTTACAAGTAAAGCACTAGAATATAACTGCTATAAAATATGAATAAAATTAGGGATGCTTTTGAAAAAGTAGCTAAACGTTAGTTTCTGCTCTAATTTTCCAAAGGTGTTATTTGCTGAGCTGCATGTAACCATGGCAAAAAAAAATGTGACTTAAAGTTTTTTTTTTTTTTCAGTAAGTATGTCTAGTTGAATTCTTACCTTCAGGCTGCTCAAAGATGTCATTTACTTGCATATTACAATTTTACCTCTAAAGCATAAATCAAATGTGCTTATAACCTGCTCAGGAATGAGACTTTTGGATTTAACATGAAGAGCAAGATTTGCAATGCTACTTGCTCAAAATTGCATCTACTAGAAAGCGAGCGTTTTGGTAGTCTTTTGGTTAGCTAGATTGTACATGCGATTGAAATTAGGAAGTTTAAGTTTTATTTCTATTTTTAGCATCTAGTTTTATGAGTAGAGTTAAGAGACCGTCCTTGTATTTATCTGTAAAACTGGAGAGATACCTAGTTGATTTCAAAAATTCCTTTGTTATACACATATCCAATAGATTTCTCTAGATAATAGTCTAGATTATTTCTAAAGAGAGATAGAATGTTCAGAATATTCATGTTTGGATGAAGTTGAAAAACACACATCAGTATTAAAGTCTCAGAGGGGAAAAAATTGAAATTTTGCCAAAGAGGAAGAAACCTGTCTGCTTAGGATGAAATTGGATTGGGGAGTGGAGGGCACGGGAGAGAGAGAGAGTGAGAGGGAGGGGGGCACAGAAAGAATCATGCTTGTACAATTTAATGGAGAAAAATGGACTGTTCCATGATGTCAGAGGGTTTCTGCTTTAGTTATTAATGTGAACCAAACAACTGCACAGTGCCGAGTACATGACTGTTAACTAACTCTTAGTGAAATGTCCAGCAATAAAGTCCTGGACTGACCTATGAGTTTGGAGATTTAGTGGTTCTTAAAGGTAATGGTTTCAAAACCAACCTTTTCCTAGCGTATCTATAGTAATTTACATATTTATACAACTCTCACAGCTTCCATGCCAATTCCTAGAGGATAGATGATTTTTCCCCTTTTTCTTCATCCTACCAGAGCTGAATACATATGATTTACTAATCTATGTGGATAAATGAGTTTCTGGGGCTGGTTTCTTTCAGTTTTTGATACCACTACTATTATTCTTGCCCTAGCAAGACCATTTCCCAAATGTAATCTTATGTGGAAATCCATAGAAGAAAGTAGATTTCTCGGTGGTTGCAAAGGAGTACTTATTATATCTCTCTCTCTCTCTCTCTCTCTCTCTCTCTCTCTCTCTCTCTCTCTCTCTCTCTCTCTCTTCCAGTCCTGGGGCTTGGACTCAGGGCCTGAGCATTGTCCCTGGCTTTTTTTTTTCTTTTCTCAAGCTAGCACTCTGCCACTTGAGCCACAGCACCACTTCCGGCTTTTTCTATATATGTGGTGCTGAGGAATTGAACTCAGGGCTTCATGTATATGAGGCAAGCACTCTTGCCAATAGGACATATTCCCAGCCCTATTATATTCTCAAATATCGTCTTTCTCACTATCTCTTGCTGACTCTCTAAAATATCTATGGTTCTATTTAATCTTGTCTGCAAACTACATGTTCAGTGTATATATCACCATCAAGTAAAACCTTCTATCACCCATTTGGTTTACCAGAAGTCATATATTTCTGCTTGAAACAAAGACATTGTGAGAGAGAAGTACATGAAATTTCAAATGGGTTAATGTCTTTTTTCCCCTTCCTTTTTTCTCTCTTTCCTTTCTCTCCTTCCTTCCTTCCTTCCTTCCTTCCTTCCTTCCTTCCTTCCTTCCTTCCTTCCTTCCTTCCTCCCTCCCTCCCTCCCTCCCTCTCTCTCTCTCTCTTTCTCTCTCTTCTTTCTTTCTTTCTTTCTTTCTTTCTTTCTTTCTTTCTTTCTTTCTTTCTTTCTTTCTTTCTTTCTTTCTTCCTTCCTTCCTTCCTTTCTTTCTTTCTTGTCAGTACTGAGGCTTGAACTGAGGGCCTAGCACTGCCCCTTAGCTCTTTTACTCAAAGTGAGCACTCTACCACTTGAGCCACAGTTCCACTCTGGCTTTTATATGGTTAATTGGAGATAAGAGTCACATGGACTTTCCTGCTCATGCTGTCTTCAAACTGTGGTCTCCAAATCTTAGCATAAGTCGCTAAAATTACAGATGTGAGCCAATGATGCCCAGGTAACAGTGCCCTTACATTTTATACTATTGCACTGTATTTCATTGTCAAACTTCACTCCTCATAAATACCATTTTTTGTTGGATAGCTAGATATTAATAGGTAAGAAGTTAAGTGGGAAACACAATAAGATTAGATATTTTCAACAACAAATAACTTAGAAATAGTTTTCTCCATACACACTTGCCTTTCACAAAAAACAAGGCTGAACTCTGAGCAAGGAATCTGACATTTTGTATTCATTCAGGAAGAAAGAGTGGTGATAGATTGGTTTGGGGTATTTTGTTGTATGCTGAAAGGTTAGGGTCACCATAATTAGAAGCAAGAGAAAGATTCAGATAAAGTCAACCCTTCTATGAAGAAAAAGACTGGTTTTGCTGGACAATGTTCCTATTAGTAGGGAAAAGATATATATGTATATATATAGAGAGAGAGAGATGGATAGATAGATATGTATATATATACACATACCCATATATGTATGTGTATATATACATGTATGTATGTAAACACACACACACCGTTTTTCTTAAAGAGAAGATTGCCTTGAATTGCAACCTGCTGGTGCCATGGCTTGCTTCTCTCAAGAGCTATAGTAGCAACTCAATTGCAAAGGGCAAAAGTTGTTCAGAATATAAATAAAAATGTCAGGACAGAATAGTGAAAAGGGAGGTATATGAAGTGCCAGGGATGCTATTTGATTTTAGGGTCTAAGTTAGATATATGTTTTCACCAAGTTGAGTATCTTAAAAATATTTTTGTCAATTCACAACCAGTCCACTCATTTTCTCATCTTCTTTCACTCTCTCTCTCTTTCTCTCTCTCCTTTCCTCTCATTCTATCTCCTATTTTCTAAATTGTTTGTTTACCATAGTTTTTGAATGGGATACCTCCTTACTATCTAGAAATACCTACTAAATCCTAACCATCCTTCAAAAATATCCCAGAAATCTCCCTATCTTCTAAGAACTGGCAGTGAGATAAACCCCATCCTAGTGGTGTAGAAGCAGGTGAAGAAACTGGGTCATTACCATTCAATCAACTCTCCTCAGAATGAATCAATAGACCACTAGTCATTTGGGGTGGATATAAGGGGCAGAAGGATTCTAATTCAGTAGCCTCATGATACCTATTGGGCTGCTTCTCTAGGATAATTGTTGATAAAGAAAGGAAGAATGGCACCTCTTTCCTCTGTTAAATGTCTGGCAATAGATTCTACTTTTGATTCAATTTTTGCCTACATGTACAGGAGAGGAGAATTTATGGAGACTCAAGGAAGGCCTCAGCTGTGATCCAATGCTATTGCCACTATGACTTCTTGGCAAGGCTACCTTGTCTGAGTTTCCTGTGAGTTAGCCGGAAGATACCTGATTCTGAGCCAATTTTTAAAAATGTGTGTGAGAGGACTAGCACCCGCAGAGGATGGAAGCAATATAACAGATGGTAGAGCTGTGGGGTGGATAGGAGAATCAAACAAGGGCATTTCTCATGATACAAATACTACATAGTGAGGTAATCATCCTGTTGGGGATCTTGAAAAAACTCATAAGTGTGCCCCTCAAAAGAGATGCCTTCTACTCAGAGGGAATTCAAGTTGAGTTCCTAGCAGCAATAAAAAAATGTATGGTAGCACCTCAGAAGTCAGTGATGTCAGAACTTTTACATTGCTCCTAATCCATTCTGACATAGTCAAAAGCAATGGAGGGATGAGAGAAGAGTAATAAACATTGTCAGCAACTGATTGTATTTGCTTCCTCTACTACATCCCTTGAGTTAGAGAGGAAAGCAGTACACAAACTGTATCTGAGATGGAGTTAAAACTTGATGGAAGAGGGCTTGATGAACCCAGAGTGAATAGAACATAAGACTAGAATACTAGACACTAGAAATATGTCCATTGTAATGCTAAGGAGATGGGAATTCAAAGGAATGTAACCGGAGAGACCTCATAAAAAATCTACATATGTGCAGCCTAACAATTTTTAGTCTAGCAAATCTGATGTTACTTTAAGATCAGTACTGTTGCCTAGTATCTGTAGTGCCTGTCACTGAGGAAGTTAACTCAGAACATGTCTGGCATTCAGAAAGATACCGGAGGATTCAATCTTTTTTGTTACCATGGTTAGAATGATGTTCAGTAATCAAACTTTTGCTTTGGGGTTTGAATGTCTTGATCCACTGTAACTTGCTGTGGTTAATGTAAATTGTTCATTGTCTTTATTTATTTATAATCCTAGTTCTGTTTTCTGTCCTAAGGTTTAATAGGAGCTTCTCCTTTGTAGTAATTCATTTTCTCTGGAATTTATTTTTATCAAAAGAAACAAAGAAACTTTGACAAATCAGCCTTTTCAATGTTTGATATTTCTAAAGAGTCAACTTTTATTTTTTAAGAAGAGACCCATGATACCCAAGCTGGCATTAAACAGCTATAAAACTAAAAGAAGCTTGGCAAGGGAGGGATCATTAAGAACCATCCTGGAAATAGAAGGGATTGAATGTGAGCTCAGCAGTTGCTGTCATAGACGATTCGGCACTTCAGGAGCTTGAGGTAATTGTCAATCTTATGTGAATCCCTGCGTAGGCAATGGAGCAGGTTATAGAAAGCAAAAAGGCGAGCATCTTCGTCAGCCAACTGCAAGGATGAGAGTCCAGACCACTCAGAGAAGATCTCATTTTCTCTGACTCCAGGATGAACCTAATTTTCAAAAAGATAGTCACTTGTTTGTATTATTAGTATTTCTTTATCCTTGCTCCTCTTGATTGTTAAGACTTAGGGGAAATATAAGAGGGTAAAACTTGAGCCTAAGGTATGGGTTTGGTAAATCTGGGCCTACGTATCACAAATCTATTAGTCATCTAATAAAGGACTATTAGAAGCAGGTCACAAGTTTTCTGTTAGGTAAGAGATATGATAGGTAAGTTTTTTGATAGGTAAGAGATCACTGATGAGGTATGTTCTTGTAGAAATGGATTGATGAGGAACTGGGAATTTGCTCTCTGAAAATGGACCTGGGTTTGACCAAGAGGTAATGGAGGAACTTGGGTCTTGTTCTCTTATTTGGGAAGTTTTTACATTTACTGATGTGTGTCCCTGATGTGCCCTAAGCACCTTATTTCTTCTGATAGTTTACTATGTTTAACTTGTAGTTTTGAACTGGACCTATTGTCCATCCATATATATGTACCAAAACCCTTAGAAATAATGAGGGTTGCATTGGATGCTTTAAGAAGCAGATAGTCTAATGATAGCTGATTGAGATGTACTGAAGTAGTCACAAGTCCTTCATTCTACCAGGAAAGGTATCTTAAGAATTTCTATGAAGAAGAGTTCCATAAGGTAGTGTATATTGGGAAAAGCACCCATGAAAAGAAAAGTGTTGTCAGAAACTCCCTCAATGGTTAGGGATGTGTGCTAGAGTTGGAGGCATGACTATGATTACAAAAATATTGCTGAAGAGCATGAATGAGGGGGATATATGTATTCCATACTCTACTGGCCTTTATAACTCTCCAGAGATCTTTGAAAAAAATTAATCATCTTGGTACATCTAAGGATGTCAGCTGCTTTATAGAGCTACTAGATAAAATCTGGTATAGTTGTAGAGTTTGATCTGCTGAGGTGTATCCTATTGAATAAGAATATATATACATATATACATAATTTCCTATTAGAATTTAAAGTATGTGTATGTGTGTATATGTGTATGTGTTGTCTAGCTGAAATGCTTTTGATTTTTTTTTCTGGAGCACTAAGAGAAAATTTACTGCACAAGCAAGAATAACTAAATGGGTGGTAGGATAAAAAGGAACAGAAATGAAGTAGTATGGGACATATTAGTGACACTAAGAACTCGGCTTTCAGTAATGAAGCAAATAATTTGAACATCAAGGTGTTCATTTCATATGTTCTGGGGTTAATATGTTCTTTGTACTTGTGTTTTTTACTCAGATTTGTGTTCTTCTCCCATGAAAATGACAAAAATGACACATGATAATGTGTACTTAGCACACAAAAAGAGAAGCATAAAATTGCTTGTTATTATTTCTATAACCATACATTTTTCTTTAGATGATACATTATTTCTGAGAAATTTCAGAAAGCTACTTAGCTGTTATCATTGCTAATGCTGAAACGATCCTATCAGAATGGAGCTACATGCTGAAAACACTAGTTTAATCTAAGTATGACAGACTATTTGGGGCTATTAAACACAGTGACATGAGCTTTGATTTTGGAACCCAAATCCAAACAAAATTTAGGATGAAATAATGTCTAGGAATTACAAAATAGGGAACATTCCAGAAAAGATACTCTCTTCTTTTGTGGTTCTCTGAAATCTAGTGATTGTAGACTAGTCCTGATGTCATGTGCTCATCTTTTCTATCTCCCCTGGGGGACTGGGGGACAGGGGCTGTGGAGAGGCTGTACTCCAGGACTGTCCAAACTGATTTTGATTTTCTCTTTTTCTTTTTATCCCCACTCTAATCCTCTGGGGTGCGTAGAAATGAGAAAGAATCAGACTCGAATTTCAATGGGGGATTCTTGGAAGAAAGCATTTGTCTTGGTAAATTTTATTTTCTGGTTTTCTTTCTCTGGGAAATATTTAATCACCCGTCCTCAGGAAAGAGGCGAGCATTTGGTGGATTTGTGGATAGTGTGACACCTGTCAGCAACCCCAGTGGAAAGCTAAAATTCATGCACATTAGGATCTTTATTTAGCATCAGTCTGCCACCTAGGATGCCTAACTATTGTGCTTGCAAAGAGAAGTCTTTCAACAAAATTTAGTTCTTATTTAATGGGAAATCAAAACAACTGAAACAACAACAACAAAACCCCCCAATAAAACAACAACCACAAAAAGCATCAGGAGATCACTCACCTGGCCAACAATCTTTTCCATGCCCTCTAGGAGTCGCTTATTTTGTTCCTCAATCTCTATGGCCCTCGACAGGATGGTGTCTGGGGCTTCCTGCATCCCGCGCACTTCAGTCACAAGGTGGTAGAGTGGGTCGTTCCAGGAGAGCAGTATGCTGCGTATCATGTTCAAAAGGTGTTGGGGCTGAGCGACCATAGTGGATAGTCATGTTAATATAAGCAAAATACCACAGGGTTAGTTACCTATGATTTTCTGCCTAGAGAGGAAGCTGAGCTAGAATATCAATTTTCTGTAGGAGTCCTAGAATCCTAAAATCTCAGGCACTGTCCCTATAATACATTGCTGAATAGCTATGTGCCTAAGATCATATAAAATGATACTTATCGAAATGAACTCCAAGAAATGGTAGTGAGAGTTTTCTTTTTAGATTATTAAACGGTTCAAGGTATTTTTTTTCTTTCCTTCTCTCTTTGACTTATTGCTTTCTGTTGCTGTGTTTTCTAATTTATGTACCCTTTGTCTTATATATAAGTTTGTCTGATTTGGAGAGGGGAAGGGGAAGCACAGAAATGGGACAAAGGGTCAACCAATTCAGCAGTGAAACCCACTAGACACTATATTGGAAATGGTATAAACTTTGGGTGGGAGAGCAGTCAAGAGGGGAAAAACTGGGAGAGAATGAGGGAGGGGGTTGACACTGCTCAGAAGGAGATGTATTCATTATCTTACTCATGTACCTGCAACTGCTCTGCATATCACCTTTACAATAAAATTTATTTTTTAAGGGACAACTGGCTTATTTAAAAAATTTAAAATGAGAGTTCTAATGGATAAAATTGTGTTTTCCCTTTGACCTAATATCATCATCCCATTGAGTGAGTTCTTGCATATTTGATTGTTTTGCTAGTGCATGAGCAAACAAAGTTTGTTCGGAACTCAGTAGGTGGCTGAGAAAAGAGCACAGCAGTGGCAATGGCCAGTTGCCTTAACCATTTGCACCCAGGGATTCCTTCACACTACTAAGTTAGGTCATGCACTCAGGTGTTTGTGATTTTTTTTTCAGGTTAATATTAGGATACTGGAGAAGAGACAATGAAGACCACATGGCGTTCCTAAGGTTGCTTCTGTCTATCTGCCTCTTTGCCCCATAACTCTAGCAGAGCAATCTATGTTGTTGATATATACAAGTGAATAAAAAGACACAGTGTTGTTCTTAATTACAAGCATCAGTGTAGGTCACAATTTATGTCTCCAATTTATGTTCTCTGCTAAGATCATACATAAAACACATCTTTGATTTAAAAAAAAAACTTGTCTCATTGATTGTTTGAAAACAAAGATTAGAGAATCCAGTGGATATTGTAATGGAAATATGGAAAAGGAGAAGGGAAAAATAAGAGTTCATAGGAGAAATGGACAGACTGAATGGCAGTGTATTTTCTGAAAGTACTGTTGCATAATGAATACAAGTGAGGGTTTTGAAGTGGGAAAGCCCAGACTCACAACTTACTTGTACATTTGTGATCACTCTGGGCTCTTAGCCTCAGTTTCACTATCTCAGAATGTGTATCGACACTACCTTGCTTTCAGGAAGTTTTATGGGACTCAATAAAGTAATGTTCATGAGTACTTCGTGAAATGCTTGCAACTGTGGTAACTCACAACAAATACTTTTTTCCTTTCTCATCTTTTGCTTTTTCTTAACTGTTATTAATGAGTATAACAAATAGAATGTTGGTGATGCCACTAATAAAATTATTTTATATACATGTATATATGTATATATGTGTATGTAGATATATGCACACACATATATGTATAATATTAAGATAGGTTATTTAGAGATCCAGAAGGAGAGATTTATTATAATAAAAATAACTGGAGCTCTCTTGAATGTATACTTTGTTCTTATCAGACCAGAGAGAAGATATGTATATATATATAAATCAAACCACAAAGCAGAAATACATTTTTGAAATATGTAATATAATATGTTCTAGGACCAATTTGAGAGACTTTCATTCATGACAGGATATGGCAGAGACATCAAGGAAGAAAGCCATAATTATCGGAAAAACTGAAATGGAACAAGGAAAGTCTTGAGCTCTGGAAGACAGTGCTCGGCAATGTTAAATACTGCCAATGAAATGATTATTCATAATATGTAATAAATCTTCATTTGCATTTTTCATATATACATGTCATGGATGTACCAGATCCCCACAATTGACCTCAACTTTCCTTCAGAATATTTTCTGCAATCCTAGATGTAAGAAATTTGTGAAAACTTGTCATCTGCCCGAGCAATTTATAGATCTGCCACCGTCTTACATTGTATTTGATTTTTCTTATAATTTTACCATCTATATATAGTATATTTTTTCTGTGATAGCTTACTTTTTCTTTATTGTTCTTTGCATGTATGATATCTATATTAACTATGGTGCCTCTGGTAAGCCACCACATTACAAGGCCAGAGTACTACATCACTTGTTCTGGTGACAAACGTGGGCTAAGGACTTACATGGATCTGCTGGGCTTGCTCCTTGTCTTCTGGAGTGGACAGGGAAGAAGTGTGGCAGCTGTTGATGGCCTTGGTAATGAACCCTCGGCCCTGAGCATATCGTTTATCCTAGAAATGACGGAGAAAATTCAAGTAGTTAGCATTTGGGAATTGAATAAATGAATTCATTATAAGAAAATTAATACATTTGATAAATGTGCAAATAAAAATATCTAAAAACTTCATAAAATGAAAATAATGAATTAAGAAAATAACCCTTTTGCGTACTTTTCTTCCATTATTTCTGTAATCTCATTCTTTTTCCTCATCTAACTTTTCTGACCTTTCCACCTCTTTTCTTCTTCACCATTCCCTACCCTTCCTATCACCCGTCTACAGGTTTCCATTTGGGAAAAAATAGAACACTGAAAATAGCCAATCTAGAAAATATTAAATCTTCTAAATACCATGCCCTATAGTATATGAAGCAAGTGCCATAGTGCATTAGTTTATTTCTCTGGTCCCTAACTTACTTGAGGTAAGTAAGCACGATAGAATTATAATTTCTCTTTCAATTATTTATGAATTCACATACCTTTACTTTCACAAATTCATCATATATTCAGAATTCAATCTTGTTGATTGAGACCAAAGAAATCATAAACAAAAGGGCATAAATTGATAAGGAGGTATTAACATATGAACATATTGAAAACAGAAAAACTACAGAGACTAAAATGTATTGTTTAAAACAAAATACTTAGCAAAAGCTGCAGAAAATGTAAGGGAATTACTAGGAAGATTTGAAAGAGAAAAGGTGGCTAGTCAAAAATGAGGAATGAAAATAATAATAGGTTAAAAGGAGTTAATGAATTATTATTTTTTGTAAAAGTTGAGCCACTTTCTCCCAAGGTCCATTGATCTAGTTAACACTAATGTCTTACAGAATCCTTGGCTGACCGAGAAGAAATGGCAGCTCTTAAAGCAACTTCATCAGAAAGTGAGAACCTGTTTTCAATTCTAGGCCAGTGTTCCTGCAGTAATTATAAAGGTATGCACTAAAAGTCTTTGATGATTCTTAGCATTTGGGGTTCTGTTTTTTTGTTTTGTTTTTGCCAGTCCTGGGGCTTGAACTCAGGGCCTGAGCACTGTCCCTGGCTTCTTTTTGCTCAAGGCTAGCACTCTGCCTCTTGAAACACTGTGCCAGCTCTGGCCTTTTTCTATATAAGTGGTACTGAGGAATTGAACCCAGGGCTTCATGTATACAAGGCGAGCACTTTACCACTAGGCCATATTCCCAGCTGCATTTGGGGTTCTGGAAAAGCTTTTTCTCCTCCTTCTGATATGGCTTCATTTGAGTTTAAATTCTCTTCAACCCACCCAATTCAGGGCAATGGATTTCTCCTTCGTTGGATAGCTCCAGGATGCTAAATACAGAGTGCCTAGTGAGACTGGCATGTGAGAATGAGAAATTAATACTCCTCAGCTCCACAGAGAAAGGTTTTATGTTCAATATTTAAATTAAAAAACATATAAAATGAATTAAATAAAATATATAAGAATCCACCATTCTTTGAACATATTTACGATTTCATGAGATTGTCCCTCTCTATTCTACTTTTTTTTTTTAAACCAGCAGATGCTTTCTTTTGCATGTGAAAGTATATTAGTTTGCAATTTGGTTCATGAGGTTTTCTTACAGTAAAGTCCTATTGCTGGCATGAAAGTTTATTTGGGGAAGAAGCAAGTAGATACTTACAAATTCATTGAACATTTCTGAAGAGAGGTTATGGATGTAGTGAGATAGGATGACAGCCCGGTCAAACAGGTCTCGGAGCGACACCTGGCAGTTGACAGCCCCTTTGGGACAGATAGGCAGGGAGGCCACATTCTTGCACAAAAGCAAGTTTGACACCAACAGCAGCAGGAATGACACTGCTGGAACAACAACAAAAAAATACCAATCACGCTAAGAGTATCTATTTAGCTGAGATTATCGAAAATAATTCTGCTAAGGAAAACCTTATTTTTTTTTCCTTCCTGCCCTTGGGTGCAGGATTTGGTACTTTAATAGTTGAGGTTGGTGGGAAAAAATCAACACCTTCCACTGTGCAAATTTAGATATATAATTATATTTGTACAGATAGATAGTTTGAGAAGTAGATGACTTCCTGCATTTTTGTACTGCTCCCAGAAGAGCTTCTGTACTTTGCAAACATTTGGAGCTTAAATCAATTCTGAGACAAGAGTGCTTAAGTCATTCACTTCAAATGGTTTAATGTCTTGGGAGATTTTTTTTTGTATTTTTTACAGATTTTCAGAGGTCAGAGATGGCAATTTTTAAACTTGAATTTTGATATTTGCATTTTGAATGCTGTGTGACAAAAACAATCCAGCTCATCTGTTTATTTTAACTTCATGCTACTATGAATAAACACACCATTACTTGATTGCTAATATTGAGAAGGGGGAACATTCAATCATAAAAGCTATGCTGTAGCCTAGATTCAGTGACTTAAAAAATATTTCGTATTTCTTTGACCCTTTGCCCAGAGCTTCTGTATTTATTCTTTAAGTTTGAGCTATACGATGACCGTGTGATTAGTCTTGGCTTTGGTAATTATCATCAAATTATGTCAATGAAACAGAAGGCTTAGGGAGGTCAAATTGTCCCTTTCCTTGTCTATTATTAGCAGGTAGGGGAAGAAAATTACCAGACTGTGAACTTTACCTGGTCACATCAGACACATAATCTGCATCTGTATAGCAGGGGCCAATCAGTAGTTGAGAGGCTCTAAATCTGCAAAGGTTCTTTCAAAGAACAACACTTTGTCTTTGATTGTATAACAGAAGCTGTAGGAAGCCTGATTTTTAGCCACTTTTCCTTCTATATAAAACATGCAATTTAAAAATCTTTGCCAATGATTGGTGGTAGTTTCATACTCAACTTTCTGTTTCAGGAATGGACAGTTACATAACTCTCATAGATCAATAATTTACACCCTCAAAAGGAAAGCAACACCATGTAGGCACCAAATTAAAATCAGTTTTTTGACATCAATAACATTACTTCCGAAGAATTTCTTATATAAAAATATGTCTCGGGAAATGAAGTTCCAAAGAACATTTGATAAATGCAATTAGTACTGTCCAAAATAAAGCCAGAATATGTTGAAGATTTATGTATAAAAAAGTACTTAACACCAAATACTCAAAATAATAAAATTTCCTTAAAGCTGTATAGTGTCCAATATGGCTAAACAGCGTTTTAGTTGTAAAAAAAAAGTTGTGAGATCCTGTATGTTACAGAACTTAAAGGATTTTAAAAACATAATGATCCACACAATTTGTTTTATGCATGTAACAGTCATACAGCTGAATGGATATTTTATCTCCATGAGCAAATGAAATCTGTTTTGCAGATAGGGGAAGTAGACCAGCAGCTCTTGGAAATTCTTAGCTAGATAGCTATTATCTGAGAATGGTTACCTGTGCATTTATCATCCAGGAGATTTTCTTAGTCTAAAATGGGATAACACAGACAAATGTTTTTGTTTTCTATTTTCTAAAATAAATTTTATAGGTGTTAGGTGTTATTTTTTCTTACAGATGCCACTAAGAAAATAGAGGCTCTTAAATGTATCCAATGCCTAACGTATGAAACTGTAACCTCTCTGTACATCAGTTTGATAATAAAAATTTGGAAAAAAAAATAAAATAAAATTTTCTGTTTAAAAAAAAGAAAATAGAGGCTCTTTTAACCTTAGCCTCTTTTGCCTTTTGAAATTTCATCTGGCTAGAGTCAAATTGACAAGCATGGTATAACATACACACATTGCCATTGAGTGCACGGCTTCAGAGGTGAAAGTTTTGTCAGCTTGATTGAAGTTACACCATTTACACAGAGATCAAGCAACCAGAAAATATTAGTTTCTTTCTTGTGTTATGATAATTTGGCCCCACAGATTCTTGTGGTCTTATTCTGGTCTAGCTTCTCAATCTCAGCATCATTGGCCTTTTGAGTTGCGTTATTTCTTGTTCTGGGTGCTTTTCTGTACAATGCAGGTTGTGTAGCAGGAACCCTAGGTTATATCCATGAGAAATGACCAGAATCCCCCCACACCCCTTTCTTCCATACAAAAATGTCTCTAGGAGAAGGAAAGGTCCTCCAATCAAGAAACAATGGTGGAGTCTCTTGGGCAATTGTTTTCTAGAATAATGATTGGGAAATTCTTCTCAACCTGCACCCCTGAAACCTCTTGTTATTAGCTAAAATTTCATATGAACACCTTCCCCCTCAAGCCCCGGAGTGGTCACCTATACAATGGCTTAATGAATACATGCACGTACCTTTGCGTGGTGACCCTTTGCTCTCCATGTTGGGGATGCTTGCAGGAGAACACTTCACCAGGGAAGGGAAGACCTACAGTTTTCTCCCTCGCAGACATTAGCTTTATAAACCTTTGACACCTTCATGAATATATTTAATCAGGCATTCTCTTTCCCTTCCCAGTCATCTATTTCCGTCATTGAGATTACCCCCATAATTTCAAACATCAAATGGTATTTTATTTCTTATTCATATTCAGGAAGACATACTGGACAGAAATGAAGGATTTTGATTAATTAGAGCAAAAGGAAATGAGAGAAATGATGAAGGTGAGATCTGTAGACTAGTTGGGTTTGGAAGATGTACAAAACTATAGAAGCCATTTACTTTAAAATTCACCATTGTTTCTCTGCAATTTCTTGAATATAGAATATTGTACCTTATTTAAACATAGCCTCATATGTTATCAATTATAAATGTTCTCATTCAAGATTGCTGGCTGATTTGTTTCAAAATTCACATGCTCAATATCAGGTAATATAGATTAAGGATTGAAAAACTAAGATTTTCATTCCTACTACACTCTGATTGGCATTCTCTCTCTTTTTTTTTTTTTGCTTGCTTTTAAATATTCTATTACTTTTTTTTTTAATCAGCTGTGGGCCTTGAACTTGGGGCCTGTGTGCTGTCCCAGAGCTTCTTTGTGCTCAGGGCTAGTGTTCTGCCACTTGAGCCACAGCACCACTTCTGGTTTTTGAGTGGTTAATTGGAAATAAAAGTCTCACATGGACTTTTCTGCCTGGGCTGGCTTCGAACTATGATGCTGATGTCAGACTCCATGAGTAGCTATGATTACAGGTATGAGCTACTAGTGCCTGGCCTACTACATTTATTTAAAGTTGATAAATACTATCTTATGTAATATACATACACATATGTAAACATATACACATTACAAGAAGTCATGTAATTTCCCCTAGTGTTCAGTTAAGGAAATAGGTTTGGAAGGACTAAGTACCATAGATATGGAAGAAAGCGTTCTTTTGTAATTAAGGTAGATGCAGGAAGGATTATTTTTTCAAGAGGAGCTGGGAAGAATTTGAGGAAGTACCCTTCCTCAAAGTATTCCCAACGTAGCATTGTGCACCCATAAGTTACCACTCTGAACTGTGGGAGTTATCTTGAGGAAATATCAGTAGTTTTCTAACACACATGATGTGAATACATACATTCACACAGATTATAAAATATGATGTAATGTACCCCAAGTTCTATTCATTTATTTCCACTCTCTACAAAGGCAACAATTACTAACTTAGGATGGATTTCCTTTTCTTTAACCTTAGCTCATTTTGGGGTAAGATGATAAAAAAAAACATTTTCCATTATCTCAAAACTTCATTCACCTTTCAGAGACTTCCTAAATGAAATGACTATAATGAATAAGAATGGAGTTGTTGATGACTTTCTCTAATTCTAAGTCTATGCATCTAAAGCAGCTTGTGACCTTTAATTTCAATTTTATTGTCTCTGATAGTAGACTGATGGATGAGGTAATTTAAAAATCTCTTCCTATGACATTTGACTTTTCTGTCGCTCTTAATGCCAATATGCACTTTAACAATTATCTGACTAAGTACTCTAGAAACTAACATCTCTGAGAAACATTGCGCAACTTCAAGGAAGGCTAGATTTTTAATCATAAACATCAAATGTGATGAATCATAGACTCTACTGATGAGCTAAATGTGGGATCATAATTCTATGCACTCATACTAGCGTCCATCATCTTTTCCCAGATGATGGGAGTCTGATGATAAAGAAATCAGAGATGCATGTGAGAGAAATTTATCATGGCCACGCATTTCCTTTCTCTCTCATAAACTCTATAGTAAGAAACATGCCATAAATTCCAATAGTAACAGATGAGCAGCAACACAGAGGATTAGAAGGTAATATGAGATAGTCCACACTCAGAAGAGGTTCAGAGAAGAATGAAATTATATCATTGCAAGAGAGTGGAAGGAGCTATGATAATTATGTTCAGTTAAGTATATCAAAGAGAGAAAGACAAATACTGCATGTTCTCATATGGGAAATCTAGATCATAAAAAAAGAATGGCAAGAGTGTAGCATGGAGGACTCTTTGGGGTTACTAACCAGTAATGTGGGGAAAATGAAAGGGGAGAGGGTGAGAAAGGGTAGATAAATTTCTAGTACTTAACATACAGATATGAAAGTAAAATATTCTCATATAAGATTGTTTAGAAAAGGTGGATGGATAAGACACTAGTAATGGAGGTGAATTTGATCAAATTTGTTGTAGGTGCACATAGAAATATCACAATGTAACCTCTTTGCTCAACTAATATAAGCTAATAAAAATAGTACTGACAGTGGAAAGTTGATCTTAAAATTTAAAGGTGTTGTGACTTTGTAGATACCCAGACTGAGGTGATCCAAGAGCACCTCAGTCATGTTTATGGAGTGGAAGCCAACTGATTTATTTGACTGCCAAGAGGTTACATGTTTCACTGTGAAATTTATTGTCTGCTTCCTGGCTGCTTCACAGCCCCCACATTTCCTGTGACTGGGATATTGCAATATCTACATAATGCAAAAGACATATTTTATGGGAGAAGTCATAGTTGCCCTATTTTTTCCTAACTATTCTATGCCACAATTTTCCCCTCAATATTTGTGTGTTCTCTAGATAGATCTCTCCTTACCAAGTTGTGACCTTAAATGAGATCAAGAAAGAAGGCCAATAAGAGTGAACTTGTCTGTTTTTATTTAGAAAGCTTCATTTGTTTGCCATCATGATGACTCATAATTAAATTGAGAGCTGATAACTGATTTCTGTCAAGTAGCCAAATAAATAGCTCAAATGAGGTTGAAGTGTTCCTGGTATTTTTAGTAGATTTAACGAAAAAATTGCAATCCTTTACAAAAGAGTTTGAACATTAAGTGACATCGAATTGGTTTTCCTTTAGTATGAATAGACCCTATATTCTCTTTATGTTTTCTTTTATTTACCAAATTTCAAGCTTGAATTATCTTAACTTTTCTTCTTTTATGCGACATCATATATATTTAAATATCTCATAACTTGAAAAGTAGCTACTATAAGGTATGGTAGAGGATATTAAAAGAAATTAAAAGTTAAAATTCTTCATAGTAAATGTACTACAAAAGAACTGTGACTTTAGTAGTGGTGAATTACCTAATAAGTTGCAATTTGCAAATGATTAAAAGTGTACTGTTTATTAATTTTAGAATTCCATATAGTTAATGCCCAGAACTTGAAATAACATACCATATAGAATATATAGCATTTCTAATAACAAATGCAACAAAAGGTAGAGGAAGCATTGGGGAAAAGATCAGTATTTACTTGAATGACACAGTTTCCAGGACAAGTAAGATGTAAACATGTAAAGTCATCTAGGTATTTAGATAAATTTCATGTATATTAAGACATATTTTTCACTAGTGACTCATGTTCATTGCTTTTGGGTTGAGCTTTAAGTGTGACTTCAATATCCAATTTCTTAATCAATTGGCAGAGCTTTGAGAATATTTTTTCTTACATAATTAACAGTAGAAGTATTTGGAAATTTCCTCCGTAATCCATGTTTCTTTGTACTTTATTTACTTTTTATCTCTATAAAAAATTTTTATATTTGTATTGTCTCTTCTAGTTTTATGACTTCTCCTTTAGCTGACTTTATAAGTTTCTTGTCATGGGCTTGTTTTAGATCATCTACGTTTTTGGACAAAGACAAGAGACCTGACATATATCGATGCCAAATTTAAGAATGATGTGCGCAGTGCTGACTAACAGATCTATCTATTGGTCTGTCTGTCTATCTAATCTATCATCATCATCATATTAATATATCTATATGAATATATGTGTACTTCTTACCTACCCACTAATTAATGCAAACATCCATCCATTCATCCATCCATAGGACGGATTCTCTGAATCACACCTAACAAAGTTATCTGGTAGGCATCCTTTCTGGTACACATGCCTTCCAGGCTTGTAAGTTAAAATTGTAATTAGCACAGGTAGGCCCAAGAGGAACTACAAGCTGTAGAAATGCATGAGAGTTCATGAGATGCCCAGAACCTACAGGCATTAACCCTTCAATTGCTCCATTGTGGTGAGATTAGAGGGTTGGGTAAGGAGGTAAGACAGGCTGGAGGATTCAGGGCTTTTGGTCTGTCCAAGCAGCATATCTGTACTTCTCAGAACAGGAAGAATATTCTCTAGTTCTAGCTTATATACCCTAATGCTTGAATATATCTATTTACTTGAATGCGTTTATTAAATATTGTTCTAAAATAGCTTTGCTGTGGCACACCTATTTATCTCCTCCCTCCATTTGTTGATTAAATGAAATATGTTACTAATGTTGCATATACTTTCATATTCAGAGATTGACTAAGGTTATCATTGTAAAGCTTTTTACAATCTAGGGTTGACATGGAAGAAAATAGACATATGAATAAGAAGTAATGCCTTGCTAGAATGCTATAGGGACACAAAGCAAATGCAATATATAAAAACAGTCTTTTAAATAATGTGGAAAGTAAAGTTTCAGGGTGATGAGGAAGACATCTGAAGCAAAATTTGGCTTTTGCTGATTCTAATAAAATAAATGAAAATTAAGCTTTAAAAATTAGCAAAAACATATCTGTGGTCAAAGGTGATTTATAACTGGTATAATCAATTAATATAGTCCAGCTGGTTCTTATTAAAAGAAAAGATTTTAGTGAGTGATATAAAATAGTGATTAAAACCATTAGAAAATGCAAAATGCATTATAACCTTCTCATATAAAGGAAACAGAAATATAAGGCATTCCGTTTGACAAAAGATTAAAAAAACAGAAGAAATTAAAAAGACTCTCAAATATAAAAACTCAAGGTTAACGTAAGATCAATTATATTATGGAATAGCTATATTTATCATTAGGTAAAATAACTTTTGAGTAAGAAATAGCATACCTCAATTAGATGCTTATATACTTAAGTATCTTGTAAGGGAGAAGACATTTCTGTCCTTATTAAGCCAAGTTTCAGGGCTGAGACTCCTACAAAAAAAGAAAAATGCATATGAGTTTGATTAGTATAACTTTTTTATGACCTGACAGTCTTCAGAAATGGTGACTCAGTGAAACAAGGAAACCTATGCATAGATGTGAGAGTTTTGCAGATGGATGACAGTACCAAAGGGAGTGTGAGCTCTGGTGAACTCCAACAAGTTCAGAACAGTCTGTTTGTTCTGTCTCTCAGTGATATAAGACTTTAAGGACAGGATGAGCTTTTCCCCTTGGTACAGGCAGATCAGCCATGGAATGGAGATACTCACGTACATTAGAAAAGTACTTCCTGAACTGCTTCATAAGAGAAGGATGAGAGTAGGTAAGAGAATAGTGTTGCTGTTTCTGGGATTTATCTTAATTTCCAGATACATATTTGGAAGGGGATGGTAGCATGTCATGAATCCCATGGTCATAAAAGAGGAGTATTTTTTAAAGAGTTAGTGTGTGATTTGTATCTTCAGGGACATTTGCCAATGTTGGACAACCATACCTGGAGGTGAAGGAGCTACTGGCATCATGCAGGTGCAGCCTAGAGTCACTGCTAAACATCTTCCAACACTAAGAACCAATGTCCAAACACAGTATTCTCTCTCCACATGTCAGAATTTCCACTGTTGAGAAAAGTTGATCTATATTGTGGTGGGCTAGACATGTCCATGTAAAATAAAAAAAAATCACATTAAGGAAAAAAATTTAAACTTGCTGGAGTAATACTTTTATTAAGCAGTAAAAGTTTTCAAGCATAATACTTGGTGATACTGTGTATACTCAGCAATGGAGATAAGGCTGTCAATTGCTTTACATCCAATATTAGGATATAAAATATAAGACATAAACTTAGAAAATGCTGTGTGAAATTAACAAAGCCACAAATATAGGACAAAGTGTATGCGTATTATATATTTTGAGCATCTACAATAAATAATGTAAAACTTGACCCTAGCAAAAATGTTAGTTTTCTAGATTAAAGAAAAAACCCAAATAACAAAACTCATGGCAACAAGGACATATATGTAGTTCAGTTTGTTCTATTTTGTTTTGCTTTGTTTTCTTTTAAAAGTCACAAGTATTTATTATTGGGGCTAAACTCCAAGTCCTTATCTACTTTGTTTGTTTGTAGTTAACTTTATACTCTTATGGCTAACTTACTCAACTCTTTTCTGAGCTTCTACCTACCTATCAGAATCTTCAACCTTTATGTCTTCAAGCAAAATATTCTGACTTATTAGAAAACATCTGCAGTGATTTGTGTTTTTTCTCAGTTACCCTTGCTCAGCATCTCAGAGTTTTGTTTGCTTCCTTTCATTTTATTTTTCTTCTCTATATCACATTAACCTAGCTGGTAGGTCACAATTATTCTTCTTCAATAATCTTCATAAAATTATCTTCCTTCCTCCAGGTTATTTCCACCTGGATATTCATCACTGGCCCTTTGCCATTTTCTTCTGCCCATGTCCAATTCAATTTCAATCTGTTTATTCATCAAGAGGATTTATCATCCCAAAGGACAACCTCTGAACAATCTCTAATTTGTCTAAATCATAGTACTCTAAGAATCAGAGTTAAATGGAATAAATTTGACTATCACATTTTACTAAGAAAGTGAAGTAAACACAGTTATTTACTGGATAGAAACATGGCATCGAGTGAATCTTTGTCATTACAGTTACCTTTCTTCTTGCCTTCTTTGCTTGTGTTCATGTGCCCACTGAACATCTTACAGGGCCAAGAGTAAGTCTTGGTGAGGAGCTAAAGACATGATTTTGAAGACACACTGAGAAACTCATTAAGGGAAAAAAATTGCTAAGTAATTAGGTTTCCAAAGAGAGTCCAGAAAGGATGTGGAATGTTTTAAGCAACTGGAGCCTCTAAAGAAACATTGCTACTGTCAAAAGGAATTTGAGTGTGATTCTAAATTGTTACAAAACAATACACTTGTTAGATGATTTCTTAATGAGTTGTATAGACAAAGGATGAGAAGCTATTAATTTTTTCTTCTTCTTCCAATTGGTTTTTGATTTATCTACCATTTTGGTCTCTCAAAGTTCTTTTACTAATAGGAGCCTTCCATATGTCATAAAATGCTCATTTAACTTTTTTCACTTGTCACTTCTATATCATTAGTAGAATGAAAGTTACAGAATTCTTGCAGATTAAAAAAAAGGTAAAAGGTTATCTGTCGACTACTTGAGAGAAGCAATGTTATTATTACCATTATAGGTGATGTGGCATTTGAATGTTCTTTCTTCTGTGGGCCATTTTGTAGTTATACCTTATAAGTTAGCTGAATAGATGAGAAAGAGAGCACTTCTTTCTGAAAAGGGCATTTGTTTGATAGAGAAAGAGTGAATAGAAGCTAATAACTGCAGAATAAGTTTCAGATGCACTTGAAAACACTTATTCCCTTGGAGTAAGTGAAGATCATAACCTGTTTACAGAGGAAACATCCATGAAATTTGTGAGGATGTTGTCATGTTTGGTGTCTAGAAACTCTCACTATGATCAGAGCATATTTTATCATCGAAGAATGTTTTCAAAATATGTGAAATCACCATCTTGAAAAATGTTCCTTTCTAGAAATGAAGCCTACTGTGGAAATAATTACTCGAAGGATACAATTTTTTAATGCAACCTCAGAAAGCAAGCAGTGCATTTGCTCATACAAATCTGTGTATTGTCCACTTTTCTTCAGTATAGCAAATATATCAGGTAATCAACTTAAAAGGAGAAAGGGTTTGCCTTGGTTCACAGTTTGGGAGGATTCAGTCCCTGAGTGATTCCATTACTTTGAGTCTGTAGCAAGTCAGCACATCATGGCAGGAATGTAGGAGTGTATGTCAGAATAAAGCATGTACTTTATGGCTAGGATGTAAGAAAGAAGTAGGAGCAAGCTCCCATTATCCCCTTTACCTACTTTGTCAATTACCTAAATTCCTCCCCCTGGATCCTGCCTTTTCAAGTTTCTGCCACCTCCCAAGGGTAACTATCCCATGGGCTAAATTCCAACATCTGGCAATGAGGGGCACTCCAGAAATCTATATTTTGTTTCTGTTCAGGACATTTAAAACCGTTGCTTTCCTTTTAGCAAATTAAATAGCTAACAACAGATTGTTTGTTAAGCTATGAAGGTCCTAACCAATTGTTCACGGAATTATCAGTGATATTTACTTTTTAAATTCCTTAAAGACTCAAAGAGTGATGTCTGAGTAAAACCTTTGTTCTTAGTGCTCAGTTCTAATTACTAGAGCAACTGCTCACTCATGTCCCAATTTTACCAACATTACTTGAATATCTTAACTTTAAACACTACACAATGACTCCCTTCACTGTGTAGATTGGGACAACGTGAGTACATATGCTTGTGTGTCTGTTAGGAATTACTGAGATAATTGTGATAATTTCACTTTACATCACAAACATTTTGTAGGCAAAATGTATTTCATTTGCTCATCAATGGCTTAAAAATAGAGCTAAAGTGCACTGCAACATACGTGTGCCAAACGATTGAAGACAGTAGACCTTTTTTTAAAAGACACAAGTAGTTTTTCTATTACATGAAGATATTTCTAGCAATACAACTCAGAATAACAATCCAAAAAAATGGGGAGTTTGAAGCTTTAACTGTGTCCACAGGAAGCCACAGACACAAAAGTGGAAATAAGACAGCTTCTGAGGAATTTAAAATCGCCTCTAACAGGTCTGTATGAAAGGTAAAATGGAAAGGTCCAGGTGGTTTCTTATCATCCAGCCCCCTTTCCATCTCTTCACTGTTGCTTCACGTCAAAGGTCAAGTTAAAATGTACACCTGCCAATACTTGAATGTTTAAAAAATTCATTAAAAGTCAAATATACCTTTCTATTTGGCCAATTCCTTAATGAATATATTTGCATTTAATAATAGCATTCCCCCTTTGGAGCTTTCCTGCTCATTTTCTCTGCCTTTATCCTAAGCAGCCAGATTTCCAAGGTTAAGACCAAAGGCTTTGTGAAAATGTCATGGGTTTGTCCTTGTTTTAAAAAATATATAAGTATTTTCTTGTCAAGCATGAGAAACTTTGTCCTGCCAAACATAAAACCAAAACTGTTGTTTTGCAGTGTTAGGAAGATTTTTATTACGTGTATTTTCCATTTTAGCATAGTGCATAGAGATGCCATTCAAACTCTTTTGTTTTCATTACAGCCCCAAATTAGGAGTTCATAACTAGGCCTTATCTTTGCAGAGAGGGTTATGTAAGAATAAACTCCAGTATTCTGAATACTTGTCAGAACAAATTATATGCTACCATTTTTTTTAAAGAGTTAAGGTTTTTACTTATATAAAAAAATTATTGCTTATGGAAAAAGTTCTGTTTCTAGTTTACTGGGTTGTAGGAGGGCTCTGACAAAATAGTATTTTATTACTGTATTAGCTTTTCATCACTGAGGAAAAACTAATACATGAGGAAAACAATTGAAGGGAGTAAAGGCTTTATTTTAGTTACTGGTTTCGTCCTATGACCATTGATTCCCTTGCTTTGGGCCTGAGGTGAGGAGAGTATTGTGGAAAACAGGACATGATGGAAGAGAGCTACTCACTTTCTGGTAACTGGGAAGAATCGAGGGACTTAAAAAAATGTTCCAGATAAGATACAGCTTCCAAGAATGTGTCTTCAGTGATCTACTTTTCCAACTAGGTTCCTCCTCCAAAAGTTTTCATCATTTTCCAAGAATACCATTAAATGATCCATGTTGAAGGAAGAGCCATTATGGTACAGTCGTTTCTCAAAAGGCCCTCATCAGCATATGGCTTCAGGGAGTAAGCTTTTAGTACATGAATCTTTTGGGGGTCATTTCATAATCAAGCAGTAACAATGACCAACTTTAAGGAATAATTTATGTCATGGTGTGTGAAATTTTCTGATTTTTTCCCTGTTTCTTTCCTCTCAGGAAACTCCACAAGCTCGTTTATATTTGGCAACTCTCAGTGATAGCTAATCTTTTCATGGCAATCATACAATCAGGTAGGCCAAGTAACCTATTTGCAACAGCCTTTCTGCACGTGATTGATTTGCTGATATGCTGAATAATGTTTGGAATACTCTTTCAGTCTTCCGTTCTGTCACATACTAAGCAGTGCCAGAAACTCATATCAAATTTAGAAGCAGAATTTGGGGCCACTTCTCTTTGTCTTTTTCTTTTCATGGGTTATTCTTTCACTTTCCAGTGGCTAAAATGTTCAAGAATAACCCTGGTGCTTCTGTTAGAGATTTTGCCACCCAACATAATATTATTAGTCTTTCCTCAGGCTAAAAATCATATCATCTTTGTCATTCCCTTCTTTCAAACGTGGGCTGTCCTCTACAAATTCTGTTTTGGGTTTCACACATTCAAGTACTTTTGAATATGCTCAAGTGGTGTTTTCTTTCTTTTACTCTGATTTCTTTTTCAACCTTCTTTTATCTTTCTTTTTCTCTTTTCTTTCTTACTCTTCTTTCCCTCCATCCATTCCTCCCTCTTCCCATTCCTCCTTCTCTCCCTTCCTCTCTGCCGGGCTAGATTTACCTCCCCTGGTGTGGAGATGCTAAGCTTACTCCCTTATCAGTGCACCCCTTTCCACCCTCTCCCTGGGCACCCGACCAGCAGGTGGCCAAGGTGGAGCGAGGGACACGGGCTAGTCTAAGGTACACGTGGCCGAAAGAGATCCCCTTTTCCTCCCTCCTTACACACCAAGGAAGCCAGGCGCAGACGGATCTCGGAGACACTTCAGGGAGCAATCCGGTTTATTTGGGAGGGGCTCACAGTAATATAGTAGTGATGTCGAGGATTGAGCATGAGCTGCCATAGGCTGGCAAGCTTGTCCGTCCAAAAGCAGCTCCCAAGGACCTTCCTCATGGGCTAACGTCACTTCCCATAGTACTGCCCTGTGTGCTCGCTGGCACAAGGTGGGTTATGGTCTCAAAGCTACCCCTTCTGGTTCCGGACCCAGAAGGAGATAGGTGTGGCTCACTTCCACACTGCCCCAGGGCTGGGGGAAGGGCAGCGTCTCGGGAGCGCTCTCCTCACCCTTCCCCCCCTTAAGGCCAAGATGAATTCCCAACACCTCTCCTTCCTTTTTCTTTTCTTCTTCCTTTCTTCCTTTCTTTTCCTTCCTTCTTTCCTTCCTCCCTCCCTTCTTTTTTTCTTTATTTCCCTCCTTCCTGCCTTCTTTCCTTTCTGTCTTTATCTTTCCATTCCTCTCTCCTTTCTACCCTCCCTTCTTCCTTTCCTCTTTTCTTCACTTCCTTTTCTTCCTTCCTGTTTTTTTTTTTTACTAGAGTCTAGAGTGGATATCATACAGATAGAAGATTCAAGTTCAAGAAATGTTGAAGATGATAATAAGTGATTTTCCTAAATACAACAAAATATATCTTTTTCAAATAATTGTACTAGGACTTGAACTCAGGGCTTGGATACCTCCTTGTTGTTGTTTGTTTTCTTAATTGTTTAAGGATGATACCCTGCCATTTCAGTCACGTCTTAATTTCTGGCTTTTTGGTGTTTAATTGGAGATAAGTCTAAGGGTCCTTCCCCCCTAGGCCAGCTATGGACCATGAACCTCAGATCTCAGCCTTCAAGGTAGCTACGAACACAGACATGAGCAACCAGTGCCTGGCCAGCACAATTACTTTTACATTCCGTACTGAAGAATCTGAACCTTCACCTAGATGCTGTATAAAAGAAGACCATCTTTAAGTAGGCAAGAAAGCTGCAGTTCAGTGACATAACACCTAATATGATTCTTAAAATCATTTCCCAATATCAGGGGATAAGAAAAGGATATCAGGTGATAAGAAAATGTTCTTTTTTTCTTTAGACATTTAATTCTAATTTTAAAAGAACTCTTGTGTATTGTTATCGTAAAGATGATGTACAGAGGGGTTACAAATACATGAGTCAGGAAGTAATCACATTTCTTTTTGAACAATGTCACCCCTTCCCTTACTTTCTCCCAGTTTTTCTCTCCTGTCCTTCCCACAGAAGTTGTATAGTTCGTTTTTGAAAAATCTCTAGTGAATACTCTTATTTTAAATCTAATTTTACAATATCACAGAAGGGAAATGAAAAGAAATATGTCTACAGATGTTGGCACACTCAAGTTACCTTTAATTTTCACGATGTCATCCAGTTTTAATGACTTGCTGTTTATTTTTGCCTCTTAAATTAGCAGAGGACAATACTTAGCATCATATTGTAAGGTAGAAGAATGAAGTTGCTAGTAACTCCTATAAGTAAGCACAATTCAAGAATTAAATAAGCTAGAATTAAGTTTGGGCAAAGATTGATGATTAAGGTATTTTGAACATCCTGAGTGATAGACACCTGAATATTTTTCTTATTTACTAGAAAAATGATAACTATATGAGAAAAAAAGATATCTACAATAGAAAGATTTCTCCAGTTTTGGTCAATTGGAAATGGGTACAATATCCAAGAACATTCATATGTAGATAGAAAAACAGAAGAAATAGAAGAATAGAGTTAATGAAATACATGATTGTATCTCATATACAAATTGCTTATTGTGATAAGGGAGTGTGGAGATGTATATAGCATAGGCATATCTGTGCACATTTATAGTTATCCATAGCACTTTGGCTCTTATCTGAATCAAATTTCAAATACCCCAAGTCTTAGGGTTCTCATCTATTAGTAGAAGAGAAAATGTATACATTTATTCTTTAAAAAGGTTATTGTACAACCAAGGTCTCCAAATATCTAATATATAACTAAGGAGGGTTTCAATGGGTCTTTCATAGTATAAAATGGAGGACTCAGTCATAGTTCTTTGTAGTGTAATGGGAAACAGAATGACAAATAGCATTGCCTCTGATTCAAGGTTAGAGCAAGACACAATCCCTGCCTGCCTTCCCTGGAACCTGCTGTACTAACCACATGCTCTAAGTGGGACAGAAGCATGTAGTTAATAACTTTGTGTCCATTTCAGAGACTCTGTGCTAGATGCTGAACCTTCTGTGTTCTCTAGTCACTTGTGAGCAGGTTGTGTATCCAAGTGTTTGCATTTTAGTTTTCTATTTTGTTTCTTCTTGTTCTTTTCATCTAACTGACAAGGCTCCTTATGGTTCATTTTCCAGGCCTTTGTAGTATGCTTTCCCTGATACTTATTACAGTAATTGGTTTCAGATATACCTCTGTTCTTGCATTTCAGTTTCTACATATACATTAATAAACTTCTCTTACTCATTGGAACTTTGATTCCAGCTTTAGCATATTTTTAATGAATGGGGTTTTCCTTCTGGTATCATTGATAGTATATAGCCTAACCAGGTTCTTCTGGCTTGGGCTCAGCCTCTTCGGCAACCTTGGAAACTTAGCTTTGTCTTTAGCTGTGCCATCCCTCCTTGTGACCCAATGTATAGTCTCTCTAATTCCATTTTCTGTCTCTCTTATTCTTTTTTTAATCTTTCTCTGTTTACCAACACTCCAGTTGGCAATAATTCAGTATTGATCTTGTTATATTACTAACCTGATAGGTCAGAGAATTAAAAGAAATGAAAATATAACAGTGACAATGAATATCTACCACAATCATATAACCCATTTGCTGCCATTTTATTTATATACATGCCCATAACACCTATCCATATACAGAATTGAAGACCCCCCTAGCTAATTATTCCTGATGTGTGTTTTATCTGTGTGATCAATGTATATGTTAATATTGGTTATTGTTCAGCTTGGAGCTATTTTGGGGGTCCATGTTATAGCTCACTATAGGGTAATGGCTACTGAATGAAGGATATTCACTGGGCACTATAGCCATCATGGTGAATGTAAGAAAGTAGGGCCAGGTAGATACCCAAGTTCTTTGCTACTCCGGGAAGAATTACTCATCATACCTGTCATGTGGAATTTGGTCATCACACCCAAATTTTTCCTCTTCCTCTTATTTACTCATTATTATGCTAGTGATCTTAATGTTGATCTCTGTGTCAGGAAAAATAACTTTTCTTGCATGTATTAGAAAGAAACATAATCAGGTAGTTTTGAGATATTCTAAGTATTCAGACAAAGGATGAATGGTTTAAGACGTTAATGGTGGATGAAGGCAATTTCTAGACACCTCCCTTGCTTTAAGTTTTAATAGAATGGAATGTTTTTCTCCTACCTCTATTGGTACTTTATCTTCTGAGACCAATCAACAGGCTAATCTCCATAAAAGAGATCTTAGGAGCCAGGTTCCAGTGGTTCACACTTGTAATCCTAGCTACTCAGGAGGCTGAGAAGATCAAGGTTTGAAGCCAGACTCTTATCTCCAATCTTTAAGTAGAGGTGTGGCTCAAGTGGTAGAGCTCTATAGCCTTGAACAAAAGAAGTTCAAGGATATTACCCAGGCCCTGAGTTCAAGCTTTAGGACTGGCACCAATATATATATTAAAGTTACAGGACTTTATTTTTTTTTCACTTATTTATTGTCAAAGTGATGAACAGAGGGGTGGCAGCTTCATATGTAAGTCAATGAATACATTTCTTATTCAACTTGTTACTTCCTCCCTCATTTTTCCCCGCTTTCCCCTCCCAATCTCCCTCCCCACCATGAGTTGTACAGTTTGTTTATGCCTTATAGTTTTGTAAGTATTGCTGTTGCATTGGTTTGTCTTTTTATCCTTTGTCTCTCTATTTTGGTATTCCCTTTGCCTTCCCTAATTCCAATACAAGTTATATACAATATCCAGGGTATTAAAATCAGTTACAGTGAATCAGGGAACTTTACTTTTTTAAGATCACTTTGGTTGTTTTAGACTTGGAAGATACATTTCTAGTGACCTAATCTCCATCATTCTATTTTCTAGCTCCCACAGGGAGAACCACATCAGAGAGTAATCATTCTGCCCTTTTGCACTTCCTGGGAAGACCAGACCAAGTTTTCTTCAATGATTCATCCACTCCAGTACTCAGCAAACCAGATTGTTGGAATTTCTTTTATATTTACCTTGAAGTTTGAACTCACCCCAGATGTTGTTTTCCTATTTGGGGCATCATCTTATTCTAATGGTCTGTAATACAATTACAGGGCTTACTAAGTGACTACCGAATTCATTTTCCTGAAGGTGAACTACTTGAATCATTTTATATTTCTCAAATGTCTTACTTTCTATGTATCCAAACTTCTGTTTATTTGAGTATATGAACTATTATCATAGTTAAAGGTATTACAATGGTTTAAATGTTTCAAAGCACTTCTACTTTCATACTCTTTGATCCTTCCAAGAACCTACAAAAGTTAGGAAGTGTTCAGGCCAGGGAAGAGTGAATTTGAGAGGAGAGTGGAGTTACTGCAATGTGATGTGAAGGTTGAACAATAAAAAGAAAAAGATGCCTGTGAAAGCATAAAATAAAGCAACAATGTATTCTTATGCTTCAATTTCCAAGCTATGTCAATGTGATACAGGTGCCTAGACTAGTTTCCCTGTTTCAGATTTGGTCAATTTCACATCAAAATCAAAGTTCCTTATTTTTGCAGATCCAAAATCTCATTGTAACCTACTTGTTGCACAAAAGTTGCACAAAAGTTGTGCTGGTATTCACAAGCTAATGTTTTTCTTGAGGCGAGTTTTCTATCACACTGTGGTGAGCAGTTGCTCTTTGTACTTCCCTGTTTTCTCTCTGATTTCCTGTACAATTCTTACCTCATGGCTTTGCTCTTCCACTGGTAGGCAAGGGAAAGGAGAATTCCAACATAATCAGTGTATTAAGCACTCAAGGATAAAATTGGGGAAACAAAAATAAAATTTACTTCTACTTAGGTAGATCTCAGAGAAGTCATCCCATCATCTCTCTACCTTATTTTTGTGTGTGAATGATGCAAATATGATTTAAAAGAAGGACATTGTGTGTGTGTGTGTGTGTGTGTGTGTGTGTGTTTAAAAAATTTAAATGATTTGCAAAAGTCCTTTCTGAAGAATGAGCCAACAAATCCAGTCCCTGAATGTTTAAACTCTTTGGCTTTTTAAAAGTGGTAATGTGACAAGGTTGGAAAATAGGTCATATCTTTTGTTGCCAGCTGAGAATGTGGTGTTTTGACCCACTGGGAACTCTCTTGCCTCCAGCTTGAGGAACAAAAAGCATATAAGGCCCATGGAGTTTGGGGGCAAGAAATCTAATGGCAATTTCTCCCTCACTTGCCAAACCCATACATACAGAAAAAAACAATAGGTCTCTTTTTGAAATTGGAAACTTCAGGGGAAGATTTATGAGCTTTTTGGTTTATGAAACCATCTGGTGCCTTGGACTTCCCAGGCTGGGTATTTTAGCAGTACTAAGTTTGGGCTGGCCAATCCACTTTGCTTCTAGAACAGTTCCATCCAGTCTCTACATTGATAGCTAAGAGGCTAGACTTTGAAACTTACTGGACAACTTGTTAAAAACAAATTAAAAAAAACAAAACAGGAGGATTTAGAATAATGTACCTGTTACTTTTTAAGTTTTATTTGAAAGGCAGTTTTATTGCCTGTTCCAGGCTGCACCAGGGAGTCTAGTTTGTGAATTTGGAGTTTCCACTCTGCTGAGCTTCCTTTGCAGGAGCACTGTATAATTTTGGTTTTGTTTTGACAGTTGGTGACCTTTGACCCCTCTGAGTAAAATGTTTAGGCTGAGGGAGACTGAAAAGAGCTTTCAGATGGGATATTTCCAACCTCTTTCAAGCTAGAGCAGTCTTCCCCTCAGCATAGCCAACCCATATATAGAAATGGTTTTCAGCCTCCATCTAGTGTTCTGGTGGAACAAATCAGATCAAAGCCTGGCTTAATATGTTTGAAAAATGCACATCCGCATTGCAGGGCAAAAACATGTTATGGAAATCAATAATATCATATTCAGGCAGCCCCTAACTTCAAAGTGAATCCTATGTGTGTTCTCAATTTCAAAAGAAAATGGAGAAAATGAGAACAGGGTGCATAAGTTTTCTCTTCTTAATTCTATTTGTAACTGAGCTGAGATCTCAAATGTCTTTTTACTGCTTTTTGACGGGTCCCTAAGGACAGTGGGCGTAGGGCAATCTGCTTATTAATTGGTTGCACCTGTGATAATTTTGTACACTAGGGTTACAAGAGTGGCAAACTCTCTTTCCACGTTGTCCTTTGGAATGCAAATTTTTTTCATCCTATTGGACTAGTATATTAAAGGTGAAAATCAAATGATGAATGCAAAGCTAATGCAGATATAATGTAGATTAATCTCTTAGACTCTTTTAGTTTCAAAAAATGGTTTTGTTTTGGTAGATTTGTTTTCCACTGTTAGAAACAGTTTTTGCTGCCTGCCTAGTGTACGACATCTGTCTCATTCTGTGATAAAATAGGAGTACATCTTTGAATTAGAGAAAGTTTAGGAGCTAGAAAAGACTTTTGATATATTGCACAAGCTTTATGACAACATCAGGATATGTAGATAGGTTTGTGCTTTTATGTGTTCATTTAGTGTATAATAGCAATACTTAGTTCATAGTGACCTGTATGCATTGCTCTTTTTGCCAGAAAGGAAACATAAATGAATTTTGATCAAAGGATTATGTAAAATCAGTTTTCTAGACAAATCTTCCTTTTGATTTTTTGACTCAGTGCTTTCTATTTTTATTTCTTGTTTTTTTGTCCTAAACCAGGACTTGAACTCGGTATCTGGCATATTAAGCTCATTGGCAGGCACCCTGCTACCAGAGCCATGGCTCTGAGAAGTATGGAAGTATTAATGGTGAAGTATAATATTGTGACATTCATGTTCAGGATTATAGACTCAAAGAGGTCAAGGGATGGGCTCTTTTTTTGCAAGATTTAAGAAATTTTTATTTTTACTTATAAATAATTGAATATGTTTGTGTTATATGTGATATATATATACACACATTGTGGAATAATTCACATTAACTTTCATATCAGCTTCAATACCATTTGTGATAAGAGCATTTAAAATCATCTATTTTGAAATTGATAAAATATTACTATTAACTATATCACCTAGCTATAGCATTTCAATCATATTCACCCTTCATTCATCTTATCTTTATCCATTACATTCGCCTTTTGCTCTCCTTTACCCTCCATTTATGCCAGTTACTTTTATATTCAAGTGTGTGTGTGTGTGTGTGTGTGTGTGTGAGAGAGAGAGAGAGAGTGAAGTGTGTGTATGTCTACGCAGTCTCAGGGCTTGAACTAAGGGCATTGGTGCTGGCCCTGAGCTTTCTGGTTCAAAGCTGATGTCCTGCCACTTCAGCCATAAGTCTACTTCTATCATGTCATGTTTTAAGAGTGTAGAGTTTGAGTATAAGAATATTAATTTTTCTTTCTCGGTCTGACTTATTTCCCTTAATGTACTGATCTTCCATTCCATTAGTTTTCTTGGAAATTACTTCATTCTTCTTCATTGTTCCTTTGTAAAACTATGCTGTCTTTACCTATTCAGGCAAACATCAGGCACCTAAGTTGATAGTTTGGCTATTAGGAATAGTACTGCAATGCACAAAGGTGTGCAGAGACCTTTGTGTTTGTACTTCCATTCTTCAGCTATACACTAGTCACAAAGAGTATGCTGGATGGTAGTTTTATTTAGTTTTTCTTTTCCTTTTTCTTCTTTTTTTTTTTTTTTGCCAGTCCTGGGACTTGAACTCAGGGCCTGAGTTCTGTCCCTGAGCTTTGCTCAACGCTAGCACTCTACCACTTGAGCCACAACTCCACTTCCAGCCTTTTCTGTTTATGTGGTATTAAAGAATTGAACATAGGGCTGCATGCATGCTAGGCAAGCACCCTACCTCTAAGCTGCATTCCTAGCCCCCTAAGATTCTTGAGAACTTCCATACTGATTTCCCCATCAGCTTTAGTTCCTTTCGACAGTGTGCTTGCCCTCCATGTTCTCACCAGCCTGTGTTACCATGAGGTTGTCATCAAAATTTAGTATCCTGCCTGGTGCTAGTGACTCATGTCCATCATCCTACCTGCTCAGGAGGCTGAGATCTGAGGATCAAGGTTCAAAGCCAGCCCAAACAAGAAAGCCTATGAGACTCTTATTTCTAATTAACCACCAGAAAGCCAGAACTGGAGCTGAGACTCTAAGTAGTAGAGTGCTAGCTTTGAGCAAAAAAATCTCAGGGAGAGCTCCCAGGCCAAATTCAAATTCTGTGACTGACAAAAAAAAAATTAATGCCCTTCTTAATATAAAAGAATCTGGAGTTTATATGGAACCACAAAAAGAACAAAGTTAGAGGTATATGTAAAATATATTATAAAGCTATAGTAACCAAAACAACATGGTTTGACACATCAGCCAATAAAATACTTTAAAAAAAATGGAGGGATGGACTTTTGATGTTTGATCTGTGTCTTAACTTCACTTTTATCTGGTGGACCTTATGTCAAAAATTAAACAATATTGTTTCTTTCATAACAACTCTTTTTAATGGCCTCTCTATGTCTGTATAAGTGCGTGTTTTGACAACCTTTTACCAAGACAGTCTTGACATATCAAAGGTCATAGGACTGACTGAGATGAAACTGAACTGCAGGTTTTAAATGAGACTACAAAGTCACTTGTTTAGAAAATAGGGAGATTCTAGGTTGACCACATATACTAATTCAGATCTTTATCTAAGTAGATCCTGGGCCAGAGCCATGTGTGACAGTATCTTGGTCATCTTGTATTTCATTTAAAATTGAACACAGCAGCACCAAACTTTTCAAGGTGTCAATCAGATTCCTGTGTTTATTTTCAAGCTGCATCTGGCAGACCAAAGGTAGCTGAGTCACCAAGGTGTGCCTCTTGCCTCATTGCAGAGTGCAACTTTATTCCCTGAAATTGCTTACTAACTGATCCCCACAAAAGCTTGCTTGTGTCATTGATTTACTTGTTCAATCATTTCATTTTACAATGGGTGGGATAGAAAAGAGCTCTTTCAAACATTGAGTAAGTATATAGATAGAAGCTCAGAAATTTGAGGTCACCATTGACTTGCACCTTTTTTTGATCCCCCATGTCCTCTTTGTCACTACTTCTGTCAGAAATTACTCCCACCCAACAATGCTTCTCACTTGACTCCTATTTGTTAGAAATATAAAAATGCTTTTGAGTTTTGATGAAAATACCAACCATAGTCACTTATAATTGACAAGACCAGTAAACTCTGTCCTGGTCACTATTGCTCCCAATTCTACTATCTGGATTTGGCCAATAATTGCACAACATTGACACATTAAAATCATGATTTGACTTTTTCCTTTTTTGCAGTTAGATGATCTTTTAAAATTATGATTTAGAGTTAGAAAAATCCTTGTAATTATGTCATACACACATCCTTGAAAAGTTACTTGGTTTATGATTTTATTTTATAGTTTTGTGTTGGGTTTGAATTTAGGGCCTTGTACAGGTTGGTAAGTAGTCAACCACCAAGTTACAGTCCCAGCACTTTTTTAAAAAGTTAAGATTAGGGGAAAGAAGGAACTCTATTCCATCTTCTAAATTCACAGCTTTAGACTTTCCTCTTAACTTAAAATCAGGTTCTAATTTTCATAGTAAATTTAGTGCAATCTAGACAAAGGTTTTTTGTTTTTTTGCTATTGCTTGTCTTGATAAATGCTTCATTTGAGGGTCCCTCTTCATGTGTTCTCCAACCACTAACTTTCATCAGAGCAAATACACAGTTTGTTTCAAAACCATCATAAAAATTTCCAGCTATGACTTCTTGATCATTGATTTGAAGTGTTCTCTTTTTTTATACTAACCACACATTTCTGAGTAAGTGAGCATACACATTCTTGCTTTTCTGCAATATTATGGTAAAAGTCTTGGTCAAGTTGTTTGCAAAAGGGGTTGGAAGCTATATTTTTAGTATTAAAGTGACCCTTAGGTCCTGGGTAAAATGCAGATTGCAGGAAAAAAAAGACATGACCAATTGAAGAACTTTGGCCTTTGGCCCAGAAATATATCTTGATGAGTCTCTGACTAAATTTCCACAGAGATTCTAAGCACAACAAAACTGGCAACCATGAGTTTTTCTTAAATGTTTATACTGAGGGATTTTTAAAACATGTGAATACAATTGAAGCATTAAAAATGATAATTTTTTTAAATTCACAAATATTTTTCTGATCCCACAAAAATAATATAAGCAAGGACTTTGGAATTCTTAATCAAGAGTAATCTAATTAAGTGAGATAGTAGATGGTAAAAAAGAATTTTGTGGGCTGGGAATATGGCCTAGTGGCAAGAGTGCTTGCCTCGTATACATGAAGCCCTGGGTTTGATTCCCCAGCACCACATATATAGAAAACGGCCAGAAGTGGCACTGTGGCTCAAGTGGCAGAGTGCTAGCCTTGAGCAAAAAGAAGCCAGGGACAGTGCTCAAGCCCTGAGAGCTCATGGCCCAGGACTGGCAAAAAAAAAAAATATATATATATATATATATATATATAATAAATAAATAATAAAATTGTGATTTCTAACCTGCACATAGATGTTGGGCATTGATATCTCTCATCTGATCATTTTTTCCCAGTAAATAAAGTTCAAGTTAGGATAGTGTTTGTTGGTTTACATATATAAGAAACACTAATTCCCCACTGGTGTCTGTGATTTAGTAGTGAAGAGAGGTTGACATTTTGTCTGTGCTATTCAACCTTTAAGATGGCCAGCAATATTCACTTGGCCAATTCGAGCTCATTGCAATTAGTTTAATAAGTAGATATATAATTGACCCAGGTTCAGTTATAATTATCTCTGACACTTTTTCTAGAACTCCTAGGAGGAGAAAGGTTTACAGCTTCTGTTAATGATGTTTTCTACCATCTATGGACAGCCTTCCTGAGGCAAAAGTCAGCATGGCAAAAAGAGACACAATCCTGATGACAAAGGGTCGAGTTCCCAAGTCTACTCAGGTCCAAAACCAATCCTTTGGCACTTCTTGACTCTGGGATCCAATGAGTAGCTCCACCATTCTCTTTGTTATTTAAGTTCCAGAGACATCTCTGTTACTGGCCACCAAATGTCCCCCTGCCTCATTCTATCATTTATTGACCAGTTAAACAGATGCCTTCCTTTGGGCATGTCAGCTACCTTTCCTCAGATATAGATTCCCCATTTGTAAAATTAAATTATGTGATTTAGAGTTCAAGGAGAAAGTGGATGGCACACTGAGATTAACTCTGGGTGGGGGGAGTTAGTTATCAAGGTATGGAAACTAGGCAGTACTGAAGGCAGTACTGCTGTCTTAGGACTCCGGGGTGTTAAGAGAGGGCATATCTGCTTCCTGATTAGTGTAGAGCATCATGAAAAGCAGAGACTCAGAATGGGCATAGACTTAGTGGCAGGGTGACTGAAGAATACATTTGCTAGCCGCAATCTCCTTGCTGCTAATTTTTCTCTCCTGCCAGGATTCCTACTCACTGAACCCTTCAGGAGGGAGAGCCCCATCACATTTGTGATGTGGTCTGGAGCAAGCATTCTGGAAAATAGAGAGGGTGGAGAAGGGGCTAAGTGGATCTAGGGGTACATGGCAAAATCTCTCTCTTCTGTTTCCCAATCAAGTGGGGATTGATGATGGAAGTGGAGGATGTTGAGTTTGGGACTATCCTATGTCAGTGTAAAAAGGACAAGGAAAAAGTTCACATTTTCTTTCTGTTGTTTTTCTTTTTTTTCCCCATTTAATATTCCAGTTCAATAGGGGCACACATAATTTGGTAAAGGTCATTTTGTTGTTTCTAATTAGCCTTGGGGGCAAATGGCAAACTAATTCACTAGTGAAATGAGAGTCTAGTTGCTCAAACTGCTCTTGAAATTTTCTTTTGTAATGAGACTTTTCTATGTGGCAATTTGGAGAAATAAAGTAATGTGACTTTGTATACAGTGGAGTCATATAGTTTTAACTTGCTCAACCAGCATGTAAATCAAAAACAACAACAAAAAAAGAGCAGAATAAAGACAAAAAAATTTAGTACTAGAGCTGATAAGTGCAGGCCTGGAATTCCATTTGGTTTCTCTACTAAAGAAGTAGCAATTTGTTTCGATGCTGGAAGAAAAGCTGACTGTGTGAGACAGTACAGTAAGTACCAAACCACATATACAGTTCTTCATGGGTGATTTAAAGAATGCACAAGAGTAACATTGACTATGCAATTTTCTCCCCACTGGCTTAATTGTTGAGTAAGATAGGTCTTCACTGTATGGAACACAGGACACTTGTGGAGAAAATAATACTTTAGCATCATGATATGCAGATCCTATTAATTTAGAAAAAGTATGCTGAATTTCTGTTCTAATAACTGTCTTTACACACATGGTGTGTAAATGTATGTGTGTTAGCACACACCATAGAAATGCCACCCTCTTGTTGATAACAGTGATGGCTGGTGTTTCTAGATACAGAAGTGAGTCAGGTGTTCCCTGCCCTGCATTGTTACCCTTATTCTACATCCTGCTTCCAGTGGCAGAATTGCCTAGTTACACCTATGTCCAGCTATGCAGTTCTGTAGTTCCATAGCCCCTCAGAACTCTGTCTTGGTCCACTATTGGTTCCAAAATATACAGTATCAAGATTTCTTTCATTTCCAGATAGTGTCATTATAAAGGGGTCAGCCTATGAAAGTCAAAATAGAGCTCCCAGAAAAGAATATAAACTCCATAGCCTATATTATATTTAGAAATTTAATTAGAAATAGTTTTGAGCCAGGTCTAGTGGCTTATACCTATAATCCTAGCACCTCAGGAGGCTGAGATTGGGAAGATAATGCTTTGAAGCCAGCATGGGCAAAAAGGTTTACAAGATACCATCTCAACAGAAAATGGGAGCTCAGTATCCTAGCTTAGCAGTAAATGTGAATAGCAGCATCACAGTGCAGTCAAGGTCCAAGCAAAAAGAGATTTTATCTCAGTCATAAAGAGGTGTGGCTCAAGTATTAGATTGGCTGCATAACACACATAAAACCATGAGCTTGAACTCCAGTATCATCCTCCAAAAAAAGTGGTCTTTTTTGTTTGTCTTCAATGAAGACAAGATCATATACTATTTAGTCCCTGATGCTTCGAACTGAGGATCCTCCTGCCGCAGCTTCCTGAGTGTTGGGATTACAGGAATCCACTGATATATGATCAGCTTTAATTGTCCTCAAAAAAAGGGTTTGTCTCTTTAGTTTCAAATGGAGATGAAGTCATATTATTTAGCCCAGGCTGGCCTTGAACTTGGAGTCCTACTGCCTCAGCTTCCTGAGTATTGGGATTCCTGAGTACTTTTAATTAGAAGTCTCACTGAATTGATGGGGGATATATATTTTAAAGGACACATGCATTGGCTGGTCAAAGCTTACACATGTGGCCATGAATAGGGTAGATCTTTGATTATCTGGAGGACTAACTCCAGACTATGTCACAGAGTGACAGACCAGAATGATACCTCCTACATCAATTCCTACTGCAGCAGCGCACATTCTCACTATTCTCAGTGGTGTCAGAGCACTACAGTCCAGATGTGCAATCAAAGGAACCAAAGATTTTTGGGATATGACACAGAAAAAACTCCCCTTGTGTCAATTGGGGGGAGCGTATCACCTGTTTTCACTCTAAACATGCCATTAACAAAAAAGTAAAACTAGACAAAATGAAGCCACATCAAGTTTTACTTTTTTTTTTTTGTTTCCTTTGCCACTCTAGGAAGTATTTCATTTATTCCTCACACTTGTATTCACACAACCATGTCAGGTAGGGGGCATTTTTATAGCGGGAGACAATTCTTGTTGTTTACTTCACACCCCCACCCAATATATACATTTATTTATTTGATAAATATTGACCTTCATTTTTCTGTGTTTGTAAATCTCTCTCAGATTTGCCTGCCTCTTTCCTAGCTTGTCACATACTGCTATCTAGGTCTGGGTATCAGGACTCTACCATCTAACATCCCCGTGTCCATTTTTGCCTTCAGTGTAGCCTCTACTCTGCAGCTAGAATAAACCCAAGTTTTAAAACCCAAGCTTTAAAAACCCAGGTTCATTGTGTTTCTCTTCCTTCAACTCTTGGGTCATTTCCCGCCTATTTCCCTTAAAATTCAAGGTCCTGCAACATGGATATCTAGCCTTTACCCACAATATCAGATCCCCTCTGGTTTTGTCTTTACTGTGTAGCCAGAGTGACTTCATAGGTTTCTTGAACAGACGGTGGTTTTGCTAGATCTTCCTGGCTCTCTCCTTTCCCCAGCTGTTCTCACTTTGCCCCTTGGCTTTCACTCCCTTTGCAGCTCCTTATAATTGCTCCTAACTCTTCTGACCAGGTTTCTCTTGTTTAATGCTCTCACACCACTCACATTGCTCTCTCAGGATGCAATAACTGATTGCAATTACTGTTCTTCAAAAATCAGTAACTTCACTGCCTTATCAAGGTATACTTTCAAATCAGTGTACAGAATTTGAAGTAAAGGAAATATGGAATAAATATTTATTAAGTAGAGAGCTTGGGGGGGAAAAACACCCAAGAAGTTAAATCACCTGCATGAAGACACTCAAGTTCTAAGGGGTAGCACCTGGATTAGAATACATCTGTGCTTGACAAGCTAACGCCAGCTTTCCCTTCATGTAATCCCATGACTAGCTAGTGGGAGGACACTATGTTGCTGGTAGGGTTTGTTTATGTTGTTTCTGTAATTTTATTTCCTCATGAGAAAAATATTTTGGATTCTGTTTTAAATTGTGCAAGATAAACCTCAGCCTGAGTTAACCTAGCTGTGTGCTATTGGGAGAACTATGACACGTTGGCATTTCCTACTTGCTACTTAAAAGAAATAGTAAAGCAAACATTTTAAAAATTATTTTGAACCATGGTTGATTAGTTAGCGATAAATCCATGTCATCTGAAAGAAATATGGGATCCCTTAAACACCTTTTGTAACAATTATTGTAAACTACCTCCAATTTAATATTTAAATAATATTTGACCATCTAGTTTCCTATAAGTTTTCCCTGAGTGGTTGCAACTGAACCGCTCTGTTGTTTGGCTATTTAGTTTTGCAAATGGTGAGCAAGAAAGGTGAGTTTTTACCATATAGAAATATGTTTGTTTCTATCACTAATGAGGAGGCCTGGATTTGTTAGTCAGCATCTGGGGATATGAAAGATGAATCAGGTTTATGCTTGTCAGTAGTTAGTTTGTCTAGGAGGTTTATTAATTCCCACTCCAAATAGTGGTGAGTCATGGAAGTGTAAATGTTGGCTTTGTTTAGTTTTTCACGGATGTTTGTAAACACATCTTTCGTTTTTAGCCATTTCCAAAGATTGCAGATGGCCAGGTATTAAAGAGAGAAAGAGGACTTCTCTTTACTCTTTTCAGACTTTCTGTTTCTCCAGGCATTTCTAATGAGATCAGAACACCTGAAGTTGTATGTGCAAAGGCCTATGGTTGCTCACTGGTGGGAGGGGAGTGATTTAGGTTTGTTTGCATTTTGGATTTAGAAGGAATTTATTCTTGGATGAGCTGCCTGGCAGGAGCCCGCTTTCAGTTGGTGCCAGTTCAACCTTGTATGAAGGAAATGGATGGGAGAGCCTTTCTGGAACCTGAGGAACCTGGCTTTCTTTCTCTGAAAGTTTGAAAAACAATAGCCAAGGAGAGCTGTATTTCCCAATACAACTTAAATACCAGTGAAATTTATTCCCCCACCCACCCCCAGGAGTAATATGTGCACATTTTATAACTTTCCATGGACATTTCATGGAAAATTTTAGGAAGCAGTAATGTAGCACAATCAGTGTGTGTTGTGTAATCCTAACAGTGACAATCTTTGAAGGTTGGTTTTGTTTGTTGTTTGAGTTAAGAGCCATACCACCCCCCCCCCTTTGTTTGCTTATACAACTGGCTAGTTATGCTTTAATTAAGATTGCAAACATGTGTGATCTTAGAATTGTCTTCAGTCTCTCCCTGCTCCTCTGATTCACCATGACATAGGTAATGACTGCAAAGGCAAGCATTTAGGAAACTATAGCAAAGATGCAAATTACTTGTGAATTAAAAAAATAGAAAACAAACTTCTCTATTAGAGTTCACATGAATGATGAACTTGGCAAGGTGTGTCAGCACTATAGAACACTAACTCTATGAGTTTTAAAGTCAAATGGTTTTGAAATCCTTGTTTCTTTATCTGATGTATAGGTTTTACAATATTAAAACTAAACAGGATTTTTAAGAGGAAAGCAGCCCTGGAAGTGACATCTTTTCCACTAGAGTTACTTTTTTATTTTTCAAATAAATAAAAGTGATACATTCCAGATACGACTAGCAGGTTTCACAAGTCAGTTCTCAAAATGGAGACTTTTTTTCCGGTGAAGTAAATATTCTAAGCTGTTTGTCTCTATTCCTTAGGTTAAACTAAAGTTGTTTATGAGGTAGAAATGCTTGATCATCTTAATTTGCTCAGTACAAAAGTGAATTTACTCAAAGGAATAACCTGATCAATGCTATTTGTAATATACAACTTCAGTTTAAACCAGGTCACTCACTTGCAGACATCTTATAATGAAACAGAAGAGAAAGGAAGTGGAGGGAGGAATGGACAGGGGAAAGGGTAATTAAAAAATAAAATCATAGATTTTTCATGTGATGTCAGCCACTACAAATTACTTCTCTAAATGTACCTGTCTATGGATTTGGAATCGAAGGGTTTGTATGTTACAATGTGTTGGACAACTAATTATCTATTACTATTAGAAACCAAAGGTCTAAAATTCTTGGTTGAATTGGAACAAAAGTCACTAATAGATTATTCTGCAACCACCTGGTCTCAGTGTTAGCGAATTGGCCCCTCAGTAAGTACCAGGGGACTAAAGAAAATGGCAGACAGATCTAGACTTACAGAGGGAGATATTTATTGGGGTACTTACTGACAGTGGTGTTGGGTAGCAGCAAGACCTCGAAATTTGGGTCAGATGAAGGAGTTTTATTAAGTGGTCAGGATGAAAGTGATTTCATCCACGCTGGAATGTACCTGGTTTATCTAATGCTCACATTAAAGATGTTATTCCAGGTGCTGACAGTGCCACTGTCTGGGTCATAAAGCTCCACCTCCCACTCCACTGGTTTTGTTTATTTATAGTGTGTTAGGAAAGTATGTAGGAAAATCCACCCAGAGTCACTCAGAGGCAATGATGGCAGATATGACTCAAGAAGGCTGCAGCCATGTCAGGCTGAATCTATGTACTGATAATTACTTAGACCTCAGTCAGAGAACACACATTCTTCCATGGCTCTGTAACTGCCTCAGGGCTTGCAAATTCATTTTGAACCCATAGTGCTCTTATCAAATCCTAGTGCTCAGCTTACATTTGGTTGTAATTGGGACCATGCCTTGAACTTTCCCGAACTGTTCTACATCTTAATTAGTCAAAGTCAAAGTGAATTTTTGGCTTTTGGATGATTCAGTGAGACAGAAAATTGCAGGCTGTGGCTCTGTCTTATACAGAAGACATTTTTTGTAAGTTTTATTCTAACTTAAATATTTAAATATATATTCTAAACATTTTATCTTGATATAACAGTGCAATATTTACTCCATGGTATACAAATAAGGATAACTCGTGTGTGTGTGTGTGTATGTGTGTGTGAGTGTGTGTGTGTCTTGGGAAAGACAGGGAATATAACTGGAAAAGGCTTCATGGAATATCTTGCTCACAGATGGTTTTAGATTTGAAAAAAAGTGTTTTGTTTTTTTTTTGTTATTGTTGTTTGTGTGTGTGCCAGTCCTGGGACTTGAACTCAGGGCCTGGGCACTTTCCCTGAGCTTCTTCTGCTCAAGGCTAGTTTTCTACCACTTGAGCCAAAGCACCACTACCAGCTTTTCCTGAGTAATTTATTGGAGATAAGAGTATCACAGATTTTCCTGCCTAGACTAGATTAGAACGGCAATCCTCAGATCTCTGCCTCCTGAGAAACTAGGATTATAATTTGAGCCACCAGCACTGGGCTTAAAAGGAGCTTTTAAAAGTTTCAGCTCAAAGTCTAGTACAAGGTGTTCACAGAAGAGTAGCACATCTAAACAGTCATTCAAATCATGCCACTTAATTATTTCTTCAGTGGTTAGGATGCTCTGTAGGTCCTTGTAAAGCACATGTACCAATGCTACACCCTCCTGGACAGGCACCATTAGGGCCAGTTCTACTCCTCCATCATTTCGCCTTTCAGCTGATGTGGATGATCCTTTCCTTAGTAGATTTTTATTTGATTTTTTTTTCAGAATTTATGTATTTTTACAGAAATCCTCTTTGATCCTACATTTTGGTTTTTATTATTATTTCATTCAGCCCTTTGTGTTTCCCTGGCATTTATTCAAGCGTTTATTTGTATACTCTTATTTTATTTACTCATTCTTCTACCCATTTTTTTTCTTGTTGGTCATGTGGTTTGAACCCAGGGCCTGAGCATTGTCCATGAGGTCATTTCATTCAAGGCTAGTGTGCTACCCACCACTTCATTATTTGCTGGTTAATTAGAGCTAAGAATCCACAGACTTTACTACCCAGGTGGGCTGTGAAACAAGATCCTTGGATCTCAGCCTTCTGAGTAGCTATGATTACAGGTGTGAGCCATCAACACCTAGCTTTTTTATAATCATAAAGCAAAATATTGTTTGAGATTGTACATACTTCTATCATTAGTTTGTTACTGAGGAGTTGTTAAATTTTGGAGGCATCATTACAGAGGGTCTTATTTATTGGGGTACTTACTGACAGTGGAATTTGGAAAAATAAAATTTCCCAGATTGAGCCATAGCAAATTTTCCCCAATTTCTTTTCCTTTTGGTTGGGGATCTACACATCTGAAGTCAGGTTGTTGGTTGGAAGTTTTAATCACCTATAGTTTTTCAGTTGAAATAAACTCAGTGTTCAAGTGGCTGGTGTAGTGGCCAGTTTGAGATTTTATTTCTCCCCACTGGACTGGCATTTGCCCATGTAGCCACAGAATTGGATCTAATTTCACAACATTGTGCAAAAGGAGGTAACTCGCTGGGATACATTGTAGGAGGTTTGCTTTTCTGGGTTGAGGCTGTTTCAATGTAGAAAGTTCCCTTCTTTGGGTGCTGAGAGTGTGCTGGCTGCGGGGAGCTTTACAGTGTGTGAAACAGGCAGGTCCCTTCTTGATCCAGATCCACAAGCCTTGCTGTTTGTGTCTTCAGGGGCAGCAGGAATCCCAGCCTTAGGTTGATCTCTAAGCACATCTGACAGTGGAGTGAGCAAGCAGAAATCTGAGTTCTGTGTAGGCAAAGGAGGACAGAGAGGCCGGGTTTCCCTGTCTGCTGATGTTAGTGTCTTCAATTCTGTCTAGCAGCAATTCACTTCCTTGTTGCAGAAGGGGATGGCCATTGGGGAAGAAGAGATGGCAAAAGTCACACAAGATTTGGAGAATCTTGAGCCCTAGTTCTTTTTGAATTTGAAATATCTACCTCTACTAACTGTTTCTAATTTAAAATAAATAGAACCCATAGGGTCTGGACTAAGATTGATTTATTTTCCAGTTTCTTTGATTAAAAAAAATCATGGATGAGGTTTAAGTGTGATATTTGGGGGTGAGGGGTGGGAAAAAAGGGAGTGCAAAGTTGGAAGCTCCCCTCTTTAGAACTGTTCAAAGTAGAAACCATGACCACATAAAAAGGAATTTTTTTAATATTTGATGGGTAGAATTAGTGTCTTTGAAGCATGTTTTAATTAACAAAGAAATTACTGATGTGGAGCACTCTGTTTAAATCAGATTGCAACATTATCGAAGTGTCCTTGGGTATGGTCCTGATAATTCTTCAATACAGAAACACAGCTAAAAAGCCTTAAACTCTGTTGTAAAAGTTTTAGACTTTACAACTCTTACCTGATTCTTATTTTGGGGAAATTTACTTCCCAAGTAAACCTTCAATTCACTACTCTTGTGTACTGTTGTGAAATAGTGATGGTATTACAGAGAATGAAGCACATAATAATTAATATTTACAGTTTATAAAAGCCCATTAAACTTGTAAAATGATACCTTGGACTTGGCCATCATCTCACCACACCTCTTTGTAGCCCTTCTTCTATTTAACTGACCAGGCACATTTATTTTGTAGGTCTCAGGTTTTAAAATCGAAACTCTGGGGTCTTAAGTATTTTCTTCTTCTTTTCTGGAAGCAAAGTCTGAGGAATGTGTGAATAATGGAGCAGCTTCAGAAGCAGTAACAGATGGCATGTCAGAACAAGGATATGGTAGCCTTGTCCAGAAAAAAAGCTATAAGTCCCTGCCCCTCAGAGTCCCTTTTGCTTGCATCACTAAGTACACTGGTGAAGTGTGTGAAGTAATTTAGGATCGGATAGTGAAGAGAGATGAGATATGTTGAAGACTGCATTCTGTCCTTCAAACATGGGGAACTTCGATGGACCTTTGAAGTTAGCGAAAGTTTGGGGAAGATGAAAACATAATTGTGAAATAATTATGAGAATTATGATTCCCCTCTTAAAGGTGTCATATAAACAAAGTCTAACTCATAAACTATAGACTATTTTTTGAGGAGTGGGGGTGCAGGGGAGAGTTTTAAGCTATTTATCTGAGCTCTAGTGCCCTCAGGTAACTAAGAAGCCTGCTAAAAACAAGGAGGAAAAAGCCCTATGTACTCTTCCTCACATTTTTACTGGTTTTACCCCTGCTTCTTTTCACATGAGGCTGCTATACTAAATGGAATGTTTATTGGATTATTTCACTGAAGCAGATTTCCATTCCTTTACACAATCCTGGTGTTCACAAAGATCTCCACTTCCTCTCAGAGATCTGAAGAGTCTTGAGCATTGGGAACATAGAAAAAGAACTTCAAAAATCCTTTGGCAGGCTGGCAACAACACACATTGGAGACATACCAGCACTGGGGGGAAGAGTCAGAAGGGTCTTTGTGCGGCCTAAGGGAGGAGACTCAGGAAGTGGATTGGAGCAAATGATGTTGGGTAGATTGGCATGTCTACAGGATTGTAAAGTAAAGGGGAGGAGAAGGAGGAATCCAGCTTATAATTTAGGCAACAAATGGTAGTGAGGAAGGAACACTGGATGGATCAAAGTGAATTGAGGTAATTCATAAGATTCTTGGCTTGTTATTTCTGTTGAGTACTTTGAAGAGACAAAATCTCCATACTGAATGTTCAGTAAAGGCTCCCTTGTCACTCTTCCTACTGTGATATCGAACAGGCTCAGTTTTCTATGAAACTGAGTAGATTACCCCCAAAAGAAGATGTCCTTTTTTATTTTTGGTAATATCTTTGATTACTTATTGGTGTTTATGGCTTTGGTAACCAAATACCACAAACAACATTGTAAATAATATATATGTATATTATATATAAATTGTGCATCATATATGATAATATATGTATGGTTACATATATTATTTTATAGATACATATATAATATATTAATATGTTTATAATTTTATTTAAACTTATAATATACATATAATTATGTATTTACATAATAATATATGTGGTTATAAATTATTTTATATATACACTCATGCACACACATTTATATGTAGAGAGAGAGAGAGATGTGCTACCCAGAAGATATATTAAAATATTCAAATCTACGTAATAGTAAGCTGATATATTGCATTTTACCAAAGAAATAATTACGTATCTAATTTTGTCTTATTGTATGGGCAAATACTTATTCTGTACTATGCAAAATATTTGTTTAAGGTAGCTAAATGCACACATATATAAAATACATATAAATAAATATATGCAATATAGTTGGCAATCAGTCATATAAAATAAAGTTAGTAAATATTCATTATATTTTCTACCAGAAATTTGACATTCATTGTAAATTGGACAATATTATTACACATTATTATTGAAATGAAATGAAACATGTAAAATGAATGAGTTATATTTTGTAAGATAGGGCCACTTTGTGGCAATGTATTCGTAACAGTGTTTTATTATGTGTTCCCCAATGTGAGGGAAATGTAAATTGTAATATAGTGTTCTAAGGTGATTTAAATTTTGGCAGGATAAATGAAATGGAATTTTTGATTGAGTTGAATACATTAACTTGTTTGGTTTTACATTTGATTTCACTTTATGTACAGACTTTATAATAGTGTTACAAATACGTAAAAGGGAATTCATTCAATAGGCAGAGTTAGAAATTCATTTTAAATATTTAATGATTTAATTATGTTTCATTAGTGTGATGCTCTTTTCTTTGCCAATTAAAAATTGACAAGGGTCTCATTGGCCTTTTTCCTCCTTTTGGGGGGATAATATTTGGTTAGACTTACTTGTTCTAATTTTGTAAATGGTGGTAAGTACTCATTTCTTGAAATAAATGTTTTTCACACCTACTGAAATTGCTTAGAAGAAAATAGTGAGGAATTGTGAAGCACTAAAATCACCAGAATGTATACTATTTTGATTCAAAAACAGATACTTTATTTTCTAGATGGGATGGGCTCTGTTTCAGCTTTCTTTCTATTGTAAAGATGTTTGTCAGAGAAATGACCCTGTTCTATGTCCTAGACTCAGCCCAGACACAAACCATGCTCTGAACCTTGGGCCAAGGAAGAGAGTAGAGCAACATGGTCAGGCAAGCAATGGGGAGGAAATGTGTTATGGGAGTTGTTCTACTATCAGCAGTGTGTTCACTGTTGGGTTTGTGGGAAGTGAAAGAACCTCAGGTTTGTACCTCAGGGTTTTCCAGTTATTCCTAGTATATTGCTTATGGAAATGCTATAGAAAGGTGTGAGTGACTACCTCTATGATTGCATTCTTATTTTGACTCTGTCCACTGATATAAAAGTCCGTGCTCTGAATAATGTTATGTCTTGAGAAATTTACCCATGAGGCAAAAAGCAAAAGAGAGTATAGGTTGTAATATTTATTCAACAGTCAACAGTTGATTGTGGGTAGCAAAATCCACAATTATCCAGAGCTGTTGATGAATCTCCTGCTCTATGAAAAACAATAGTTAAAAGTTACCTACAAGGGCTGGGGATATGGCCTAGTGGCAAGAGTGCCTGCCTCATATACATGAGGCCCTGGGTTCAATTCCCCAGCACCACATATACAGAAAATGGCCAGAAGTGGCGCTGTGGCTCAAGTGGCAGAGTGCTAGCCTTGAGCAAAAAGAAACCAGGGACAGTGCTCAGGCCCTGAGTCCAAGCCCCAGGACTGGCAAAAAAAAAAAAAAAAAAAAAAAAAAAAGTTACCTACAAGGAAGGATGCTTTCCAAAGAAAAATAATACTTAGACATACTAGGATTACTATCCTTTCTAATTAAAAAAGGTTTAATTAAACATTTTTAATACCTCCTCACTTTATACCATGGTTATAAGTAAGTTATTGATGTATACCATTGTTCAGTTTTCAAATGTCAAGAACACACTCAATCCAGAAATTATATGGGACCCAAGTACATTAGTTTTACCTACCAAATTAGATTTTGTTAGCATTTTGAATTAGATACTGATTAAAACCATTAAGCATAGCCTTTATAAACACTAGTAATATCAACAAATTATAGAATTGTGATTGGGTCAGGCCTTTTACTTGTGCTATAAGCACCCTTTTACCACACATATATGACATAGAATGCTGAAGTATGAGTTTCTATGCCCAATACCTAGCAAACACTCTTCCCAAACTCTCTATCCACAAAGATGTAAAGAGCTTTGCAGCCTTGAAACAATAGTTGCTTCTTTTTAACTTTTCCATAAACCAATCATGTTTGCTAAGAAATCATGGGACCATTAATGCTACAAGAAAGGAAAATAAAATGGAAAAAAGACAGAATTCAGTAAAGCAGAAAATGGAAAAAAAGAATGCAAAAGAAGGCTATTTAGGTTGTTGGGTGGGCAGTCAATGATTATGCCCATTAATGAACAGTAAATATGTAACTCTAATACAGACTTTTTTCCCCCCAGTCCTGGGGCTTGAACCCAGGGCCTGGGTTCTGTCATTGAGACTCTCTGTGCTTAAAGCTAGCTTTTTCTGAGTAGTGTTTTGGAGATAAAGGGTCTCATGGATGGGGCTTGGAATGTGGCTTAGTGGTAGAGTACTTGCCTAGCATGCATGAAGCCCTGGTTTCAATTCCTCAGTACCAAACCGAAAAAACCAGAAGTGTCTCAAGTGATAGAGTGCTAGCCTTGAGCAAAAAGAAGCTCAGAGACAGAGCCCAGGCTCTTGAGTTCAAGCCCCAGGACAGGCAAAAGAAGAGTCTCAAGGACATTCTTGCCATGCTAGCTTCAAACCATGATCCTCAGAGCTCAGCTTCTTGAGTGTCTAGGATTATAGGCGGGAGCCACCAATTCCTGGTTTGACTATCTTTTATAGGATGGCAGGATATTAAAGTGGAAAGGACAAATGTTGCTAATAAAACTTCTACTTCCACCGGACAATAAGTACTAATAATCTGAAACTAGTAATATTTTGATAAACAAAATAAATATCAAGTAAACCACAATACAAAAACCCAACCAAATCCTTATTGCTCCTTTGTGTTTTGAAATTAAGTTATGAATATAGTAGGGAGTTCTAAACTCTAGTGTTGACTTATCCAATATTGATTGTTCAGTGTTTTCTCTTACTATTGTTCTCAGTGACTTATCCCAATACCACAATACTACAAGAGTCAGCTCTGTTGGCATATACCTTAAAGATTAGAGAAAGTAAATGTGTTCTCATGGCTGTTGTAATTCAAAATGTTTTGTGATCTGCATTATCTTTGATTTCTTACAAGTAGAACTGGTTTACTTTGCTAAAAGCCAGCAGTTATACCATTCAGTTAATAAAATGATAGACGAGTAGAATTTCAATCTCTTTCATATCAGATGAAGATTCAGATGAAGATATAGCAGGTTGGTTGAATTGGACAGGCAATTCATATTATATACATAAAATTTTGGTTCTATAAGGGTTAAATTAAACAGCTCTAGGTTGCACTGTAACATTGATTAAAACAACTCAAATGAAGGGTGAAAAACATTAAAAATTCAGTTTAAAATAGTGATATACATAAAAATGTCAAATGTTTTCTATTTGCTTAATTTATTTTTAATTGCCTGGTAGTTATTATAGACAAAGATACATTTCTTAGAGGGAAAATACTATTCAGGGAAACATGATTAGATTCTCCATCCAAATAATAACTTTTTAATTTGTAAAGTTCTTTATGTTTTTATTAAACATGTTTCTCATCTAATTGTCCAAACTTCTTTTCCCTCTCAGAAATGGCAAAAGGTGCTTTTTCAACTTCAAAATGAACAAAATTCCTAGTGACTAGCTTAGGTTGATAGACGAATAACAGAATAATGTAGATTTGTAGAATAGTCCCCTGCCATTGCCCACAGTCTGGGTGTCTGTCTCGTTAAGAAGTCAGTCTTCTTTCACACTGAGGGCTCTTATTATATGATGGCCACTGACCAATGCAATACTAGATATTTTGTGGTAAAAGAACCTTGAAAAGTGTTCTTGCCTTGGGCTTGTTCTTTCTTTCAGAGAGATCACCTGGTTTCTGGTGATCTAACCTGAGCAGGCCTCTTAGAAGGCCAGCTTAGACCTCAGATAGAGGGACAGAGTCCCCCCAGAACAACCTAGCCCTACAAACCAGAAACTAGGACCAGCTAGAAACCCCACAAACACCAAGCAGTGATAGGTTGAGTTAACTACCTCTCTCCTGAGTTTTATGTGGCTCCTGAGAAGTAAACACTAATGTACAAACCTAGATTCAGAAGGTGGCAAAAGTCTTTCCTTCAAGAGTTATTGGTAACCAGGATATTTGTATTTTCAAATGCTAATACCTCAGCTTGAATCCAGCAGCATTTGGCTCTCTTACTCCTGGCTGACATTCTACAACTTGAGCCATGCTTCCAGTCTAGCATTTTGCTGATTCATTTGAGATAAAATCGTGTTGACTTTTCTGCCTGGGCTGACTTCAAACCCTGGTCCTCAGATCTCAGCAGCACCCCCCGCCCCCCGCAGTAGCTAGGATTATAGGCATGAGCTGCTCCTGTCTGGCATGGTCCAGTTTTATATAGTAAGTACAGATGTTAAAATGTGATGGCTACTCAGGAGTGAATTTTGTTCAAAAAATAAAAACAAGCAAACAATGAGACAAAATAGACAACTCTTAACAACTAGAAATGGATGGGTGAAAAATGTGCACAGACTGAAGGTATGGGTGAATCCAGGGACTTCAAAGAGGTCAGCTAGAAGACTGTCTTCACTAAGACTGTCATGCAAGAAAGCCATTGTTGCTGCTACTAGGATTCTGCATTTCTGTGCCCAGAAATCTAGATATGAAAGTCGTGAATTATGAGGACGAATTTTGAAGAACGAGAAGAGCTTCGGGTTGGACATAATTGATCTTTGATTTGGGACACTCCTTTTTGGCTTATTAACACAAAGTTTCCTCACCTATAAAAGGCAATTGGAGTACTTTCTGTTTCTGAAGATTGTGTGAATCTCTCTATAAAAATGGGACTTCCAGCAGAGTATTTTTCTGTAGCTCTCTCACACTGAAAAATGTATTTTTGTGGTGCAGTTTCTCTATTTAAGTCATTTATACTCCACATTATCTGTTCTTATTTCACAATGAGTTTGTGCAGATTAGTTTTAGCAAAATTATTCCTGGGGTAGAAATCATAACTCTACTGTTATGAAATACTATTTTATTCTGTTTGGTCTTCCATTTAAAAACCTGAGTTATGGTTAACATACTTTATTGAAAGAAATTATTTCAGAATGTCAGTATGTCACCTTGAAAAAGTTTGCCTGCTTAAAAATGGGTCTTGAAGAGGCATAATTTGCATAGATTTTCCCCCTGCAACAGTGTTTTTCCTAATAACACATCTGTCATGTCCCTATTTACCTGAAATAATATTGAATGCATAAACTTTGACAGGGAAAATTAATAGTGCATTAGGGAATTTTCATTTCTGGAAAATCAGTTTAGATTTCATCCAGTCATCTAATCTAAGGTACTAATATTATTTCGGGGCAGAGTCCCTGGGAGGGTGGAATTCCCATATAAGTTGCCATCAACCTCAATTCTCTGTTTCAATTTGACAGTTACTCATTTAACATATGCAACAGAAAAGGACCAAGGCTGGGTGAGAAGGAGGAAGGGAAACAACCTTGAGATTCAATTTTCTCAACTCTGAAATGCTAATAATTCTAATGTCTAACCCAAACAAAAAAGGAAATGCACTCGTGTAGGTAATAGAGCTGGCACATGGAGGCACAGGGAGCTGGCACACAATGATGAACAATAATTTAAATGCAGAAAGAATCACCTTTGGTGCCCTGAAGAACTAAATGAGAGTACTAGGCATGGGCCTGGCAGCATCAAATCAGTTAGGCATAATGTAAGTGTATATGGTATAAGGGAAGGGGCTAAATGAAATTGGGGAGCACAGAAAATGAAGGTACTACATATGTCTGCAGAAATTGGGTAGAAAAGGCTGAGCACCAGTGGCACATGCCTGTAATCCCTGGTAACTCAGGAGGTTGAGATTTGAGAATCACCATTCAAAGCCAGCCTGGGCAGGAAAGTCCCTGTGAGACTCTTATCTCCAATTAACCACCAGAAAAAAAATGGCAATGGTTCTGTGGCTCAAGTGGTAGAGCACTAGCCTTGAGCTGAAGAGCTCAAGGACAGTGCCTAAGTCCAGAGTTCAAGCCCCACAACTGACAAAAAAAAAAAAAAAAAAAAAAAAGGAAACTGGGTACAATTTCATGAAGAAGGTACTTTTATTTTGGACTTTAGATGAGAGATTAGGTGTTTCTTTTTGTTTGTTTGGTGTGTGTGTGTGTGTGTGTGTGTGCGCTGGCGCGTGCACGTGCTAATCCTAGAGCTTGTACTCAGGGCCTAGGCACTATCCCTGAAGTTTAATTTTTCTACCCCCTTCTCCCTCTCCCCTGCCCTCCCCCTCCTTTTTGTCTTCCTCCTCCTCCTTCTCCTCTTCTTCCTTCTCCTCCTCCTTCTCCTTCTCTTTCTCTTCCTCCTTCTCCTCCTTTTGCTCAAGGCTAGTGCTCTACTACTTATGCCACAGCTTCACTTCTAGTTCTGGTGGTTAAATGGAAATAAGAATCTCACGGACTTTACTGCCTGGCTTGGCTTTGAAGTGAGATCCTTAGAGTAGGTAGGATTAGAAGCACCCAGTGAGAGAGATTATGTAGACATTGATTGTAAGGATAAGTGGTTCCTAGAGTTTGTAAAAGTGGTCTCGGTGATCAGGATATTATTAAAAAGTGGATTGCAATGGTAATGGACCACAGTCCTATAGTCTGATGTAGTTTCAAGTGGCAGGTGTCAGAGCACTTTCTCTTGTTACCACATTGATAACTAGAAGTGGGTGGAAAGTGTATCAAAAAGCATATGTAGCCAATAGAGGTTCAAACAGATAAGATCATGTATGAAAGCACACATTTATAATTCTACAATCAAGCTCACATAAATCAGAGTTCACATGGAAAAATACATCCAGTCATTTTGTTGAACCGATAATCCATGTGTGCAGTAGCATCAAAAAATTGCCATTTCAATTTTCAAAAATAAAATTATTCACTCAACAAACATCTAATGAAAGCCTAATTTAAAAAACATCCAGAAGGAGAATAACCATTGACATGATCTTGAGACTTACATTTTAATGAAATATGTATGTATATATACACACATGCATATATACATTATATATACATATATGTGTGTGAAATAAATTTCACAGGTAAATAATGATCTATAATTGTGACAATTGAAAGGGAAAGCACATGGCACCACATAGCCACTGACAAAAGGAACCCTGATCTCCTGTAAGGATCAGGGAAATCTTCCTTGGAAAGATTTTTAACAGGGATCTGAAAGATAATGAGGAATTATCCAGGTAAATAATGAAAAGACTTTGTTTTTCAGGTAAGAGAGACAGCATATATAAAGGTCTTTATCTGAAAACAAAAATATAGAGTTATTAGAGAGAAGACATAGCAGGATTAAAGACCAATTGGTTCTATTAGTAAGACTTGTAACACCCCGTAACAACCAAAATATGGTTGGCTGTGTTCTGAAAGAGATAATGGAGAAGTTTTGTAAAGTGTAAAAGATCTTTCCACCTGCCTGCAGAAGAATAGATTCATCCAGATGCTATTTCAGTTGAGTATTGAGAGAAAATGCTGCTTTGACAGTAATGGTTAGGATGTTGCCCTCACATAGCCTAGATACAGAAGGATCAAAAGGCAAGGATAATTTAAAAGAACTAACCAGGGCTGGTAAGGAAGATCAAATGTGTGTAGGATTATGGGAATGAAGGGAAGAAATATTGCCAGGAGGGAAGGGTCATAAGCTTGAATGACTTGAGAGAATGTATTAAAAAAAAAAAGATGAAGACTGCACTATAATATATACACTATGCCTATGAAGCTAGATGTTTTTTGTAGATATGGCAGGACTAGATTGGGTTGTAAGCACGAAATAAAGAAAAGGAGGCACAGGTAACAGGAGAAGGTGGCAGGTACAAGCTAGAAATTGTGGGGTTCTAAGAGCAGGCCATTCAATTTGTGCTTTTGGAATGAAGCATGAGATAATAGTTGTATAATAGTTATACAAAAATGAATCTAAGGTTCTTGAATCTATGACTCTTTGGTAAAATAATGGTTAATTCTACTAGAAATAGGACAAGACTTTGGGGAAAAAGTGCTGAAATTATACTCCTGTGCTAGCAAATTACTAAATTTGTGACCTTGGGCAAGTCATTTAACCAGTTAGTCCTAGTTTCCTCATATGTAAAATGAGGATAATTTATCTAATTTCCCAAGAGACATATTGGAATGTGAAAAAGACAAAAAAGTCACATGAATGTTGATCTGTGTTCTGTGCAGTGCTTATTTACTAGAAACGGATGTTTGAATTTTAGCGTTGAGGCACTGAACGATCTACCCATGTCTTTTGCTATACTGCAGTTTCCAGTCACATCTATATTGATGAGGTGGCCAAGATTGTGAGTTAGAGCCCATGACATGTATGCCCAGAGAGGTACCACTTCCAGAGGTGCTATTCATGCATGGGTATGTGCGTGCAGGCACGTGTGTGTGTGTGTGTGTGTGTGTGTGTGTGTGTGTTGGTTAGATGATGTTGGCAGATGTACAAATTGTTGCTAATAATTTGGAAAAGAATTGATTGTTAGCATCAACATTGTCATGTTCTCATAGACCATAGTACTAGAGCAGGTACCTAATACTTGGAATCGACTTCAAAGTACAACACTTGATGCCCCCTTATTCATAGGAGATAGATTCCAAGGTTCCCCAGGAGATGCCTGAAATTATGAATACTAACCAACCCTACATATGCTTTTTTTCTATGCATACATTTTATGATAAAAAATTAACTTAAAAATTAGGCCCAGCTATTGGGAATAATTAGTACAGGTTTAGGCAAGTCATAGCAGAGCATCACAAGGCCCAATAGCTATACCCTTATGAACACATAAGATGATGCTAAGTGAAATGAACTCCATGTTATGGAAACAATTGTTATATCACAGTTGTAACTACTTTCAACGTCCTATGTGTATCTGTAGCTTCTATTATTGATGATGTTCTTGTATCACATTCCTGTGGTTGTACCTACACTATCTCTGTAATCTTATCTGAGTATATTGGAAACCGTGTTTACTGGTATTGGAAGTAGGAAATTCAAAGGGAATACCAAATTTGAGAGACACTAAAAAAAGAGAAACAACTACAAAAACAATACTTGCAAAACTGTTTGGTGTAAGTGAACTGAACACCTCCGGGGGGGGGGGGGAAGGGAAAGGGGGGGAGGGAGGGGGGTATGAGGGACAAGGTAACAAACAGTACAAGAAATGTATCCAATGCCTAACGTATGAAACTGTAACCTCTCTGTACATCAGTTTGATAATAAAAATTTGAAAAAAAAATTAGGCCCAGCCAGAAACTGAATCCAATAGGAAATTAGAATAATTATAATGGTATACTATCATATGTGATACTATTTATGTGAATGTAGTATCTCTTATCCTTCAAATATTTCACAATACTGTGATCATCCTTAAGTCTTTGGTGATGTAAGTACTATGGTGAAAGGAGCACCTGTATGCTGTGGTAAGCTGCTTCTGACCCACAGGTGGTGGGAAGGTGAGTGATTTTGTCACAGAAACAATAAATTTATTTTTATGAACTTTGAATTTCTGGTATTTTTTCATTTCTTTCTTTTTTCCCCCTAGACTACTGTTGGACTTGGTTAACTAAAACAGCAAAAAGTAAATTGCTTTGGGGATGCTATTGTAAAGTTATTCTAGCATTAGATACATAGATGAAGGGATTGATTTTTTTCCTAATAATGCTAAGCTGAAAACAATCCAAATGCCCATTAATTGAAAAGCCAAATACTGATCAAGAGAAGATAAAATATATATATTCATAAAAATGATTATGTAGCGTGGAAATCAGTCACTCTAATTACAAAGATGAAAGTAAAAAACATGATAGACTATGAAAGAAGTCATAAAGGAAAGTATAATCTGTCATAAAATTTGCATAAACTTATGAATACAGTCAATCCACAACAGGAATAAAAGTCACAGAACTCAAGCTCACCCCTGTTAGGAAGAAAGTATGTATATTAGGAAAGAAACAGAATATTTCTAGATTATTGGTAATGGTTTTAATTTTTTAGGGAATTATCAGTTTTATTAGTTTTCCCTTTATAAGTATGTTTTCTAGCTTACATATAGGCCATATATTTTCTTGCATAAATATCAAATGCTCAATTATTTAAAAATGGACCCCCCAAAGACCCAAAAACCTAACCTTTCAAATGTAAACAAAACAAAAAGCAAATGAATAATGTTTGCAACTTGGGAAGTTTGCTGTCAGATGGGAATTTGGATTCTGTTTTGTAGGTTCTGCTAAATAGAATATTAATTTTTGCTTTTTAAATAATAGTTTGTGGCTGCCACAAAAAAAAATTACTCATGAAAAGAAGTTGAAGGGCATGCTTTTGCCAGACTGGTGAGATTAATTCTCTCCTAGAGACCTCAGATCAAATTTCAACAATGTAGAAACCCCACGTTGATTCAGCTCTATTTTCCTGTGCTTTATTCTGGTTGTTTTATTCCTGGAACAAAGATACCACAGCTTGTCTTCGAAAGGCTTCCATGTGAGTTTGAAAGAGTGTGGAATTTGGAACACGCTGTAGCTCAGATAAAACTCTTGATTCCGCCCCCCCCCCCCCACACCAAGTGTTTCTCAATTGGACCCAGACCCCAGACCTCCGGGATTTCATTCATTCATTTCTAGTTGGGATGGTGTTCTAGCCTTCCTACCAAAGTCAGGCAGGGCGTAGGGGGTATTCACTCTACAGAAGATGTCATGGTTGCTTTTATTTTCACATTGCAAAAAAAAGAATGTTTGTGCCACCCTTTGAAGATGTGGTGTCATGCATCTGCTATTATTAATAATAAACTACAGATCTGCTTCACGCCATCTGAGAAACAGGGCTGTGCCACCACACAAGAGCATTTCTTCCAACTGGTTCTCCATAACACTTAGCCCAGAGCTGGCTCAGTTTCACACTGGGAGTCCAATTCCTGAATGGGGTGAAGGGAGGAAGTCACTAGATGAGAATAAAATGATGTACAACATCCATCCATAAGGTACAATAAAAGGGAGCAAGAAAAGAATAATGTGAGAAGGAGGCTTTTTATCACCCTAAGAGGCGATTGTATGCGATACAGCACAACATACATGAGACCAGAAGGAGCTTCTCTCTGATCCTTTTTGTATTATAGAGCCTGGTGAATGTTCTGCAGCCTCCCGTGTCTGCAAAGACTGGAGATAGGGGTGCTTATGGCAACCTTCAGTTGATAATTCCTTTTATATTTGCTTAGTACTTCAAAGTCTTACTTTCCTTTGTTTTTCTCTGAAACCATGAACATTCTTCTGTACAGTAGCTTTTGGTATTTGCATGTTTCCATTGCATGCTTGGGTTTTGGGTTAGATGGATATACAGTGAGACTACTCTAAATAACATTCGAGCAAAGACATCCGGGCACAGATCTCATTTTACAGAGACAAGTGCAAAAGCATGTAGGCTGGAACTGTGAAGAACAGCTCCTGTGGGCTCACCCACTGACAACAGCAGCCGAGAAGGAGCAAATCTGAGAGCTGGTTCTATTATTTCAAGCCTCTTCACCCCTCCCTCCCCCCCCCCCAATCTTTGCACCTGTCTTTGGTGGCAGAAAAAAATCAAATCATTCCCCTAGTTCCTGCTGGCCTCCTCCTGCCCTGGTTTCTGCTTATTTTGGAACAGTTTCTTTGAAATGAACTTCACTATGGTTTCAGAAAATGAAGAGTTTGCAGAAAAAGGAAGTCATCTTTTGCTCCATTCCAGGCCGCAATACTAAAGGTATACATGGTAAAGGGAGCTAAAGAGAGAAAAAGAGGGGGGATAAAGAATAGAAAGGGGCAATAGTACAAAACTCAAGGAAATCAAGACCATGCTGTGTAAAATTATTACAGCTGTTTCTGTTTTTATTGGCTGTTTCTTTTGGCTTCATTTTCTTTTTTCTTTTTCAACAACTGCTGTTCATATGAGTAGGAAAGCATGCAGCATGGCTGAGCCCAACAGAGGTGGCAGGAAGGAAAGGCAGATCAGGGAAGGAGAAAAGGAGAGAAATTCCGGCTGGGAGAGGAGGCTCCGGATTGCAGAGTGCTTGGAGTGGCTCCACATCAAAGCATATCTTTTTGATAGGTTCATGGAAGCCTCAGCGATAGAATTCAGATGCATTTAATAGAAAGCTCCTAAAAGCATCCCAACTTTCTGGCTGGGTCAGATTAGTGGTGTGTGTAAGGTAATGTACTACCCCTGAAATGATGTTCTGATATCTCTTAAGGACATAAAATGTCAGGACACATCCTTTTCTCCTTCTCTTCTAGATGGTGATTCACCTAGACCCAGGCACAGGGCTGAACATATGGGGAATGTGGATTCTCCCTGGGGGACTCTGTTTCTCATGGTTACAAATGGAACGCGTTGCTCTATGCCTGCTCAGTGACCCTATAAGAATATTGGCAGCTGGATTGTAGCACCTCAGGGCTTAGAGTGAGCTGCTTACCTAGCTTGATTCCTCCCCCACTCCTATGGCAACTACAAGGTAAATCAGAGACAGACAGAAGAAAAAAAAACTTAGTTTCTCTATCTTGGAAAATTTCCTACTACATTAGTGGGTTAAATAACATTTTTCAGCTGGGTGCTAGAGGCTCATGCCCGTAATCCTCTCTATTCAGGTGGCTATTTTGAGGATCAAGGTTTGCAGCTGGAGCAAGAATAATCACGAGTCCCTTATCTCCAGTTAGCCACCAGAAAGCTTGAAGTGTAGCTGTGGTTCAAGTGGTAGATTGCCAGCCTTCAGCAAACAAAGCTAAGGGGCAGTGAGTAGGCCCTGAGTTAAAGCTCCAGTGTGGGCAATACGCATGTGCACATCCATAAAGACATCTTTTAAAAAATTTTCTGACACTGAATTTCCTGAATGAGATATCTAATGTTGTTTGTAACCATACTTGACCTAATATGCATCCCCCACCTCTCTTTCTCTATCAGATTCTTTGAACCTTAAATATTATTCTAAAAGCTAATACTGAGTCCTCAAAGGAAGACAGGTAGGCAGGAGACCTGGAAAGTAAGGGACACAGAAAGAAGAAAGCAGTGTTTACTTATGTTTGGATTGAAATTCCATCAAAAGATAAAATACAATAAAAAATGGTTACCAGAAATTTTCCTATCTCCTGCTGAAGTGTTGTATGTATGCTCTCAAAAATTCTAGACCAAGAATTTCAGCTGCAAAAATAAACAGCCAGCCCTGAAACCATTGCTTGTACATTAAGACTGACTGGATTCTACTCTGCCCTGGCTTCTCCTTACTCAGCCACCTGGAGGGCAAATCATAACTGATGTACCTCAGGGCTCCCATCAAAAATGGAGCTGGACTTGGGAGAGTAGACTAATTAAAGGTTATGAAGCACTCTGCATCTGCAACACCGTGTGTAATTGCACACATTAAGTGCAATCACATAATTAGGTGTTGAAGGTGGTGTCATGGTCATTAGGTTGCAGAATGCAGAGGATGGCTTCAGAGCTTCTATTGACTTTCCCAAGGAAATCACTGACTGGTCCAGAAGTCATAGTGAAGTAGATTAATACTTTCTTGAACAGTTATGCACTTTTGGATGTACTACAGCTTTATTCTGCATTTCCTACTTACCATTTCTCTTAATCATTATGTTACCATTTGCTGTATTAATTGTGGCTAATAATGCATCATGGAATAGATGTTAAATATATTTAAAACATTGGTTTAGCAAATAGCAATGAAATCATCTGCCTTTGAAAGGGTCTTACTAACCTCCTTGAAAAGGGACATAGTAATTTCGACAGTTTAAAGCTGTGTAGAAAAGTGGACCCCTGGGTCCAAGGATAGAAATGCTTCTTTGTGAAAGACATTAGTTACAAAGAGACAAAACAAGCTGAGGGTGGTGGCTCACTCCTATAATCCTAGCTACTTTAGGGGCTGAAACATGAGGGTTCTGTTTTGAAGCATGCTCAGGAACACACATCCCAGAGACTCTTATTTCCAATTAACTAGATAAAGCCAGAGATTGAGTTGTAGCTCAAGTGATAGAGTACCAGCCTCAAATGAAAAAGCTACTGGACAGTGCCCAGGACCTGAGTTCAAGCCCCGCTACTGGCATTAAAAAAAAGAGGGAAAGAGAGCAAGACAAAAATATTGTATCTGGTGCTAATGGGTTTGGTGCTATATGTGTGGAGAAGGAGCTGTTGATTCTCACCCTAGCCTTTCATTCATGGGGGTGGAGGGCAACATTTTTAGCCTTAGGCTTTGGCTGAGAAATGGGTTGATGTGTGTTCACAACTGGAATAAGCACTATGTAGTTTGGAAGCACAGAGTATTTCTGCTCTTTGAGAACATTTTCTACTTGGGCATCTGTTAACAGTTATCATAAATTTAAGATACTATTAATCAGTAGCATCTTTTACAAATGAAGAGTAGATTTTTGCATATTGAGGTTCAGCCAGAAACTATTATTACTTGGCGTACATGGAGCCTTACTTGCAAAAACATGTTTCTGCTATTATCCTTACAGAAGGCTGTATGTTCACACACATGCACAATTATGAGACTGAACACTCCCTTCTTTGGGTTGCTCTTTGATCTTTTCTTTTTGTTGTTGTTGTTGTTGGGTTGCTTGGGTCCATATGGAAATGTTAGCAACCACCAGGCAATTCCTTTCAGTGATGACTCCTCATTCAGCTTTGTCCCTGTTGTTTCTGATTTATGTTGGGCTCCAAAGTGAGGCCTGCCTTTCAAAGGGGGCACACCTCATGAGGTTCAAAAGCTCCATTTTGTTTCAAATAGCCATCAAAGCTTAAACTTGGTAGTTAAGTACCTGTTTATACCTGAGTTTTCCTGATACACAATGATGACTTGAATATCACAAGAAACACTTTTTTTCTTGTGACACTGGGCAAACCCTGGGATTATATAAGTAGGTCATAATTTCTGTCAGTATTAAGATTTATTTCTGGTCATCTTCTCCTGACTTCCATTTTGGGTTTCACTGATAAGGAGTATGCACACATTAAGCACCCAGCTGGTCCCACCTACCCTACCCCTCAGGAATTATTTCGGTGAAATCCTAAAATAAGCTTACTCTGTAGATGGTGGTTTATATCCATTCCTAAATTTTTCTTCCTATCCATAGTACTCAATAACTAGCTCTGGAAATCCCCTCTTTTATTATTACTGTGAAATTCCAAAAGATGTGAAAACCTAGAAATATGTGCTTACTAAGGGAGCTTTCTTTTTTTAAACCTTCTGAAACTCCTCCCTGGGAGAGATTAACTAAAGTCTGTGTTCTCCTACTTTCCCAGTCTATCTCCACACATCAAACAAATGAAATTCCTCCCAAATTCATCCCCTTTCATGCCCACACTCAAATATGCTGTTTTATGTGGCTCCACCAAAGTCTTTTTCTGATTTTTCTCTTCATCTGGCCTCAGAGTAAACATGCTTCCTAAAGAGTAGAAAGACTTAAAGGATCAAATTTGGTTCCTGTATTTGGGAATGTGTTCAGAAGACTATACCTCATCTACAGCTACTGGGTCAAATGAGGTTCTGTTTTGTTACTAATAACACTTAATTACCTCCCACAGTCTTCTCAGACTATCTCACTTCTTAGTGAACTTGGCTAGTAAGCTGTTTAAAAAAAGTGTTTGTAAAAAACAAACAACAACAGTAGCAGAAATAACAGTTGCTTTGTGAAGCTCATAGAACTGTTGCTTTGGCTGTGTCTATGGTAGAACGAGACACTAAGCTTTTCAGGTAGACACTAAGCTTTTCAGGTAACAAAGCTAACTGCATTGGGTGTCCTGAATTGTAGAAATCAAATAATCATAGATGTAACTATTTGGTGTTCAACCTTTTGAGTTGTTGTTTTGCCTCCGTGCCCTGTTACAAATAAATTCATGTATTCGTGACAAGATTTAATTATCCTGATTAATCAACTTTTGTCTTCTGGTACAAGGAAAAGGGGAGACAAATAAAATGAAGGCTTTTTATGCAACATATAAGTTCAATCTCCAAGGAAGATAAACTTTACTAGTGTAAAACCCATAGATAGGTTGTACATGTGTTTGTACCTATGAATTAAATTCCAATGACATTATGCATAAAGAGTAATTAAGTTATCACAATTTAGCATTTGCTTGTTGGTTTATTTATTGGTAAGGGGACAATTGTAAATGATATGTGCTTTCTATGCTAAGAACAACATGAAGAGTAATAATGTATTTGCTTGACAAGGGAGAAAAGTCTGACCCCTTTGCCCTCCTGTTTGCTGGGACCTCTGAGTGGACATACCAGGCAGCCACTAGACAGGCCTTGAGTACTGTAACAAAGCAAAGTTCTGTAACATAGACACAGGCATCTATGTCTGCTTGGTCTTTGTGCTCAATGTTGGCACCCTGTAGCAATCCCTGTGGGCTATACAAAAAGCAGCCACTCATCTGGATTTGGATTGATTTGTTCATCCCTAACAAAACAGATACCAATAGTCCATTGACTTCAAATTTCTATCTTTAATCTGAGCTCTAGCTATCTGATGTGTATTTCCTATTCCAAAAGCTGTTCCAAATGGAACTTATTATCTTCTTTTTTCTTCTTATGTGGCTTTTTTCTATACATAACAACACTACTCACTCTATAATCTGTTACAAGAGTTTTAGGTTCTAGTCTCCTGGGTTCCACACATGAAGTCTGGCCTGTCATGCTAGTTCTCCAAATAGAAGAGAGGTCAAAGATTTAGCTGACTTGCTTTGGACAAGCTATGGAAGGCATGAAGGTATGTCAACCCATCTTTCCCATACTGACATTTACCTTTGGTTTAAATAGAGAGACTTGGAGGTGGGAGAAATACACACACACACACACACACACACACACACACACACACACACACCCTTTGGCATGGTGGACACAAATAATCTATAGCTCAGGAATAGTCAGATGAATGTTCTTATATTCCCATACCTTGTTTTATTTTTTTAATTTATATTATCTTTAAGTAGTTATACAAAGGAGTTGCCATATAACAAAGCACTTGATGAATGAAGTGCATCTTGATCAATGTCACACTCTTTCAGCATTCTCATCTATCCCTTCCCTATCCATTCTTTCCCTTATTCTTCTTAATTGTATAGTGGATTCTTGTTACAACTAAAAGTCATGATTGACTGGCAAAGTGAAGATTCAGCTTCCATCACAGGATATTTATCCATCAGTCATGTGTTTCCTGGATTTCAAGATGGCTGCAAAGCTGTAAGAAAGAATGACTTTAAATCAAAGGGTGCAGACACAAAATGCAGGCCTCAATGCCTGGCTTTCGTTCAGCTACCAGCTAATTTGTGGGCCCAGGTAAGGAGACAGTGATCCTCAGCAAAAGAAATTTTTACATATATATGTCAAGAAAAATCTGTGCATGTTTTTCACTACTTCTTTCTTGCTTTTACCATATAGATACTGGCTTAGAAGCAATTTATAGGCAGAAAGATATCTCTGATATTTGAATTTCTAGCTTTTAGTCCCATGCCTGGCATAGTTTCCTTTTAAAGTTTGTTTTTGGAATTTATCTATCAACAAATCTTCTTTAATTCCTCTGCTCAAATTTTTTTCAATGGCTTTTCAATGACCAGAGAATAATTCTATTTAGCAGATGTCACAAAACTTCATTAACTAAAACAGAACCTCTTACCTTTTCTTCCCACCCTTCTTCCCCCCCCCATTCTCTGTCCCTCCTTCCCTCTCCTTCCCTCTCTCCCCCTCCCTTTCTCCCTCCCTCCCTCCCTCTTTGCCTCCCTGCCTATCTCCCTACCTCCCTTCCTCCATTTCCTTCCTTCCTTCCTTCCTTCCTTCCTTCCTTCCTTCCTTCCTTCCTTCCTTCCTTCCTTCCTTCCTTCCTTCTTTCCTTCCTTCCTCCATTTCCTTCCTTTCCTTCCTTTGGTAGAAATAAATGGACCACAAAATCGTGTGTGGTTAAATAAGACTGCTGGAATTAATGAGATCTCTCCAAGCTGAAGTTTCTTGGAAACCAGGTTTAGGATCTGGGGAGAAAGTATATGTTGCAGAGATTTAAATATAGCAGCTGTTTTCTCCACATGATGATGCAGAAAGGAATTCACCCTACAAAATGTCCCTAGAGTCCTCACTATTAAGATAAAGTCGGCAGAATATCACTTTGCTCAGCCTAGACGGTGACTTCTGCAGGCTTATTGAAATGAATCTGTACATTCCTGTCGTACAGCACCTTTGTGTTTCACATCCAAGATGTTCCTTAGTACAAGGTGAGGAAGAAATGGCTTCCCAATCATTGTGCAGGCAGGGGGATGTAACAGTTTTGGCATTTCACTTTGTTCAAAGTAGAAGTGGGCCAAAGCCAGCTGAATGCAGCTCATCTTCAAGGTTGTGTGTGTTGTAGCTGATATACTACATGATGAATGGGGTTGACAAGTCTCAGTGTTATTTTCTTTGTTTGGAATTATTCCACTCTGGAGCATTTCACATAGGCTTCTACCCTAGTGAGAGACTGGGTGATTGCAGAAATGAAAGACAGCAACCAGGAGAAATGTACCAAGTTCTGCGTGCTGTACAAAACAATGGGGGAAATGGTATCTTTCATTGGGAAGACAGACCCTTGTAGTTCTTTCTAGGCCTGTGTATATATATGGTTTAACATGGAGGCTTCGCCACCAGTGACCTTGTCCTTTTATTCAGGCATGTCTATTCAGTTTTACTTGTCCATTAGACTGTAATCTTTTACAGTATTAGGCCTGTCTGTGTTGGGATTTTCTCAGCTTTGCATGGATCCTAGCTCAGTAATGAGAAGGAGACATGCACAAGAAATTTTTAAAAATTGAAGTAGAAAGACAGTGGACTGAAATGATGCGTAACCTCCTTCCTACAATAGGATAAGCTTAAATGTATCTGTCACTTGTGACTCTCAAATAAAATATGTAAGGTCATTTTGTGTCTGTTGTTCTCTTTTATATGTTCATCCTGAATTCTTCCTCTTTTTCGACTCAAATATTTCTTCTTAATTGAGTCAATAAACATGTTTCTTTATTCAGAAAAAATGTAATTCTAGATAATTGACTTTACTAATTCCTAAGCTTTGGCCACTTTCTGGTAGAGGCAAGTGTACTACTTAAGAATGTTCTGATAGAGATTATACCATGTATGTATCAAAGTTCAATTTCTCTCCTCCTTGGGTGTATATGAAAATCACACTTCCAAGCACCTCATGGTTAAGTGGGAACATAGAATGGATTCTGAGTAATGAAATATGAAAGACTGCCACTATGTGCATGTGTTCCCTGAAAGCTCATGTGTTAGAAGTTTAATCTTGAAATTCACGTGTGTGTGTGTGTGTGTGTGTGTGTGTGTGTGTGTGTGTGTGTCTTCAGAGCCTGACACATGGCTCTCCCATTGAAAGACGTTTGTGGCTTTTTCCAATTCATGTTGAAATAGAATTAGATGGAAATTAGAATTAAACAATCCCATAAGTGGAGCTATGATGGCAAGAGAGCCAGGCGTTGGTGGCTCAAGCCTGCAATCCTACTCTGGAGGCTGAGATCTGAGGATTGCAGTTCAAAGCCAGCCGGGATAGGAAAGGCCATGAGGCTTGTACCTCCAATTAACCACCAGAAAAACAGAAATGGTTTATGAGCTGTGGCTCAAAGTGGTATAGTGCTAGCCTTGAGCAAAAGAACACAGGAACAGGACCCAGGACCCAAGTTCAAGCTCCATGACAAACAAGAAAAAGTCCAGAGAGTCAAGCTGGTTTACTCTTTCATCTTTTGTCCTCTCCAGATTCTCATCAGATGTTGGTTTCATGCTCTTGGATTTTCTGGTCTCCAGAACCATTAGCTGAATAAACATTTATTGATAGGTTAGTAGATCTCAGATATTTTGCTGTGGAAATTGTTGAAATTGGACTAGGGAAGGAATGCAAGAGAGTTGTAGGTACAGAGTATTTAACTGCAAAGTCTCGGAAGGCTTGGTCTTTTCCTACCAGGATATAGATGTCGAGGCCTCATATTGAGGTACAGTCACTTATACCACTACTTTATGGAGGAACCCATCATATCGACTAGCTTGGACTCATTGCCAGGCTTTGCATGTGTGTTGGACAAATATGGGGTGGTGTTTACACAGACTTAAGTATCAATCACTGTGTAAGAGTTTGCAGAAGCAGCATGTGTCCTATTGCCCAGGGGCTCCTTTTGATGCATTTCTGTATAGTATGGGTTCTAAGCAAAAGTGGTGAACTGAGGTCCCTAGATATTTTGTGTTGGTAGGCCCCTCCATTTTTTTCAATAGTGTTAGTTCCATCCAATCACTCAAAAGATGAAACAGAGTGAATAAAATAACCTATTGAGAACAAGATGCTATGGTAAGAAAAGATAGAAATGTTGGAATAGATAGTCATAGATATAATTCCCAGTGTCACAGGTCCCAGCAAAATCCACTTGATTTCTCTGCACTTTACTTTCTGAGTCTCAGTGGTCTTATCATTAAAATGAAGATAATAGTGTCTGCTTTGTAGAATTCACTGTGGTGGCGGGGAGATATGTTTGCCTATGTCTGATTCACAGTAAAACTATTTTATGTGGTAATAACACTAAGAATTTCTATGACTTTATGAAAGAAGGGGAACATCAAAATGGAGACACAAATGGTAAAAGGTGAACCAATGAAACAGCAATACTTACAAGACAAAATGCTGTAAACCAACTGTACAACTGGCGGTGAGGGGGAGGGAACTGGTGAGGGGGGAAGGTGGGAGAAATATGAGGGAGGAGGTAACAAGTTTGATAAGAAATGTACTCACTGCCTTACAACTGAAACTGTAATCTTTCTGTACATCACTTCGACAATAAATAAATTTAAAAAGAAGACATTTGACCTTTGTGAACATAAATGTCCTATGTTTCAAAGTAGAAGCAATACCTGCTTTAGTTCATCTTTTACATATTAAATGTCTAGTGAATGTATGTTTCCTACCATGAATCTATTCTTAGTATCATTGGGAGTTGCTCTGTATATTGGTATCTTAAACTTTAATTAAGATCAGGCATAGGTGTTTCTTATCAAAGCTCCAAATAAAGTCAGTTTCTCTTATTTTGTTGTATGTGGTGGTGCAGGCTCACTAACTTCCATGGTCCATGAGTCTCATCAATGTGTTTTAAGACAGCTCTTCAAAGTCCATTTTGATGTCTACACAGAAAGATGAATGCACTCATCCATTCCGGCAATTATTACATCACCAACATTTCTGCATATAATTTGTGGTAAAAACCCAGTTTGTGTTTTCCTGGGAATTTTCAGAAAAACACAGATACCATCTTAAACCCTTACGCTTTCAACTGGTTAGCTTTTAAAACCATCCTAAGCTATTTTTATTAAACACACAACATACACACACACACACACACACACACACACACAAAATGGAAAATCAGTTGGAAAGAATCTGTTCTGTCTGCCTACAGCTTTTCTCATCCTAATTTTTGACAGTTGAGTTGATTTGAGAGCTGGAAGTACAAATATCAAGCTAACATCTTGCATACATTACTTCATAATAATTCACAGTACAATAAACAGCTGTTAATGAAGAGTCTTAGAGCAGAGATATGTGGTTTTATGATTTACTCTATACAACTAATTAAAAAAAGGAATCTTTATTGCCTCTTAGAACCATCCAGCCACTTCACATTTATGCCTTCTAGTGTTTTTGTTTTTCCCTTCAAATTTTGTGAGTGATGTTGGTCCATGTAGGCTTACGCTCTGTATAGATTAAACTTTTCTTTTTTCTTTTAATCCCTCAGCTGTCTGTATTGCTGCTTCCTACAGTTTAGCGTTTCCTCTTTCAGCACCTCCAACACCTTCCAGCTCACAAGGTACACCTGACTGAAACCTATTAAAGGATACAATTATCTAAGTCTGTCATGACTTCATTATGCACAAAAATAACCACATGAGTTTGAGCAAACCACTTACCTCTTCCTTTATCCGTGAAATGGACATTTGACCAGAAGCACCATTCAACTATGAGAGATTATTCCAAGAACATTTAAGCTTTAGGACAAAAGGATAGGAGATGAGGTTGAGTTTAATGAAATTAATTTTTAATTCGTTTCTAATGGTTGGCTGTATTATAAATGCAAAAATTTCTTGAAATCACACCATATGCCTAGCACTTGGGAAAGAACACAAAAGACAATACAGCAGACACAACTCTTGCCTTAAGGAGTTTTCTATTCAGTAGCGGGGACAAATATGTGATGGACATTATATCACAACATTTAATTCAATGAATGTCATAATCCAATCACAATGGACACAGTGGCTGGTTTATGTCCATTGCAGTTTTGCTACAGTTTGGTAGATAATTATTGCTGCCTACTGCATTGAAAATAAGATCATTTCCAACAGTGAAAACAGTGCCTGAAATAGCTGCCACCCTTCCATCTAGAGAGATGAAGTTTGTTTCTTGTGAAGGGAATGACTTTTCACATGTTCCTTACAAATACGGTAAAAACAACAACAAGCTAACACATCCTTCATTTTATTTTGAGTTTTCAGGAAGCAAAGAAGATGGACTCATGATAAAATGACACAGTTAACTGGCTTAAAACAGTCAAATGATTTTGCTTACAATTTTGTGGGGGTTCCGAGTGTCAGAGGGATCTAGCTGTGATCTCTAACACATCTGGGATCCTCTGCACAGAGGTGCCACGTCTAGGCTGACATCACTCACGTATCCAGCACCAACACGTTCTTTGGCAGAGCAGGTGCCCTTGGGTGCTTTGTTTTCCAAAGTCTCTCGGGGTGGCTTGGATTCTGCCTAGCCAGGGACTCTCAGAGTGGTTACATTCGCAGAGATCAGGACAGACATACCAGCCCTTCTCAAGATAAGGAAATGCTTTACTGCCACCCATCAGGAAGTCAACATTGTGTTGGCGGAAGCTACCAGCAGGAGTTACTTTATGGAGGGGAAGAGGGTCACAAAGCTGAGGCCATTCTTCAGTTGCCACACAGTTTGAGACAAAATTATAAGGCATTGTGACTTCATTTGCCTGGTGTGTGTGTGTGTGTGTGTGTGTGTGTGTGTGTGTGTGTGTGTGTGTAGAAAATAAGTGGATAATCCAATCCACTTCCTCAAAAGTAAAATACTTGGATTTTGACGGAGGCAAAATCCAATTTTGCGTGTGCATGAGCATGCAGGTATGAGTGTGTGTATGTGTGTGCTGGTACTGGGACTTGAACTCAGGGCCTTGCCTTTGTGCAAGGCTTGTGCTCTACCACTTGAGCCATGGCTCCACTTCTGGTTTAAGGCTTGTGTTCTACCACCTGAGTCACAGTTCCACTTCTGGTTTTAGAGGCTCAATGGGAGTTAAAGAGTCTCATGGATTTTCCTTCCTAGGCTGGCTTTGAATTTCAGTCCTCAAGTCTCAGCCTCCTGAGTTGCTAGGATTACAGCTTTTATGTATGGTGTATGACTACAAATTTGGGGGCAATTTAGTATCTTGGGTTCAGTACTGATATTTGTACCTTACCCCAATCCTGGCCAACAGGAACATTTCACAGTTCCCCCTGGAGGAGTAGACAGTATGTCTCCCAACTGAAAACTACTAGCTAAATGACTTAAATTTCCATGTGAGGAGTTGATCAAGCTATATTGTCTGCATCTACAAAGTAATGATTGATGATGTTCCATACAATGTAAATGTTTTACTGAACACCTATGAACTCTGAGCATATGAGTAATTCCAGCATTGTCAGAATCTGTAATATGCATTTTATTTACAAGCAGGATATATTCAGTCATGTATATATGCATATATATATATATATATATAGTCTGTTTCTTACTGTAAAACAGGCATTCATTATGGAGCATTATAAAACAAATTTTAAGGAAAACACACCTTATCATACAATTCAGATATGATCACTGTGATATTTTGATAGATAACAGTATAATTATGATGTATGTATCTACATGAAAAGGTTTTATTTGCACATAATATGAACAGTACTTCATATTGTAATCTATATAATACCGTATATAGTACTTTTTGAAATATAATTTTGATACTTATTTAGAAAACAATGTAAGACATTAGATTAAAAAGTATGTAGTCAAAAGGCAAAAAGTGTGTGTGGGAGCATGGGCTGGACTTAGGAAGACTTCATGTCATAATTGAGATTTAATTAGAAGCTTGTAGAACGGGTAGAAATAGGAATGACAAGGTCTTAATTAAGAACTCCATGTTCCACATAAGAATAATAGACTTAGATGATAATCAAGTTTGTTTCTGTGTTATTTTTCTACAGCCTGGGTAAATAATGTTTTTTTTCCCAAAGATTTGAATTTGGGAAAAAAAGTAATGCTTTCAAAAGATATTGAAAAATTGGGAGCATGCACAGGTTTTTTTTAAATGTTCTCTTAAAAATGTCACGAAAATTGGCTTTGTGTTTTAAAAGAAACCAGTGGATGGTTTCAGTGACAACAGTGATATGTTGTGTTGGGCTCTGGCTATACCTTTAAGGGGCAGTCCCGAGAGGCCTGCCTCTTCTCCAGCCCTGGGGCTGCTTGGCTGTCATCCACTCCTATCCCCTTCTGGGTCCAGAACCGGAAGAGACAGCAAACCAGCCCCGCCTTCCGCCTCCGCCACTGTGGATATCATAATGGCGTCCAGCCCAGCCCAAGAGGGCAGTTCTGTGGGCTGTGATCTCCGCCTCTAGAGGAAGTTCTGTGATATCACTATGATGGACAGATTATTAGCCTATCGATAGTATGCAGTTAGTCCCTCCCCTTCCTGCTGCCATTACTGTTATATAAACCCCTCCCCTGAGTAAATCCGCTGGAAGTTCCAGAAGCTTACCCTGACACAGCCCACGTGTCCTGCCTCCTTATTCTTAGCGAGTGGGGGGGGGGGGGGGCGTCTTGCAGCCACTCAGGCCAAGGGTTGCACATAGCCCTCACTCCAGCTTTGCCATCTGCGGGACAGGCGGCTTATGCTCTAGGGTGAAAGGGGACTGACTACACAGGAGGTAACAAGGCCCGACAATGTTGGTACTGTATGCAATTGAAAAGTAGAGATTTCAGGAGCTAATCAATAAAATAACAATGAAAGACATCCTCTAAGAGTCCAAAACACACAAAAAGAATATCCATAATTCATGGTAAGGCAAAATTCTCAATTTCTGTTTCCTACTTAAAGCTAGAAGAATGAGACAGTGCCTTTTCTTTATTATCATTTATTGTCATAATATTGAAGATCAAATAGTTGTGCAAAACAAATTCACTTGATAATAAATATATCCTATATCACATCAATACATTTACTAATATTACTAATCAATCAATAAAATCATTCACCAGTATAGTTTACATGGAGTAAAGGTAGAAACTTAAATTATGTTTTGTCCCCTCTTCTAGTCACTTAAAGTAAAACTAATATGTGTTAATGTTAAACGAATATCTCCACATGAAGAAAATGCATTTTCTTAGGAAAAATGACAACAGAAATGAATGACTTTAATAGAAAATAAATTTTTATCTGTAAAATCTGGCCCATAAGATGCCATCTATGTCATCATAACTTGAATGAAGGCAATTAATCCAACACCAAATCCAGAATTTTTATTTGTAAATGGATGGCAGCCTATAGCCTCCTGTCAGCATGTGTCTAGCTAATTAGCTAGAACTAATGTTGTTATAACTGATTTAAGATATTAGAAATAACTGTAGAATTATTTTCTTGCAATTTAAGAACACAAGAAGAGGCAGTTGAGAATCATGAGAGGGGTCAGATTCTTCGCCAACGATGTTGAGCCATCCATACTCAGCAGGTATGGGGTGAGGTTCCTGAATCTTCATTTGTAACTGGTGTTTGCAGTGTCAGGGATCTGCAGTTCCTGTATTTGATAAGACAGTGTGTCCTCCAAAGATGCCATCCATTGTCGTTCATTCCCTTGGGAGCACAATTATCCCAGGGGGGGGGGTGGGGGGGAAATTCTTAGTATGGCTTCTTTCACACAACTTTTCTACTAACTAGATCGAAGTCCCCATAAGCCTGACAGGATTACGTTTGGCTTACGCTGAACATAGGTTTACAGGTGAGACCAGTCTGAAATGTCTTTCCTTCTTCCATCTGCATTTGGTTTTTAATAACCACAGAGGGTATCTTTTCTTCTTTTGATATTCCCCCCAAATGATCAAGTAGCAGTAGCAACTACTGTATTAAAATTTTGTAAGTGAATGTTTCTATTCAGGATTGATTATATTGAAATCCTTATTTATATATTGAAATTCTACTAGGAGATAGGGAGTTGGAGGAGTGACTAGGTAATGAGGGTAGAGCCACCACCAGTAGGATTAACGGCTACATAGAAAAGTTCTAGAGAACTTGCTTACTCCATTTTTAGCATATGAGGACAATAGAGGATGGTGATGCCAAAGCTTGAAAGTAGGGCTTCCTCAGACAGTTAATCTGCTCTTGCCTTGATTTCTCAGCCTCCAGAACTGTAAACAATAAAATTCTGTAATTTCAAAGCCACATAGTCTGTAGCATTCTTTTATAGCAGAGCAGAAGGACTACGACAGTAGAATTATCCTAAGAATCAATGAGGATGGGCGCTGTAAGAGGGACGAGTGGACCTTTGGATGTCCTTACTACTACTTCTACTGGTATTTGAATTCTGGCTATTTAAAAATCACTTTTAGAGTATATTTTACAGAACTGGAAAACTGGACATGTTTTCAAATGTTGTTTATACAGGCACAAGTTTTCTTTACTTTTTAAATCTATTCCATCTTCATGAACATTATTCTCTTTCATATGCTGTTTCTTTATCCTCTTTGGTGAGGCTATAGATGAGACATGAGGAAAATGAAGGCAAATGATTTAAATAAACATAATTTTTATTTATTTCTTTTAATTATTTTTAAGTAGTTATACAAAGGGATTTCAATTCAACATGTTTATTTTTGAGTAAAATGAAAAGGTAACTTTTAAATCAGTACAACAATTTAAAATCAACAGTTAAAACCTTTCTGTTTTGGAGGGTTTAGTTTTTACCTTTTTTGCCAATCCTGGGCTTGGACTCAGGGCCTGAGCACTGTCCCTGGCTTCTTTGTACTCAAGGCTAGCACTCTGCCACCTGAGCCACAGCGCCACTTCTGGCCATTTTCTATATGTGTGGTGCTGGGGAATCGAACCCAGGGCTTCATGTATGGGAGGCAAGCACTCTTGCCACTAGGCCATATTCCCAGCAGTTTTTACCATTTTTAAAATGGAATGTTCTGGATGTCTATGATTTTGCTCAGATGACTGCACAATCTAGAAAATAAGTTGTTGCTATTGATGTATAACATACTGCTATTAGTTGTGTGTATATACATATATACACATATATTTTAAATTATAGAAAATATATAGAACATACAAGTAAGTATAAACATATACAATAAGCACACATATATGCACACACACTTGTATTTGTGGAAACTTTAGCTGTACTGTCAACTTTGAAATTCCAGTTTGCTGTGTTGAATGGACATTGCACAAAAAGTGTCATATTATTCTAGAAAACCTTTTTCCATTTGTGGAAGAACATACTTTATTAAATATGCAAAATCTTAACTACATAAGTTTGATTACAGAGGCTAGTAAAGTATTCTCTAAATCATGAGAAAAATAAAATGTTTCTCTATATAAGAAAAATACATGCAGGGGCTGGGAATATGGCCTAGTGGCAAGAGACCCTGCCTCATATACATGAAGCCCTGGGTTCAATTCCCCAGTACCACATATATGAAAAACGGCCAGAAGTGGTGCTGTGGCTCAAGTGGCAGAGTGCTAGCCTTGAGCAAAAAGAAGCCAGGGACAGTGCTCAGGCCCTGAGTCCAAGGCCCAGGACTGGCAAAAAAAAAAATAAATAAATAAAATAAAATAAAATAAAATAAAAGTACATGCAAATAGACTTGCTAATAATATCTGTCACTTTCTATTCCAATTAATCATATATAGTATGCTTGATGTATAAATATGAATGAAATGATACAATTTTATTTCAGTAAGTTACTTGCCCATATAGCTACATTTTGAATATCTATTTTTCTCTATATATACATATCCTTACACTTAATTGTACTAAGCTTCCATAGGGTAAGACTGCTTACAGATTTGTAAAATTCTCCTAAGCAGGTCAAGAGCTGAGATTAGAAGCTGTGGCGAATGAGATAGATAAGAAGGAAAGTAGGTCGTGTCAATGTATGTTAGTGTCAGATGATCATTGGCCCGACGTCCTCCCTGAATCTTAACTGATAATCACTACTATTATTAGTCCTGGTTTGTTGGCTTGTCTGAAAAGTAAAAGCCATAATATAATAGTGTATTCCTTGAGTTGGATAACATTAATCATATTGCACTTACTTCATTGTAACTTGTATGGCCATGGTAAAATTAGAAGAAACATTAGTTTAACTTTTGGTGCCTTGTGTGCAAGGCAATGTCATTTTATTTTCTACAAAGCTCATTTGTGGTCCTAGAGAGGTTGCAGGTAAGTGATGGGTTGAAGGCAGACTTCTAATAACTTTCTCAACACATGTTGACACCTGTAGTCTTTTCCTCCCCTTGTGGGTGAGGTGGCGGTGAAGCTAGTTATGTCCAGAATTGCTATGAAAGTGCCCTCTGTTCTAGTCAGCAGCAGGTGCCCCCAGCTAGTGGCACAGTAACTAATGGATTGTGATGGGACTTAGTCACACCTGGAAAATGAGGTGGTGAAATTTGTGAATTTTCTTACAGAATTCATCACGATGAGAAGCTCTCTGGAGATGTGTCCGTGGAGGGCCTGTTTCAGCAATAGCCAAGTGTTGACAGAGGGCTCTGTCTCAATATGTTTTGTACAGGAAATCACAGCTTTGCTGTGCAAGAACGGGGGAGTTTTCACCAGGTGTTAGAGCCTTGAGGAACCTGTCATTCTGAAAGTGTTCCTGGAAGCCACACAATGCCTCCTACTCCGAGTGACTCTGCCATGGGTAATTAAGTGTATGAAGTGTGAAACTTCTCTAAAAACAATGAAACAAACATGACTTGGAGGGCACTTGAGAAGGTGGTGCTTTACAGGTTGTGGATGCACAGAACAAGCCTTTCAATGTCACAGCCACAGCTTGTAAAATCAGTGTTTACAATAGATCTAATTCCACTCAAATTTGTTTATAATTCCTTTTATTATCTCTAAGTAGTTGTACAAAAGCAGTTCACCAAAGCAGTTTATAAGCACAGTGCATCTTGAATATGTTACCCCTTTCAACCTTCTCACCCACCCCTCCTAACCCCACCCCTGTCATCATTGTTCTTAATGTTTAGGTTATGGATTGAACATTTTGCTATTTAACACAGCAGTTTATGTGTATATGATATATCTTGATTGGTGTCATTACTTCCATATCTTCACCCCCTTTGACACACCTCTTCTCTTATATTTCTCAATTCTGTGGTATATACCATGAAGTCTTGTCTGCATTCTTTCCCTTTCCTGCCTTCATTCTGCTACCCCTCTTCCCTGGGCTCTACCCACCCCACTTTTGCAAGAACCCATTTCCTGGTACTTTTTTTTTTTTTTAAGAATTATACTACTTGTGCTCTCCATAGTTTATCACATGTATAAGTAAACACAGTTGGTGGTAAGCAAGGGGTTACAAATGACTTCCTTGAAGTGTAATGCAGCCTTCACTCAATTTTTTAAATAATCATAGATTCCATCATTTTTCTGGACAGTTGCAATTGGATGGCATAAAAGCTGTTGTTTCCCTGAAAAAGAAAGAGGAATTATCTTAATACGCTAGTGAGCCAGATGTAGTGGCACATGCTTATAATCACAGCTACTACTTGGAGGTTAGGGACTGGAATGATTGTATTTGGAGTCCAATCCAGGCAAAAAGATAGTGGAGCCCAATCTCAATCATTAATGTGGCAGCTATGACCCCAGCTATGAAGGAGGCTGTAGAAAGGGGATTGAAGCCTGAGGATGCTTTCAGGCTAAGAAAACATGACACTTTATCTGAGAAATAACTGAAGCAAGAAAGGACTAGGGGTATGGTGCAAATGGCAGGGCACCTGCTTAGAAAGCACGATGCCCTGCGTTCAGAACCTCAGTTCTGCAGGGAAGAACAGATAGTATATTAGTATTCTAGTAAGGTTGGTCTTAGAGGGTTTAATTAAAATTTGCCCTAATTTTCCACCATGAAGACAGCGAGGGCTGTTAATATTTGTACACAACCATGCACAAAAAAATGAAGCTATCCCTCTTGGTCTGAGGGTTTGTCTTTTCCCACTTGGATAGCCAAAGGGCAGTTCATCTCTGTGGAGTAAGATGAGAGCAGATGGGGCCTGACCCACATCTCCCAAAGTCCTCTCGCTTAGGTCAGAGATCCATGGCAACGAAGCCCTTGCTTCGCTCACCAGGTGAGTCACCCCTTTCTGAGCAGAGGAGAAGCTTCTGTATTCCTCTCAGCTCTAAAGGTCTGGTCCCCAAGCAGTGGGCTAAAGGACACAGGGTCAGAGTGACCTGAGATCCTGAGAGACAAGACATTGGGCCTTTCGACCATAATAATTTATCTTGTAATCCCTTCCTTGTGTCTTAATTTCCCCTGCTTGCTTTTAGGATTCTGGAAACAGCTGCTTTTCTGATCCCTGTGCTGAGATAAAATAAACTGTCACAAGGCCCTGGCCCTTTGCTTTGTAGTTGTCCTATCACTCCTTATACTTTTTCGTGTCATTTGCAAGTAAATTTTCACTACCTAAATGTGATATTCCAGGGAGTCTTTTGAAGAGTTTTATTTCTTTCATTTTTTCCTGACTTGCCTTATTGTGGGCTTTTTTTTCAGTTGTAAATATTCAGATAGAGCATGAAAGTATAGCTAATCAAGACAAGTATGATATGTTTTCATGACCACATGGATTTTTGTGACCCACTTTCAATTTCCAAAGATGTAGGTATATTTCTTAAAACATAACTTGGGCCACATACCTGGTCCTCTGAAAACAGGAGTGTGTATTCCAGCAGAACCCTCTTGTACCCACACCCTAGTGACTACCCTAACTTCTGCCTAGTGAATGACATCCAATTTACAAGCCCAGGTACATTTTACTTTTCTCATTTCTCAAGGCTATTTTATTTCTTCTTTTCTGCATGTCATAAGGTTTGATTTGGGCATGGATTGGAGAACTTTAAAGATGTTACCTTAAGATCCTGGAATTGGCGTCTTGGATTTCTTTTCCTGCTGAGGAGCATGTGGGGGCCAGTAGTGTGGCCTTGCCCCAGTTCCCTGGCAGCAGGATCTTTTAGTGCAGATTTCATCCCTGCCCCCTTGAAAGTGCTTATTGCCTCCTCTTAGACAGGTATGTGTGGTCAGAGATGCCCACAGTAGCCCTTGCACTCACAGTTTAGGGATTTATGAAAGTGTTATGAGATGGCATGCCAATTTACCATTTTAAAATGGTAAATGGTAAAATGTTGGGAAAAAAGGCAGTAATTAGGTTTGTAAATAAATGGAGAAGGAAGGCTGGGAATATGGCCTAGTGGTAGAGTGCTTGCCTCCTGAACATGAAGCCCTTGGTCTATTCCTCAGCACCACATATATAGAAAGAAGCCAGGAGTGGCGCTGTGGCTCAAGTGGTAGAGTGCTAGCCTTGAGCAAAAAGAAGCCAGGGACAGTGCTCAGGCCCTGAGTTCAAGCCCCAGGACTGGCAATAAATGAATGAATGAATGAATGAATGAATGAATGGAGGAGACCAGTGGAAGTGTCATTGTCTCTGTCTTAGCCCATGGGGAGTTGGAATTGAATTGATTCAAGGCAAGAGCCCCTGGGCCTTTCAGTTCTCTAGACTGAATAGGGTCTTTTCTGAGCAAGAAAGATCTTTCCATTATGAAGGAGTGAGAAATGCACATGAGGAAATCTATTTTGTATGCTTTTTTAAGTTCTAAAACTGGTACCAGCAGATCCATGGGTTTCCATTCCTTTAGGATATAGTCATAAGTGACAAGCTTGAAGATAAAGAGGGATTTATCCTAAGCCACTAGAATCCAGAAACCTGGATGAGTGGACCTTACAGACATGGCAACATTTCCAACTATCATTTCAGTTGAGCCTTCATCATTATATGACTGGTTTCAAAGCAATTAAAGGAAAAAAAAGACTCGTATGCAGTCACATGTTCTCTTCCAAGCTTTTCTGGAGACTATTGGATTCTTTCTTCTGTTTTGACATGAGCCTCAGGTGTTCTTAAACATGTGCTACTGGGAGTGAACCTCTGCTTTTGGGTAAGCTAAACCAGAATGTCACCCAGCTGTGGTTGTTTTGCATGCCATGCAGCACAAGTGTCCTACCAAAAGCTTTCCTGGACACCATGCTTTCTATGTAGTTAGAAATGAGTGAAGGGAAAGACATGTAACTAACTCCCCAACAGAGGATTCAAGTGACTATTTTGATGTTGAGAGGTAGAAAAGGCACAACAAAACATTGATGGGATGAAGTGAGCACTATCAAAGCAAAAAATGGCTCAGGCAAATGGAGACAGATACATTCACGGAAAAGTACCTGATACTTTCCTTCATAACTTGCATCTGTGACATTCTGGTATAAAACTAAATTGAGAATAAATGCTCAAGTAACAACATTGTAGATAAAAGTAAACCAGCAAAGTTATTCTCAGGTCATTCTAATTTATATGTGTTCTGAATTACCTCTTCTCCTTTTTAAATACTAACCAAATTAGTTTTAGCCTATAGAACAATTGATTCTATCATGACCTTCCCCCCACCCAACCTCCCCGTCTCTGTCCCTGTCTCTCTCTCGCTTTTGGCTTATTGTATTAATTAATCACGGGAGTATTTTAAGAATTAAGATGATTTTCCACTGCCTAATTAAGGAATTACAGATTTCAAATGTAGACAAGCCAGAAAACTATAGCTCAAAACAACCACTGTGTCCTTTATCTCTTTGTGTTTCTTTATTTGCAGTTAGTCTTTGAGCTATTCATGTTTATTGCTCAGATTATTAGAATTTCTGTTTGACCACCAAATGATGAGACCTGGCTGGCTTTCAAAGCCACATTGCAGAATTATTTCTTTCAAACACATACATCAAAGATAATAATTTGTACGTGTCTCAACTGGGAGTTTTGTAGCTGTGGTTCCTGTTGGCCATACGGCCACTGCTGTTCAGCAGGTTCTGTGTTATATGCACTAGCTCACGCTTACACACTCCATGGACACTGCTTTTCCTCTTGCAGAATGTATCTTGAGACAGTGTAAAGCTGTCTGTGCTAAATCTATTGGGGGTCCTTGGCTTTTTATTGCTAACAGGAAGTTTGACTTGACATTTTTGCATGTAGCGGATGATGCTTTGCCCTCTCATGTCCTTGCGCAGTTGGCACTGCTTATTTTGGCTTGAGAATTTGGAAAGCCTATAGATCTTATTGTTTATGCTGACTGCTGTATAGCAAAACTCCAGAAAGTTTGCTGCATTGATGAGAAGTGGTTGCTGTGATCTTCTTTTCTCCTAATAGGCTGTTCCTGTCAAGAAAACCTCCTCCACAAGTATTGATACCTCTATTCTTGCTATCATTTCATGATCAAGCATTCTACCAAATTGGAAATAATTAAAATTAATAGAGGGGCTGGGGATTTGGCCTAGTGGTAGAGTGCTTGCCTAGCATGTATGAAGCCCTGGGCTCAATTCCTGAGCACCACATAAACAGAAAAAGCCAGAAGTGCCTACTGTGGCTTAAGTGGTAAAGTGCTACCCTCGAGCAAAAAGAAGCCAGGGACAGTGCTCAGGCCCTGAGTTCAAGCCCCAGGACAAAGAGATTAATAGAAAAAGTCATTTGGCCAACTCTATCAGACACTAGAAATAAATACTGGAAATAGAATGTCATTGTTAAGCTAAAATGTCTTACTTTTCAGTAGTGTTTTCATTTCAAAGTGTGGAAAAGATGACATTTGGCCTTCAGAGATAACGTCAGGTACATTTTGCATTTCTAACTGATTTTTTTTTTAGTTTGGGTTATACAGTTGATTTAAAGTATCTTAGAGCATTGATATGGGGTATAGGCTAATGGCTATTGCTTTCCCTGTATAAATTTAAGCTTTCTGCTGTTAGGCATCTCAAACTCATGAAAGAATTCCTACAGTCTAAATCATCAAACTTACCACAGTTTTATGTATTATTTAAAAATAGACTCTACTACCTGTGGTGAAGTTGCAGTAAGTGTTTACTTTATGTTGTACTACAGAATAATTCTCCAGCCCTCCCATTGCTTCTTATCCCATTCCCCTCCCTCCCCCTCCATGAAAAAGCTCACCCATGATGAGTGATTGAGCTGCTTTGATTCCTCATTCTATGAGGGTGATCAACTCCTTTGATTTGCCTCAAGTCTCATTTTTAGTTTGCAAAGTCCTGATGCAGGAAACCCTTCATTTACTGGCAACCAGAATGATGGGTGACCCTACCATCCAGCCGCGAGCTTCTCAGCCATGACTCAGCCATCCTGTGGTGTAAAGTTTAGCCAAGTTAGGCCAGTCACCTCCTCTGTCTTTGGAACTCTCCATGCTGAAATGGGAGAAACACAGAGGCAAGGAATTGTCTGCAGCAAATTGTGTTAAATGCAGGCTTTTAGGAAATTCAGCTATGATTGCACAGCACAGTTTCCTGGAACTGGTACTGCTGAGTGGGTCCTGACCCCAGTGGGTCTGGCTTGATTGGTGTGGGATAGAGATGGGCATAATATTTAAAAAAAATCTTACCTGATGATTCTAAGTTGTAGTTAAGGCCAATTTGTTGCTTCTAGAAGGAGCTCCAGAATCTCCTGAGTATTGAAACATCTGGAATTGCCTTGATTTCTACCATGTTTGAAGAAGCTTATTAGGATTCCATGAGGTACTACAGTATTTTCCTAGTAAGTCAATTAATAAACTTACTTTAATTAACTATTAATTACTGTTTTGCTTTTGGAAAATTGTTCCTTTGTTTTTACTATCTTTAATAACTAGTTATACAAAAGATATGTTATTTAACAAAGCAGTTTATGAATGCAGTGTATCTTGATCATGGTCACCCCTTTCAATGCTCTTTCCCATCCCTCCTCTCCCCACCCATCACTTCTCTCACTCATCCTAATTTTGTTGGATGTACACTGGGTTCTTGACTGCAGAGAAATTAGCTTTTATGTTTTCCTTTCTCGTTACACACCAAAATAACAGTACATATTATACAAATGCACTCAATTTTGTTCTAAGCATTTCTATTTTAGGTAAAGTAGATGGAGAAGTAGATTGAAGAGTTATGCAAGAATGAAGGAGAAACTTGAGCTCAGAACAAAAAATAGTCTTTTTTTTTTTGAGTACTGTGCATTGCATTCTCAGGGTCCTGCACTTGGTAAACCACTGTTCTACTACTTGAACCACATCTTCAGTCCTGTTTGGCATTGGTTATTTTTGAGAGAGGGTCTGAATTTATGACTCGGGTCAGCCTGGACTATGAACTTCTTACCTGTGCTTACCTGTGAGGCTATAGGTAAGAGGCACAGGGGAGGACAGACACATTTCACCATGCTCAGCCATCATGTTTCCTTCCTAGCTGGAATAACTGGCCTCAAACCAGAATCTCCCAAACTTTACCTCCTACATAGCTAGCATTACAGTCTTAATCCCACTGGCCTTACCTCAGAATAGTAGCATTAAATCTAAGGCCAGATTCTAAATATAATAAGTATTCAAGAATTATGAGTTGAATAAATAATCAAATTTTAAAAATAATTGCATCCTACAATTCTTTGCACTCAAAATCCACATGACTATGTAGAATAAAGTTCTAAGAAAAGAACTCCTACCCTAGATGAATAAGTATGCTTTTTCTTTAAAAATAAAGTATTTAAACCATACTTGAATTTTGCCTTTGTTGCAAGGAAATTTAGTTCTTGTAATGCTCAATGAATAACAATATTACTGATGCATACAGCATTTTTCCTTCCACAGTTGTCAATTTTTCTTTTTATTCAACCTCATTTTATGAGCATTCTATGTTGGGTTATTCTAAAGTTTCTTTAGAATTAAGATGTTACAGACTATAATATATGCCTATTCTTGAAAAACACCAATGCATGCTCAGAAGATGGCAGCCACTGTACCGGTTATCTGTGCTCTTGTAATGTTGTTTTCAGAAATTGATATGTCTTTTTTAAGTTACAAATACTGATAAATGAGCACCATGGCAATTGATTTGGAGAGAAATATTTCCCTAGGCAAATGGGAATATTTTTAAAGCTTGTTTCATGAAGAAAGTTAATATTCTTGATATGGAAAGGTTTATAAAGATAAGAATATAAAGATAAACCAAGGAAAATATATCAAGTTTACAACAGAAAAAATGCTAATAAGCATATCAAAATGTCTTTAACATTTACCATTTAGGATGATAAAGGATATAGGAAGCCACATTTTGTACTGATGGAAGAGGAAATTACTGGGAATTAAAAAAAATTTTATACACTAGTAAATGGTAGATTGTTGCTTGAAGCATTTTATACCATGTAACATATTCTCTTATCAATCATTAAATTTATATAACATTCTCATTGAGGAATAGTGAAAATAAGAAACACATGGATTCATTAGTTTTTCCTATAGACCCTCAAGAAAATTGAAGAAAAGCTTCAGATCCACTTCAAAGTTTCTCCTAGTTTGATATTTTCCTCTTATTTCAGGATTCCTCCATGAAATGTACCTAAATTCAAATTAATGCGTTCCATATTCAAATTTGTGGAAAAAAATTGCCAGTTTTCTAACTCAGACTTTCCATTTTGTTGGCACTGGGATTGAACCTAGGACCTCAGGCTTGCTGGTTAAGAGCTCTACTCATTGACCTAGACCTCTAAAATTCTGTTTTAATTTTGTCTTTGACAGCTCTTGCTACCTTTGCTCGAGGTGGCTTCAAACTCTCACTCCTCACATTTCTACCTCCTAATTTCTTTTGGTTACAGCTGTGTACATCTGACTGCTTTTTTTACTTACTCTGTTTCAAGACATTCACTTTAAATGGTTATAAATTTCCTGTGTCTATGCTAATATATTTTAGTTTAAGCAGCATTTGAGATTATTGCTTTTGAAAATTCTAGAACATATATAGTAGAAATTCATTGCAATGATTAATAACAAAATTCAGGAGGAATCTGAAGGTAGATATAAAGTGTGGGCAGGATGGTTCAGACTCATTTGAAAACATTACTAAAATGTAGTAAAGAGGAAAGTAAACTCCAGAACAAGGAATCACATACATTATGTTTTAAGGTCTAATATTTAACTTGAGTCATCTTATAATAACTTTCTTTTTACTAGAATCTGTACTTAGAAAATCCCAGAGAAAATTGGTGAAGTTTATGGTGCACTCATGTGACACCAATCCTTGGAGAGGTGAAGGAGAATTGAGAGTTGGGGCTAGCCTAGGCTATATAAATGAGATTCTGTCTCAAAAGAAGAAAAATCCCTGAACTATTTAATCAGTTTATAGCACTGGGTTAACTGAAATTAGATAAGTCATTGGACAGGACTCCTAACATGTGTAACCAACTCATAGATTTTATAATTCTTCAGAAAAAAACTGTATAATATCCTTCAACTCTCAAATCTGTTTGGCCAGAGAATCTTATTTGACAGGAACAAAATATTGAGCTTTTGTCCCATGAAACACACTAATAAACAATATCATATTTGGATCTGTGTGGCTAGAGAATAAACAATAAACATAACTATATTGGCACTAAGAGTATACCTTCAGATGACTTCTTGACAATATCTTCCACATTCATCATGCACAGTGCATATTCCTGTTGGCTCGCCATCTTAATATTTCATTTGAATTTAAAGATGATGAAGAAATTATTAGTGTCTGTAAAGTGACATTTGGGCAAGAAAAGGAAAACAATACATTATCAAACTTCTTTTTATTTTTTTCAGGCAGCACTAAGGTTTGAATTCAGTCTCTTGGACTGACTTGATACGCACTCTGCCACTTGAGCCTTGTACCCACCCCTTTGTTGCATTAGTTATTTCTCAATAATCATGGTTTCATGATTGTGCCAGGAGTTAGTCTTGGACTATAAGCCTCCTACCTACAGATTCCATCATTAAAGAAGTACACTATCATGCCTAGCCTCTTCACTGTGATCAATTTGGTCTTGCTAGTTTTGGGAGGGGTGCTGAGCTAGAATGGAAGCATGAGCCTACCAATTTCGACCTCTTGCGTAGAATTACGTACCCATGCCTCAAAGCGTGGCTTAACATGGTTCTTAAAACCTCTGATGGGTTGATATATCCCACCAAAAGCCAAGTGCCATCTGATAATTTTGATGTAATAGCTACAGATAGATTCGTAGAAAAACTTAGCAAACTCCGAAAACCTGACAAGGATAGAGGATTTTGAGGTCAATGAGAATCCTCTGAATGATCCTGTAATGGTAGAATTGTGTCATTATACGTCTCAAAACTCAGAGAATGTCCACTGAGTCAGCTCTGATGTAAGCAATGGACTCTGAGCAATCTATTAGTACAGTTTTCTTGGCTGTAATAAATGGCTCACTTTGGGATATGTTGATAGTGGAAGATGCTCTGCATGAAAGAGTCAGGAAATATAGGAGCAAGCCCCTCAAGTTTGCTCCAATAAACCTAAATGTGCTCCAAAAAATAAGGTCTATTTTTTCAGGAAGTAAAAATAGGCAGTTTCAAAACATGAAGATTGACTTCTGTCTTTCTCTTATGGATGCATAAAATGAAGAAGGATGAAAGAATAATATTTTAATAAATGTATAGGAACTTTTTGACTCAGTACTTTTCATATAGCTCGCAAGATAAACAGAAAGCCCACAGATTGGGAAAAGATCTTTACTGGCCATACAATGGACAAAGGCCTCATATCTAAAATATATGCAGAACTAAAAAAATTACCTTCCTCCAAAACAAAACTGCAAAGAACCAACAGCCCCCTCAACGAGTGGGCTAAAGACTTAAAAAGAGACTTCTCTGATGAGGAAATGAGAATGGCCAAGAGACATATGAAAAAGTGCTCTACATCACTGGCCATAAAAGAAATGCAAATCAAAACAACATTGAGATTCCACCTCACCCCAGTAAGAATGTCCTATATCAAGAAAACTAACAGCAATAAATGTTGGAGGGGATGTGGCCAAAAGGGAACCCTACTTCATTATTGGTGGGAATGTAAACTGGTTCAGCAATTCTGGTAAGTGGTATGGAGATTCCACAGAAGGCTAAACATAGAGCTCCCCTATGACCCAGAAGCCCCACATTTGGACATCTACCCAAAAGACCACAAACAAGAACACATTAAAGCCACCAGCACAACAATGTTCATCGCAGCACAATTTGTCATAGCTAAAATATGGAACCAACTCAGATGCCCCTCAGTAGATGAATGGATCAGGAAAATGTGGTACATGTACACAATGGAATTTTATGCCTCTAACAGAAAGAATGACATTGCCCCATTTGTAAGGAAATGGAAGGACTTGGAAAAAATTATACTAAGTGAAGTGAGCCAGACCCAAAGAAACATAGACTGTATGGTCTTCCTCACAGGGAAGCACAGGTTTAGGCTAGTCACCGCAGAGGATCACAAGAGCCTAATAGCTATGCCCCTATGAATGAATAAGATAATGCAAAGTGAAATGAACTCCCTGTTATGGAAACAAGTGTTATATCACTGTTGTAATTACTTTCAACATGCCATATGAAACTGTAGCTTCTATTGTTTTTTTTTAATTTAGTTATTTATTAAACAAAATTTTTTTGACAAGGAGTTGTGCAAAAGGGGTACAGTTACATAGTAGGGCAGTATGTACATTTCTTTTGTTATCTTACACCGTGTTTTTCTTTCCTTTCCCTAGGTCAGGTAGACATATATACAATATGCAATGTACCAAGAACATATACAGTAGCCACGTGGCCTACGCCAAAGAAAATTCACCTAGGTCTTTAAATGTAATGTCTACAATAGACAATATGTCGACAATAGTCTTATATGAACATACATACATAGCTTTTGAGTTATTGTGATCCACTGAAAGGTCAATTTTTGACCTTTATATGTTGAGTAGTTGTTTGGTTTTAGTTACATAATGTAGGGTTGCTGACCCAAACCTGTGGGAAATACCATTTGACAAGAGGTTTTTGGTTTCACAGACCTGGTCTCTACTGTCTCTCTGTCACCCCATCTTAACAGTCATATATCAGGGAGATCATGCCCCTTTGTTTTCTGTGTTCTAGGCTTGTCTTGCTCAACATTATTTGTTCAAGTTCTGACCATTTCCCTGTGAATAACAATATTTCACCATTCCTAATCGCTATGTAGTATTCCATTGTGTATAGGTACCATATTTTTTGGATCCATTCATCTGTGGAGGGGCTTCTGGGTTGTTTCCATATTTTGGCTATTGTGAATTGTGCAGCGATAAACATGGAAGTGCAAATGTCTTTTTGATATCTTGGGACCTGCTGTTCAGGATAGATGCCTAGAAGTGGAATGGCTGGGTCATAGGGTAGGTCTATATTGAGCTTTTTGAGAAATCTCCATACTGTTCTCCAAAGTGGTTGTACTAATTTGCACTCCCACCAACAATGGAGAAGGGTTCCTCTTTCCCCGCACCCCCTCCAGCATTTGTTGTTGCCTGAGTTCAGAGTATAGGCCATTCTAACTGGGGTGAGGTGGTATCTCAGGGTTGTTTTTATTTGCATTTTCTTTACTACCAGGGATGTTGAACGTTTCCTCATATGTTTCTTTGCCATTTTTATCTCTTCTCTTGTGAAGTCTCTCTTTAGCTCCTTTGCCCATTTCCTAATTGGTTTACTGGGCTTGGAGGGACTTAGTTTTTTGAGTTCTCTGTAGATGACAGATAATAAGCCTTTGTCTGTTGCTGTGCTGGTAAAGATCCTTTCCCATATGGTTGGCTGTCTTTCTAGTTTGGTGGCTATGTCAGCTGTGCAGAAACTTTTTATTTTGTAGTAGTCCCATTTGTCGAGTCTCTCCCCTATTTGTTGTGCCCCTGGGACTCTATTCAGGAAGTTTCTTCCTGTGCCTATAAGTTCTAGCGTCTTTCCTACTCTGTCCTTCAGTAGTTTCAAGAATTCAGGTTTGATATTGAGGTCCTTGATCCATTTTGAGTTGATCTTGGTGCATGGTGATAGGCTTGGGTCTACTTTGAGTTTTCTGCATATGGCTGCCCAGTTCTCCCAGCACCAGTAGTTTAAGAGGCTCTGCTTATTCCATTGTATGTCTTTAGCTTCTTTGTCGAATATCAGCTGACTGTAAGAGTGCGGTTTTATTTCTGGATCTTCAATTCTAATCCATTGGTCTTTCGGTCTGTTTTTATACCAATACCAGGCTGTTTTTGTTATGATTGCTCTATAGTAGAGCTTGAAGTCTGGTATGGTGATACCTCCTGAACTGCTTTTTTTGCCTAGAATTTCTTTGGCTATTCTAGGTTTTTTGCTGTTCCATATGAATTTATGGATTGCTTTCTCTATTTCAGTGAAGAATGTAACTGGGATTTTGATAGGGATTGCATTGAATTTGTATAACAATTTGGGCAATATGGCCATTTTCACTATATTGATTCTGCCTACCCATGAGCATGGGAGGTCTTTCCATCTCCTTGTGTCTTCTTTGATTTCCCTTATTAGATTTTTATAGTTCTCATTAAATAGGTCCGTCACGTCCTTGGTTAGGTTGATCCCTAGGTACTTTATTTTTTTTGTGTGTGTGTAGCTTCTATTGTTGATGATCCTCTTGTATCCCCTTCCTGTGGTTTTACCTGCACTATCATTGTATCTTATCTGAGTACATTGGAAACTGTATATACTGGTATTAGAACTAGGAAAGTGAAAGGGAATACCAAAATCGAGAGACAGAGGATAAAAAGACAAACGACTACAAAAGCAGTACTTGCAAAACTGTTTGCTGTAAATGAACTGAACAACTCATGAAGGGAGAGGGAAAGGGGGAGGGGGGTGGGGGGATGAGGGAGGAGGTAACAAACAGTACAAGAAATGTACCCAATGCCTAACATATGAAACTAACCTCTCTGTACATCACTTTGGCAATAAATAAGAAAAAAATTAAATTAAAAAATTTATACACATGGATGGAGAACAACAAACTTATGCATAGTGAATTTCTAAATGTCCAAAATGTCTTTTTGCTGTACTTCCTGTAAAGGAAATATAACATGTAGTGTTACCTACTGATAGGAAAATCAATTTTTAGTTCAGAGAGGAAGAAGCACATAAATAAAACCCTGAAATGTTATTAATATCTAAGTTTGACATTTCTGGTAATTAGAATTCATTTTAATGAATTCACAGCTATTAAATGTACAAGTTTGTTGCCTGGCTCTTGAGTTGGTAACAGAAGTGGTAACTTGGAAGATATGAGTCAAAAATAAAGATCACTTGATGGAGACTGTTACAGAAGCACATTGCAATCTAGTAAAGAATTTTGCCATCTACATGAGGTCTTCGTTCTGAATTCTAAATCTCACATATGAATTGGTGTTTTCTAGGTGTGCCACTCTGCTTTCAGTTAATGTCAGAGTATAAGATAGCTGTATTCTGAAGGCTGTATTATTTCCCTAACCCTGGTCCTGAATTCCAGGAACTTGCTAAATGATGAAGCAGAATGATAATCCCCAGCCTTCCTAACTTAGCCACAAAAGTCTGTCTACTTAAGTCTTATTTATGGTTAGGTTCTTAATAAAGAGGTCAAAGTAGTGGTACACAGTGCACAAAAGAAAAACCAGCACTCCAATCCATCCTCCTCCTACCCACTTCCCTCCAGGTTGTGCCCTGATCCTTTGTATGATCCTTTATCAGAAACACTGATTAAAGATGGAGAAATTGATGATGATCCATCCACGGTTTTACCTTGCTCTGTTAGCTCACTTTAGATGCTTCACTGAAACCTGATGTCACTTTAGCAAAGTATCACATATAAAGCAATTGGAAAATGGGTGCTGTTGACTCATGCCTGTAACCCTAGCTACTCAGGAGGCTGAAATCTGAAGATTGTGGTCTGAAGCCAGACTGGGCAGGAAACTCCATGAGACACTTATCGCCAATGAACTACTCAAAAAGAAAAAAAAAAAGCTGGAAGTGGCTCCGTGGCCCAAGTGGTAGAGTGTGTACCTTGAGGAAAAGAAGCTCATGGCCAATAGGGCCCAGACCCAGAGTTTTAAGTCCAAGGACCAGAAAACAAACAAAAATAAACCAAAAAGCAATTGGTGCAAGCAGTATCCCTCTTCTAATACTTTGCTTTGCATTTATTTTTGTCATTACTAGCAGGTATTTGTGGACATATTTCTCCCTACAATATCCTTCATTTAAATAGCAATATCAGTATCTGATGTTTATAGCCAGTAGACTCATGAATTGCTATGGAATTCTTAAAATTTCGTTGTAGCATAGTCTAGCATAATACCAAGGAAACCTATTTACTACCACCACCTCCAGCCCCATTCTGGGCTTTTGGTTAATAATGGTAAAAGGAAGACTGATTTAAAAAGCAAAACAACATATTTTCAACAATAAGCTGTCATATGTTTTTCAGTGCTGGGGATTGAACTCAGGACCTCAAATTTGTGCTTTACACTGATCTATTAATCTCCACCCTCTCTCCCCTAAATTTTAATCTTATTACTTTATCCCTGAGCATAATAAGAAAGCAATATAAATTTAAAGGTATTCTCAATTCAATTAAACAAACTAATTAGTCATAAGTTTGAGAATATTAATTGATAACTTAGAGTTTTGTCAGAAAAGATTGTATTTCCTCAGGATTAATTGGCTGCTTAATTTGATAGCATGGGATGAGACCTTTGGATGCTTGCATTAGGCTGGGTTGTTTATCTAGGTAGCACTCATGAAAATTTTGATTGGCATATGTGTATGAAGAGATTTCTCTGGCAGAGTATCTAGTTACTACAGCATGTATAATTTACATGCAATTAGATCTCTCCAGGCATTCTGACAACCAAAAACCTTCTCCTTCTCCTCCTCACATATTTTTGATGAACCCCACGAGACATACTGCCACTACTGAGGAAAAATTTTTGTGCATTTAAGGTTTATTGACTTCATTTATAAGAGAGTTAGCTCTGAATAACAGTGTTATATAAACTAGAGGATATTTGATGAATCAGAACTCATCACTGCCAGACCTTTAGACTGAGGATTAGCTGTACATTGTATCTGGGTGCCAGTAACGTTTCCTGCCTCACTGTCCTAATGAAGCCACCCTTTTTTCAATACATGGACGCCTTCTCCATGGAGCACGTTGATGTAATTGCTAAAATATCAAATACCTAATATTTTTCTTCCTCTTACATGGATAACTAGGAAATATTTTACAGGAAAAAAATAGTGAGGACTCCAGGGAAAGTTTGCAACTCAAGTAGAGTTTGAACTAATGGTATGGGACAGTTCTTTAAATGTCTGCTAGAAAACATTGTGGAAAAATTCATTTCATACTTTAGATGTTATATATAAGAAGGAAATCCAGTTAATCTTTAGCAAATTGAATAACGAGAGTGCAAGAATATCACCAATTGTATAAACAAGCTCAGTTGTTTTACTTGTTTCAGAAAGAAAAAAACTGTAATAGATTCAGTAAATGATTACGTTTGCATATTATTTTTGAAAACTAAAAATGAGCAAGTACCATGGGAAACACATATCCTTAAACCTAGCGCTGATTGTAAATAAATTCCCATGGGCCTGGATTTAATCAATACCTCCCCAGGCCTCAGATTTCATGTCTATAAAATGACAGATTTTCATATTATCAGGTCCTAAATTTCAAGTTTTCCTGTAATATCCAATTCACACACACATACACACAAAGACACACACACACACACACACACACACATCTAATAAGTAGCAACAATTGCCTAAACTGGAAATGTATCTCTCCACAAGCATGACATTTGATTCCAGAAAATGTTTGACTGAATCTTGCTTTCACACACTTATATTAGCAGCTATATAGACAAGTGAACGTATGTAATGTTAATTCTGTGAAATTCTGGGCAAAATATGAATGACCTCATTTTATTTGGGGTTCAGACTCCTTGACAATCATATGGATTATTGTGGATTCGTATAGTTCTTTTTTTTTAATGTGTTGAGTTGTGATACACAGTACAGAAAATCACATGAAGTCTAGACATTATTCAATACCACAGGCTGCCAAATCACACTAGGAGCCTTTTTAGCTGCCTTTCAGTTGTATTTGGAGGATGACTTAATTCAAAATGGAAGACAAGAGAGGTATTATGTGAGCTCTTATCTTTTTGTCCCCTTGGTAGAATGGATTCATAGTTCTTTACCCAGGAAAGGCTGGGAAAATTCAGCACCTGCCAACAGTAGGTTTATATTCATTTACTTGGCTTGAATTCTTCTTGATGAGCTTAATGAATTCCAGGGTTGAAGTACTTTTTCACTCTTTGACCCTAAAATATATAAAGTTCCAAAAAAGTAATGCTTTTAAAGTAACTTGTTTATGTCTTGCATTTCTTCCCTGTTGCTGTGGAGATTTAACTTGTAATGCCATTGTGTTAGTAGACAGACACCTGAGCCACCTGCTTGTGGAGTATGCAGGGAAGATATATATTCAAACAAATATTTATAAATCAATGCAATGCAATAGTAGACTAGGATATGGAATATCCCTCATGAATACCTGATATCTGTTATAGCAATCATCTACTGAATAGTATTTCTTAATCATATCACAAGGCTGGCCAGGAGGTATTTCACAGAGAAGACAATGAAGAGTCTGTGGAAAATCTGAGAATCAACTGGAGTTTGAAGGAAAGGACAAAGAGCAGGCATGTAGAAAAAGCACTTTTGATAGAGGTAATACCAGCATGGAGGTTATGAAGGGTGGTAAACTCAGTGCAATGAGACACTGGAGAGACGAGAAGGGGATGTGATTCTAGAGATTTGTTACTATTGGGGAAATTGAGGCAGAACAGGCTAACAAACAATGAATATTCTGCATTGCTTGTTGACTTGGACCTTCTCATCATGGAGTTTATTTAACCTTGAGGTTAAATGCACACTGGTCATTGGTTACATGAGGTTGCTGGAAACTAGAACTTTACATACCTTAAATACCTTGACCTGTATTTAAACTTAATCTCCAGTTTTATGATTATCACATATGAAGATATAGTAAGAATCATGAATTTACTATATCATTCACATTTTAAACACAAAATTTCAATGAAGATTCTATAATGACTGACGAGAAAAGTTAGCACTGTAGGTCCAGAGATCCTGGTTCTGGCCTGGCTCTTTTTACACATAAGAATCTCTTCAGTACTAGGCTTTCTGAGGGTTTTATGGAGCATAGTTTTTACAGGCTTATTTTCTAAAACAAATAAGGCAAAAGGAAATGAATAGAGCTATTCTTCACAGTGTAATGGAGTTTAGCTTTTCTTTTTGTTTGTTTTGATGAAAATCAGAAGTATTTGCAACAAAATAATTACACTTCCTTATTGATTCTGAAAGATTCATCTATTATAAGACTTACTGTACTTACCCTAAAACTTAGAGTAGAATGAAAGGATTCTTTATCATGTAAAAAAAAAGTTCAGCAGCGTTTCCTATTAGAGCTGTCAATCCTGCAGGCAGCCACCTGCCCCATACAGATCTTTCAGCCAGTCGGAGGAACTCATGACTAGTATTTAAGCAGTTTTGTCATGCTGAAAAATGACATTTCTATATCATATTTCAGCTCTATTAGAAAATGGCAAGTAGTTAAATAAAACATTATCTCAACATGAAACCAAGAGAGATCTGGAACAACAATGATTTTTTTCCCCTGGAGTTTCTCTTATTCATGTCCCACATGGATATTATTTAATTTTAAAAGAGTAATTGATAATCCTTTTATTTTAAAGAAAGTGATTTCTTCAAAGGAATTCCATAACAAATGTCACATTCAGAACAAAGCAAGTTCATAATTACTTAATTGAAAATCCTGATAACTCAAAGGGGAATATGTGATCATTTAACTCAGTGTTATTATAGCAAATCACTCAAAAAATTAATAATTTTAAAAATGCAAGTGTTTCAAGTTCTAATTACCAGAAGAGAAGCCAAAAAGCTTGTGTTTATTTCCAAAGAGGAACTGTGTGGTCAAGCAGTACAACTGAGATGTTCAAAAAATTATTTCTGTTGCTATTTCAGTCATATGAAATCTCTGACCCTGTTAAAGTTATTCTTAATTTTCCCTTGGTGAACAGAACATCAGAGTTCATCTGTCTTGTTAATCTTTGATCACATGAAACATCTACAGACCACATCATTATTACTCTGCCTTATAATTTTATAGACTAGGGACTGAAAAACAGTCACTTGCAGATAACAGATTGTGGTGGTGGTCTATTCTTGTCATGGAACTTAACTTAATTTTTTTTTTTTTTTTTTGCCAGTCTTGGGCCTTGAACTCAGGGTCTGAACACTGTCCCTGGCTTCTTTTGCTCAAGATTAGCACTCTGCCACTTGAGCCACAGCGCCACTTCTGGCCATTTTCTATATATGTGGTGCTGAGGAATCAAACCCAGGGCTTCATGTATACCAGGCTAGCACTCTTGCCACTAGGCCATATTCCCAGCCCAGAACTTAACTCTTTTATGGAGGTAAGCTTCTTATCCTTGGGATAAATTCTTCCATATATTGACATTGAATTTTAGTTCACTTTTCAAACAGTTTATATAAAGACTTTTTGAAAAACCAATTTTATCCTAGTCATAGTTTCACAATTCAGAAACCTAGTATAAGATAAAAATAAAAGTGATATTGTACATACACCACTTTTCTAACTAAAATATAGGAGAGAGAGGAAAAAAGAAAAGAAAGCACAAAAACAGCCATATTGTTACCATTGGTACATAACTAGTACTGGTCACATTTTTTATTTCTCTCCAATCTTGCTCTGTATGCATTGTAGCAGTGCATTTCTAGAGCTTTTCATGTAATGTTACATTCTAAGAATTTTTTCTTTCTTCTCTTTAGTGCTGGTACCAGGGCTTGAACTCAGGGACTTCAGTTCTTATTTGGCTTGCTTAACCAGCTGGTACTCTCCCATTTGAATCATGTCTTTCAGTCCTCTTTTCTGCTGGTACATTGGAGGTACAGTCTTGAAGATTTTTCTACTTGGGCTGATTTCAAACCAAGATCTTTCAGGTCTTAGTTTCCTTGAGGAGCGAGGCTGGTAGACAGGAACCACTGGTGCCCAGTTAATACAGTAATTTTTCTAGGCAGAGTGGTATGCTGTCTCTGCCTTATCATCTGAATCATATCAGTTAATTTTTTTTGAACAGGGCTAGATATTAAATATTGTAAGCTTTCAGGGCATTATGTCAGATTTAGCACCTGGGCCTTCATCTCAATGGTTGTTATTTCTGAGAACAGCATTATTCCAAGGTATTCAGAATTGCCAATTTTCCTTGCTTTTCGAATGCTTATAACTTTAGATATAGACAAAATGATCCTGGATCAGGAATTTTAGTCCAACTACTCACTGTCTATGTACTCTTCTTTCGTCATGTAGGTAACTGAGATAAAATTCTGAAATATACAATAGCAACAAGCAACTTAGTCCCACTGTGATCTGGAGTTGCCATATCCTCCTAGATGCACCATTTTTATGTACTGCTTATGTGTACCTAAGATGAGTAGAGGAATATTTGGATGACATAACTTATTCATTGTTTATTGGTCTTCCTATTTTTTCCTGAGCAACATTTGGAATTTTTGCTTGAGCTATAGACTGTACATGTATGGAATATAACATGGCAGTCTAATATTTGTTTACATGGTGGATGATTAAGTCAGATTAGCAACAAACACATCACTTGGCACTTTCAATGTTCAGACATAGGTGGATTGTTGCCTTCAAAATTATTTACATTTATATTTTTATCTACTTTTTAAATTTTGTAACTATCTTTAAGTAGTTGTACAAAGAGGTTTCAGTTCAACATGTTTATTAGTTTACATGTCACACTTTTCATTAGTTTTGTATTCTTCTGGATTATTTTTTTCAGGTAAGATTAGCTTTATGGCCTAGGTTGGTGTTAAACTTGTGACTCTCCTACTACAGTCAAGCAGTGGTGGTATTACAGACATGTATCACCATGCTTGGAATATTTTACAAATCTTATTTGTTGGCAAATATATTCTTTTTTTGTTTCACATTTTGTTGACTGGCATTGGAATTAGATTATTGCAACTGGAATCAGGCTAATGAGGTAAAAAGCCTTTGTTTTATGAGTATATATATGTATATATATCACTATGATTTTTAATGTTATTCATATTTTCCCTTTGTAATATCTTGTTTTTGTTAGATTTGAAAATCTGATGTGAGAGTATATTATTTTCTACCATTGTATTCAGTTTTATTTTTGCATCCTATTCAGTAATTTCTCTTGAATGCACTTTCTTTTTTTTTTTTTTACAACTTCCTTTCATTCCACTGGATTAAATCTTCTTTATTGGTTTGAAAGTTATATAGTTTACTTTTCATCTCCTAGATTTTACACATAATTTAATGAAACAAACTCTTTCTCAATTTCCTAAACTTAGTGATCTATATACGTTCTGACAAATAAATCACATCTTAGTATAATTTAACCTCATACTACTTTTTTCCCCACTATATTCCATAATCATATTCCTAGAAATTATTTATGGATGTTCCACACAATTTTTACTTCCTTTCTTTGCTTATTTTTACAACCCACACATTTTCTTCTTTATAGTTCTTAAAATATTTCTCTCCATATGTAGCTTCATTTTTTCCTCGCTCAAGCTTCATTGGAGTATAATTAACACATATTATGTATATTTAAGTTGTACACAGTAGTAGTGTTTTGATATGTGAAACGATTAGCACAATCAACTGATTGATGTATCTGTCATTTTACATAGATGTCTTTCTTTTTTTTCAAATTTTTATTATCAAACTGATGTACAGAGAGGTTACAGTTTCATACGTTAGGCATTGGATATATTTCTTGTACTGTTTGTTACCTTGTCCCTCATACCCCTCTCCCACCTCCCCCTTTCCCTTTCCCCCCCGGAGGTGTTCAGTTCACTTACACCAAACAGTTTTGCAAGTATTGTTTTTGTAGTTGTTTGTCTTTTTTTACCCTGTGTCTCTCAATTTTGGTATTCCCTTTCAATTTCCTAGTTCCAATACCAGTATACACGGTTTCCAATATACTCAGATAAGATTACAGAGATAGTGTAGGTACAACCACAGGAAGGTGATACAAGAACATCATCAATAATAGAAGCTACAAATACACATGGGACGTTGAAAGTAGTTACAACTGTGATATAACAATTGTTTCCATAACATGGAGTTCATTTCACTTAGCATCATCTTATGTGTTCATAAGGGTATAGCTATTGGGCCTTGTGATGCTCTGGTATGACTTGCCTAAACCTGTACTAATTATTCCCAATAAGGGAGACCATAGAGTCCATGTTTCTTTGGGTCTGGCTCACTTCAGTTAGTATAATTTTTTCCAAGTCCTTCCATTTCCTTACAAACGGGACAATGTCATTCTTTCTGATAGAGGCATAAAATTCCATTGTGTATATGTACCACATTTTCCTGATCCATTCGTCTACTGAGGGGCATCTGGGTTGGTTCCAGATTCTCGCTATGACAAATTGTGCTGCGATGAACATTGTTGTGCTGGTGGCATTACTGTGATTTTGTTTGTGTTCTTTTGGATAGATACCCCATAGATGTCTTTCTTTGCTAAAGTCTGCTCTCAGTAAATTTCACGTATATAGGACATTGTGATTATTTATATTTACCCTGTTATATCTGCAGAAATTTTCATGTTGCATGTAAAATTTTGAACCCTTTAACTATCATCTCTCTTACATTCCTTCCCTGGCAACCACCATTCTACTCTTAGCTTCCTTGAATTCCGTATTTTTCAATAATTTTCACCCATAGGAGAGATCATGCCATTTTCTCTTTTTGTGCCTGTCACATTTCACTTAGCATAATAATATCCTCCAGATTCTTTCACATTGAAGTGAATAGCAAGATTTTCTTTTAAAATATTCCATTGCATATGCTGACTACATAATTTTAACTATTCTTCTGTTGATGTACATTAAGACTGTATCCATATCTTGACTCTTGTGAATAATGTGGCAATGAATGTGGGAGTACAAGTATCTTTCTGAGATAGTAATTTTATTTCTTTTGGATATATACTGCATGTAAGATTGCTGGATCACATGGTAGCTCTATTCTCTTTCATAATCTTTCATAATGCTAGATTAATTTACATTCTTACCAGTAAGGTATTAGGGTCCCTTTATCTCCATATCCTTATCAGCACTTGTTGTCTTCTGACTTTTAATAATAGCTAACCAGCATGAATGATACGGTATTGTGGTTTTAGTTTAGTTTGTATTTTTCTAATGATTAGAGCTGCTGAATGCCTTTTCATGAACTTGTTGTCCATTTGCATATCTTCTTCTGAGAAACACAGCAACCAAAAACAAAACAAAGGAGACTACATCAAACTAAAAGATTTCCACAGAGCAAAGGAAATAATCAAGAAAAAAAATCTGTCTGTGGAATAGAAGAGGATATTTACAAACTTTGCATCTGAAAAAGGGTATGTGTCTATGTAAAACAAACTTCCTGTTTTTCTGTTGACACAAAATAATAATGAACAACACAGAAGACTCCTGGAAACTTGTGGAGATTTTTTCCACAAGGAAGTAATCAGTTCTGTGGAGCCCACTACTTGTTCTGACACCCAGAGATCTACCCAACAATTGCCCACAGATGAAGGGCTCATTTCCCAAGGTTGGAGGAGCCAGTCACAAGCCTTAAGTTGTTTTACCTGTACTTCTGACCAACTGTCATTAAATTAAATTTCTTATGACTTCCAGTGAAGGTTCAACTACTTTGCTTGGGCAACTCAGAGGACTTTAACATGTTTATACTTACAAGTTTATTTTAAAAGGTAATACCAATTGTACAGATGAAAGAGCACAAGGTAAGATATGGTGGGAGAAAGATGGACCTTTCATCACCTCTCTGGGAATGCTATTCTCGAAGTTTTTCTACATATGCTGTTCAAGGGTGTTCCCTGAATATAGTCTCTTGGATTTTTGTAGAAGTTTCATTACTTATGCATGGTTGATTAAGCCCTTAGTCACTGGTGATCAATCTAGCACTCAGGTGCTCCCCACCCCCCAATTTGGAGGTTGAGGGAGGGTGTGTGTGTCAAACTTGAAGTTCTATCATCCATCCTTTGTATTCATTGTGAACAGCCACCATTCTGAAATTAACCTGGTGGTTGCCAAAATGTAAATCATTTACAAGATTATAAGGATCCTAGGACATGTATACCAGGGAACCTACTTCATAATATCATAAGGGTTTAATGACCAAAAAATAATAGAAACTCATGCAACTCAAGAGTATAAACAAAACCCAACTAAAAATGGACAAAGGATGTAAATAGATGTTTTTCCAAAGAAAATACATAAGCCAGTAAGTTATTTATTTAATATTATTTTTCATATGATGTTATTTTATTTGTTTTCAGAAATGAGCTATGTCCTCTGAGGCCTTGTGTAGTTATTTTACTGTCCCATCTGTGTGATATATGACTGTTTATGTAATTCTGAGTAGTTGGAAGTTTAGGTCGCTCTAAACTTTGACTATATTAATTTACTATCTTATGTCTCATTTATTTTTTTTAAATTTTTATTCTCATGGTGATGTACAGAGGGGTTACAATTACATATGTGAGGTAGTAAGTACATTTCTTGTCAAACTTGTTACCTCCTCCCTCATTTTTTTTCCCATCTTCTCTCTTCCCCAATTTTCCCTACCCTAAGTTGTACAGTTGGCTTACTACATACTGTCTTGTAAGTATTGTTGTATTTGTTTTCCTTTTACCCTTTGTCTCACCATTTTGTTGTTCCCCTTCCCTTCCTTGATTCAGACAAACATACATATAATACCCAGAGTAACAAAATAAAATAGGGTGACAATATGGCTAAATCATAGGGAAGATAAACAAAAGAAAAAAGAGATAATTTCACATAGTTCATTAGAAATAACAACAATGATAAACCACTTGTTTCCATAACTTGGAGTTCATTTTACCTAGCTTCATCTTATGTGTTCACATGTACATAGCTTAGCTGGTGTGATCATCTGCTAGGACTATCATAGACATATACTAATTATTACCAAATGAGGGAAACCATATAGTCTATGTTTCTTTGGGTCTGGCTTGCTTCACTTAGATTTTTTTTCCAAGTCCTTCCATTTCCTTACAAATGGGCCAATGCCATTATTTCTGATAGAGGCATAGAATTCTATTATATATATGTACCCCATTTTCTTGATCCATTCATCTACTGAGGATCATCTGGGTTGGTTCCACATTTTAGCTATGATAAATAGTTCTGCAATGATTTCTGTCTAATTTGTGTTCTTTTATAGGTCATCATCTGGAAGACTTTAGAATTATCTTTTTTATTATCTTAAACATAAATTTTTATTATAAAGGTAATACATACATATGTATTATAATTCCAAAAGTCAGGTAAAGAATTTCTTTTTGGACAGTGTCCAAAATGGGACATTGTCCCTTCCTCGCTCCCAGTTTTTCCCTTCTTTTTCCTTAAGTAATTTTAGAAAGGAGTTTCAATATAATGCATCTTGATCAATGTCATCCCTTCTATTGTTCTCCTGGATCTCTCTTCTCAAGTTATATGGTTTCGTTTTCACATATGTACAGAATATTATGATTTTTTTACCCTAGAATACTCTTTTCATAATCATTTTCTTAAAATTCTCTACAATATTGTCGATTTTTAAATTATTTATAACCATTGTATTAACACATTTAGTTAAGAGAACAATATTTTGGACCTTCACTGTATCTCATCCAATTAAAGCAGAATATACCCTTCCTGGCATTGTAGTCCTGGATATCTTTTCTTGGTTTTATTGTTATCCTTGTCCATATTGACTGGGCTAGCAGAGTCCTCTGTCATAGGTATTTAATGTGACTGGATTAATACTAAATTAATTTGAAAAATAGTAGAGAAGGAAATAAAGATGTTAGCTACTCTCATCTTTATTAGAGGATAACTACTTTATTTTGCAAAATAATTCAACACACTTTTCCTCTGTGTCTTCTGGAAACAAAGCACCCTAGTTATTTTTCCGCAAAACCCTACCTATCTAGATCTCTCCTTTCATCCAGAAAGACTTGGTAAGATGCTTTATGATCATGACTTTTCTAAACCTTCTCCAAATTAAGTTCTCAGGTCTTTATCTCCCACATTAGTTTATTGCCCCATATGTAGAAAAAAGAGAAATTTATTATCCTATTGTTCTTATATTGCTCAACTATTCCTCTAGGTATTTCTTTCTCTTCTTTTTTCTCATTATGTAGATCAAACAAGAGAGATTCATTACTCAGATAATGCTGAAGCTGACTCTGTGGCTTTACTGCTAATAATGTACTCAACCAGCAATCTGATCATCTTAAGACTTGAGAGAAATGAAATGCAGTTCTCCATGATAGAAGTGTTTGAAAACCCTGGAGAGAATGGATAAGATGAATAATTCCAAGGAAGAAAGGCCACTTCAGCATGATATTTAGGGATCCTACAAGTGAATATATGATGCTTGTTTTTTGTCTCCTGAGGAATAATGATGAGATTTTCATATGTGTTCGGGTGTGTATGATATATATGTATATGTATACATATATACATATATATAAACAAAGTAAGAGGTGCATGCATTGTACACTTCTTTTTCTCTTTCTAAATTATGATCAGCATGAAGCACACAGAAGTTCAAATGGTGTTCAAACGTTTTCTTTGCCGTCCATCCAAATCATCTTTTGTTGTATAATGCACTAAGCTATAAAGTAAAAGTGAACTTATTTCATACTTCATGTGATTTTTACGTCAACTATGCCATCACCAACAAAAATAGAAATATACTGAATATGCAATTCGTTTAAGGATTCATTGGAGATGGAGAATGAATTATATCATGGAAACAAACAGAATCTAAACTTTCATCTTAGAATCTCTGTTATTAAAATTTACTTGACCATCTTGCCTTCTTGAGACTCATCTAGTCCTTGTAGACCATTTTACCATTCTCATTAAGAATTAGTGTGATTTCAAGATTAGGTACTATTTTCTGGTTAACAGCTTTCAAATAAGTGTTATCTCTATATTTTTGTTAAGAAAAAATATTTTGATGAAATAATGAGATTTCTTTTTTTTTATTACTTTGCATAGGATTCACAAATGCTCATAGCATAGTATTTATGAGGTGTGGGACATATTCAGGGCATTGCTTTTCCATGGGGATCCAATTACTTCCGTAGAGTCCCCTTATGTGGAACAAGAAACCTGACAACATTTATTCATGGAATGAAAATTGGTCACATGAAAAATGGCCCATGTGAAAAGTTTCAGAGTCTCAGGATATTAGGCCTTGAAATGATCGTAGAGATTCTGAGCTTTAACCTCCTGATGCTGCAGTTGAGAAACTGAGACATAGAAAGGTCTGTCCAAGGACACCTGGTTATCTTATGAGATCAAGCAATTTATAACCTTTCTTATAGTCCCTAAGATTTACATGCCATAAAGTGGTGGTGTGAAGTTATAATATAGGGTTTGTAACATAAGATGTCACCCTGGAGGATTGTTTTTAAGACTTTTAGAATTTATGTGACTTTCCATCTCCCCAGATTGATCATTTCTGATGCTTTATAGTTGCAAGTTAATGCATAACCCAGACTTAGGCTGTTGCCAAAGGAGAGCAAATATCAGCTCACAAGACTGTATAGAGTTTGACTTTAATTTAAACATGGAAATGAAAATCCTGAACTAAGTTTCTTAGGACTTTACCTGAATCTTAATTCTATGGTTGAATCTTAAATACTTTATGCAATTATTCACATAATATATTTCCACTATATTTGAAAGCCAGGACTGCCATTTTGATATCCCTTTCCTGGTTTATCCTGGCAGTTTGGCACAGATGTTTTGTTCCATAAATGTTTATTGTCTTTATGAATTAGTTGAAAGAGACTTCTACTTTCTAAATGTTAATTTATTATTTTAGAGAGCAAACTATCAGTGTAGGTGAATGACATTTTTTTCCTGGCTGATTGAAAGTAGCATTTTGCCACACTGAGGTATCAAATAAAAGGTGGGGTAAGCCAGTCAATTTTCTATGAGTGTAACCGATATCTGAGAAAAACAAGCATATAGAGAGACAAAGGTTTATTCTGGCTCAGAGTTTTGAAGGTTTCAGTCAATGAACAATTGGCCCCCCTTGCTTTTGGTTTAGGGTGAGGCACCATATTATGGTGGGCCTCTGGCAGAGGAAATCCATTATCTTATGGCCAGGGACAAAAGAGAAGAAGAAGTTGGGATCCCATTATCTCCTGTAAGGATACATCCTGCTAGGCTCCATCTTTTAAAGTTCTGTTGCTTCCCAGTATTGCCACAGGCTACATATAGTCCAGGCCTCAGCACCTAAGCATTATAGAATGATCCAGAAAAACTGTGGCCAGGGTTGATTTTTCTATTTATAGCTATAAACTATTCTTTCCTCTACTCAAGATGTTTTATGATAGTCATTTATTTCAAAGCACTTAACATAGACTTAGGTGGTTTTCCTTATTATAGGGCACTTTATTTCTTAGGCCTGACTTACAGTGTGGATCCATTATTGTTGGGTCTTATAATGTGAGAGAGAGGTGTAATATGATTATAAGACTTCATATTTTTTATTTGACATGGTTAATTGCCAAATACTGACACAATTATTTGGCAGAATGTTTTGTGTGTTACATGCAAAGACATCTTTTAGAATCAGTGTAGTAGAAAAGTACGGGAATCATGGCTGAGAACTTCGTGTTTCTAGAGAATCAGGCTGTAATTCTATGTTTTCTACTGTGTTTAAGCCTGCTAGAGTGAATTACATTTCATTATGATAATCTAGGTTCACTCAAATATGAATATATTTTACAAATGTTTTTACATACAGAGTCTTTGCTGACTTTCATTTTTAATAGAAAAAGCTTAAAGCCCTTCAGGTCAAACCTATTTACAATCAATACCACACCAAAATCATTAAAAAATAAAATCTATTATTGATGATACTGGTTGATGGCATCATCCTATGTTAACATTTATAAGTTCTAACAGTTAATAATAAATCTATAGAGTGGGGAACATGAAATATTTAAAAATGAATAATTATTCATTAAGGTTAGAAGTAATTCACCAACATGGAAATGAGTAGGTAGAAGCAATATTGTAATTCTCTACTGAGAAATTGCCATTTGGGTGAAGGGTGGGAAAGATCCAGAGAAAATGAGAGAAAGGTTATTACTCTCAGCTAATTCATTTGAAAGAAAAAAACCCAACAACCTTGGTATAAATAAGTGCTCCCTCCCTCCTTCCTTTTCCTTCTCCTCCCTTCCCTGCTTCTCTTCTCTCCTTCATTCCCCTCCCTCCCCCTTCCATCCTCTCCCCTCTTTTCCTCCCTTCTCTTCCCCTCTCCTTCCCTTCCCTTCCCCTCTTCTCTCATCTGCCTTCCTTCCTTCCTTCCTTCCTTTCTTCCTAGCTTCCTTCCTTCCTTCCTTCCTTCCTTCCTTCCTTCCTTCCTTCCTTCCTTCCTTCCTTCCTTCCTTCCTTCCTTCCTTCCTTCCTTCCTTCCTTCCTTCCTAACTTCCTTCCTTCCTTCCTGACTTCCTTCCTTCTTTCCTTCCCTGACAGTACTTGTTTTATAGCCCAGGCTTGTGTGGAACTCACTATGTAACCAGGGTCAGCCCCAAACTCATGATCTACATGCCTCAGCATTTTGAATTTGGAAGAGTTAAACCCCAAGATGCTTGGCAAGCTTTGTTTTTGGTAGTAGGGTGACACTTTATTCTGTGGATTAGTTAGAGTGAGTTTAATGAAAAGGTTGCAGGAAGAGTAGGTGGGAATTTTGTGATGTGAGGATGAAGAAACATATTATTACATTATGTTAATGCAATAACATTCCTGCCTGTGTGTACTGCTAGGCATGGTGTAGGTGACATTTTTGGCTGCTCAAATTCACTTCTGATTTGAGAGGAAATATAAAGATTATTTCTAGGAGAGAAAACCAGAGAGTAGTACCTTCTCATGGGCACTTTTACTTTCCATAGTTTCACCCATAATTAACCATGGACCCCAAATAGTTAATACAAAATTTCAAAACTAAAAAATTCACAAGTTTCAAATAACTTCTAGGAGAGTATATTGTTATAATTACTCTAATTTATTATTGCTAATCATTTTTAATCTGTCTAAATTTGAGTTAATTTTCATATGTATGATATGTGTTTGTTTAATATAGGATAATAATATAATAATTTAATATATAATTATATATAATATAATAATATAGTTTAATATAGTATAATATAGGATAGGACAGGAAAGGCTGTCTGAGGTTTAGGACTGCCTGAGGTTTCAGGTCTTGGAGTATATCCTCTTAAGGAAGGAATAACTTCCTGTTGTAGAAGGCAAATGTAGGTGTATGTGGAAGTGATGGATACTTTTTTGTCTCTTACCAAGTATTCTGGAGAGACTTAACACCAACACAGTTCCTACCCAGGATTCTGACATTGAAGAAATGACAGGAGGTATTTTGTCAGAGTTTTCTGGCACAAAATTGGAGTTAGGAAGCTGGTGGTATAAAGGGGTGAGGGGGAAAACTGCCGTCAGCATCCTTTCCATGGGAGCATCTGGCCTGTCTTCTTCCTTCTGTATTCTTACTTCCTCCAGCCTGACAGTCTCATCCCAAGTGTGAATTTTTTCATTTGTCTAATTTCTTATTAGCCACAATCCAAGTTGATTAAACACTGTTGCATTTTATTCAAATACAAAATGGAGGGTAAAAATTGTATGTTTTAATCAAATTGTCAGGAAGATTCAACCACATAATACAAAAAGTGTGCTTAGTACAGGCCCTACCTCATAGTAGGTGCTAAAGGCAGTTGGCTAATATTGTTTCTATCAATGTACCAAGGTATTGGATATCAACTAGATTCTGCCAAATATATTTCATGTTGGATCTATTATTTACCTGCTTAAGGCAGTGGAGTGAACCGAATGACCTTAGGTGGCTGCCAGCATTGATTTCCTACAAGCTGTTTATTCATCTGTGGGAGCAAGTTTTGGATTCCTGGACAGGATGAGGATGTGGTTCTCAAATTAGCATTGCACTTTCAATACGCAAGAAGATGTCATTAGAAAATGTTGTAAATACAGATCACAGTAATTTTAGAAATATCAAATCAATGTTTTAGGGCAGAGTGGAGGAAATTTTATGGTAGAGTTTATAATTACATTTCAGCCGATTTGGAAAAACAACCTCTTTGTGGTTGGTGTGGGTGACTTGGCCAGTGCCCCCACTGTTTCTGAGGTAGGAGACTGAGTCTGGGAAATGACTGGGGATTCTTTCTACCTTTCTTAGGTCATGGGGAATTATAGAAGACCAATGTTCTCAGATTATTGGGAAACTATTCTCTCTCTCTCTTTTTTTTAATTCCTAGGCGTCACTCTGTTGTGGGTTGATCCCAAATTAATATTGGCCTCATGTCCCTTCATAAAAGATAACTATGCCATTTGGGCTTAGATAGAGATTAGTGTTTTCCACCAAAAGTGCTTTGCATGTTTCAATTAATTCTGTATACCCTTGACTAGGAAGGATGATTAGTGTGTAGAAGAGGAAAACATGAAGCATGCAAATGTTAAGTGACTCCTCTATGTGGGATAATTTCAGAGTAAAGCCAGAGGTGAAATTTTGGCTTCCTGAAACTAAGCTTAAAAATATATGTTTCTCTTTTATGGAAAGAAGTCATTTTTTTTCTCTTCTCTTGATGAAAACCAGTATTTTTTTTCTGAAGCTTTTAAAAGAAATTCTAAAGGTCTAATTGCAATTAATAAAATGGTAGCATTCTCTGAACCTCAAAACATACATGTTCCTTTTGCCACAGCCACATAACTTTAGCATGTATATCCTTTCCATCCACTACACTTCCTCTTTTTGTTCTTTCACTTATCCCTCAAGTAGTTTTTGCATGTCATCTACTTCATGCAATATAGTCTGGTAACTTACAGAAATATCAAGTAAGCCATTATTCTCAATGGAAAATCAGTATTTTATACACAAAAAAGTCTTGATTGACTATAATGATATTTTGTGTCTGTTCTTTCAACTATAGGATCCAAGAGAGCAGAGGCCATGTAGTTTCTAGTCTAATGCTGGCATAAAGGAAATACTTATTTGTAGAATTGATTAATAGGTAAAAAAAATAGAGAATCAGCACAGGAGAATAACTATTAATTTTGTAGCAAATGAATATCTAACTTCTGAAAAAATCATCAGGGATTGCTATTGAATATTGCATTCTGTAATTCCCAGATTACATTCTCATCTAGTAGATGAGTATATTTGGTGCTTTGTTTCCTACTTAGAAATCTGAGTTTTGTATGGCAATAAGAATTATAAGTAGGAGATGAAAAGCAAATCTCAATTCCTTAATATTTTAAGTTTATGATATTTTTAAGCTTATCATATTTTTGGTTTATGTCAATCCTTGCCCATAGAATTGCAAGGGTGATGTTATTGGAAGTATTTGTCCTTGCCAGGCCTGCTTTCAGCTAGCACCCTGGCAGAGTATATCATTGTTATCCATTATGTTAGTCAGTCTACAACCCTGGTAGTTGAAGGAAGATTTTCAGTGATGGATGTTTTAATTCGTTGTCCAGTCTAATATCACAACTCAGCAGACTATGTCCTTTCTCAGTCTGACATCTTGCATTGTCAGCAATTTCTTCCAGACACTCAGATGAATGAATCATTTTATTTTGATCCTGAGTGACAATATACATAAATCCTTTATATAAATTTTATTGTGCTAGTATAAAATGTACTCTAAACATTATTTTTCATAATTATAGTTTTACTTGTATGTTAAGGATCAGCACACAGACATTTCAGTTTTTACTTTTTGCTCTATAGCAGATTGAACTTAGGTCCTTATGCTTATAAGGCAGGAATTCTACCACTTGAACCACACCTCTAGAACATTTTATGCATTGGTTGTTTTCCAGGGTGAGTCTTTTTATTATTCCTGGCTGGCCCGCTTAATGATCATCTTCTTGTCCTTCTCCATGCTGCTGGGAATGACAGGCATGTACCACACTGCCCAGCCATTGTGCTTCCCTTGTAGCTGAGAAAAGAGGTCAAACCATTGGTTGAGATAGAATCTCTTGAACTTTTATGCCCTGGTTGGCTTTAAATGGTAATTACTAGCTATCTGCCCCACAAGTAGCTAGTCTTGAATCACTGCACTCAACATCAATTTGTACAAAATATTAATATGCATATTGAAAATGTATATAACACTATAAATGCACTCTAAATACGTTTATTTCCATGCTATTCTTCATGCCTTAAGTCAATGGCTATCTTAGAACAGTGACTTTCCCCATCTTCACTTGGCATTGTCATTGCTGTGTTCCCTGCCTGGTCATCTTCCTGTTACTTCATTTCTAAGCTAAAAGACTAACCTCTGTAAGTCTTCTTAATCAAGTCTACATAAAATTGCCAGGGCAATCACTTTTGCCACTTCCATTGTAGTTCCAACCATTTCTATATCTTTATCAATATTGAAATCTAATTTGCTCTTTATTTTTGGCATGTAGTCCATAAACTGTGCAATATCTTAATTAACACCTCCTTTTCCATGTACATTTTCAGCTTTCATGAAACTGGCTAATATTAGTTTTATGAATAAACTCCTCATCTCTAGGGCTCTCTCATCTCATTTCAAGTGCATAAATCAAAACCCACCCTTCCAGATTCAATTTAAGAATATTCTTAGGGGTTTCTTTTCCCTTTCTTTGGTTTATAGATATTTTTCCACTCTGAACTACTCAATTCCTTGCTTAACACAGGATTAACATTCACACACAGGTGATTCAGAATCCATTCATTCATTCAGTAATAACTGACTTACTATATAGGACAAAACATGCATATGTATATGAATTGTTAAGCCAAAAAGAAACTCTCAAAATGCATTTGGGCAATCAGACATTAAGCAAGTGGTTGTATAACATAAATATATAATTAAAAATTATATAATGGTAAGTGATAATTATAGCCATCAGGGTAATTGGTGGGGTACTCTGACAGTAATATGGGAAAATAGATGGGTTTGTGCTAAGCACCCAGATCCTGACAGAGGGTGCCTGAGTTTAAATACTGAGTTCACTTGTTAGTTGTTTAAGTTTCCTAAGGGCTCCTGATGCCAGTTTTGTTTCCTTAGCTACATCATGGGAGTGATAATTGTATTTACCTGTGCTTACTATGTTGAACAATGGCCATGTTCAAGTTCATCTGTGTTCTTTTCTACTATAGACATGAATCAAGGCTAAAGATTTACTCATCCTGTCTTGTAGTCTGGGCATAGGGATTGTGGGAAATAGCCCTGACCTTGCATAATAATACTAAGACATATCTGTAAAAGCTTTTGCTTTCTGCTAGGGACTGGTTCTCTATTACGTTCAGTAGAACAGGTAAGTATGTCCCTTCCCAGTTGAGCCTTACAAGAAAAATTTGTGATCTGAGGGCCCTTTAAGACACTTCTCTTTGTTACTGCATAGAAATGTCCAACTCTACAAAGACAGGGCTGAGCTTGAGCTTAGCGTGCCTGCAGAATCATTTCTACCCACAGCTGCTTTCCTTATGTGCAGTGCCAAGAGAGATGATGCTGCACTTTATCAGACTGAGCTGGGGAACCGTGCAGAGTTCCTGTGAAAGTGCCAGTGTTTGAGCATCTTTGATACGTCCATGTAGAATATTAGAAACAGCACTCACATGGGTCAAATAGACCATGATCATAGACATCAATAGGAGGAAATAAGGGCATCTTTTTGGCTTTCCCAGTACTGGTATAAACCCACCTGTCTACTTTAAGCTCAACTGTGGCTTCAACCACAATATCAATCGTAGACATTACTTGCCTTGGGAAAAGTAATTTCAGGCCTTTGCATGTCCTTTTTGGCACATCTTTCCTCTTTTCCTCTGATAGAGTGACCAATGGCTTCCCAAATAGCCTCAGTCACCAGTCTAGGCCAGCCCCATACAGCAGAGCCCTATGCCCTCAGAAAGACTTGCACACAAGCTTCATCTAAAATGACTTTGTTTTTGGTTGCTCTCAAGACTGTTCTTGGCTAGTATAAACCTGCTAACCTAATTGTGCTCAGGTATCAAGGATTATAAGCTAACAGCATCATACATATAAGTAATTTATTTCTCGATTAATGAGAAGTGTCATGGAAAATTTAAAGGCATTAAATTTGGCGACAAATAATATTTGTTGAATTCCTGTTATGAGTTGGCATATATTATAATACTTGTATATTATTACATAGAAGAAAACTTTAAGTATACTTACTACATCTGCAATCCTGATCATATTTATATTATCATGTTAAGGCACAAAGGAAGAAACAATAAAGTTATAACATTTTCATATAGCTAATTAATGATGAAATTGCAATTCAACTTTCATTTCTTTCAAATCCTAGTCTGATAGCATTTCTATGCTGAGTGAAATGTATCTATTGGTTAAGAGCAGCATGAATTTGGAGCTGTACAACCTGAATTTGCAAACCATTAGCAGTGTGATCATCGCTAAGATGCTTAAGTAATCTCTTAGCAACACATACATGGCTTCAGCTGGTCAAACATTAGCTTGTTTTCCACACATTCCAAGGACTTTCAAAAGAAATTCACGAGTCATTTCCTGAAGTACAATCTTGGTCCAGTTCTACATTTACATTCTTGAAAGGATTTCTAGCCCATCTTATATTGCTAAAGTTGCACTGACATCACTCTTATATCACTTTTATGGTGTGGACCTCTAACTGAGGTTTAAATATCCTGCCATTTTCTTGTGCTTCCTGTGCTGTGATATGGGAGAACTTGAGGGCCTGGGAAGGCCTGCTACATAATCCCTAGCATGTGTTGAGTCTATTGTATTTGCTGCTGGTGGAATCTAGGCTGATACCAAAACTAATATGACTGGAATAAATCAGCTCTGTTTTATTAGCCTAAAAGATACTGTTCATTCACTGACATATGTATCTGCCCACACATTTGATTGAAACGATATTGAAGTCAAGGAATAGCATAGAGATGATACTCGTGATCTGCACCACACAAATTCTTTTGCCATCTGCAAGGTTGGGTTCAACTCAATCCAACAATTTATTGAAGGAGCAGCTGGACCACAAGATTGTAGTTGTAGAAACACAGTTGTACATATAATGACACTATCACCTATTAAGAGCGATGAGGCTTTGAGAGGACACATGGGGTAATGTCTTGCTTAATTGCAAAGATGTTATTTAGCTCAAAAGCTGAACAATCCCATCAGGCAAGTCAGAAACCTACTATCTAAGTAAAAATAAGAGTATTTTATTTGTTGCCTCATTGAATATCTGCATAATTCAGCCCAGAAGCTATTTATGCCTTTTTAGAAAAGTAAGTAGATACTTGGAATGTTAAAGTTACTAGCAACATGCCATAGGTCAAAGAAACTACTAGGCCAGATCAAATTCACACAATGGAATCACAAATACAAGTTTGTAAATTCACTATGCTATTAAACTTTTATAAGACTTTAGCTTTTGCTTTCTACCCCTAGTGGAGAATACTTCATTGCTTTTAGAAACTTCTTTAGTCCTGTGTCTACCAGAAGTAACACTATGTTTGTGATTTTTTCCACATGAGTAGAATAAGCATAGAGAGGCGTGGAATTGGCCTACATGAGAAACATAGCAACAAGGATTTTTAATATAATTATAATTCCAAATATAATGCTTTGGATTTTTAAAAAATCATTCTATTTGTGAAAAAAATCAAGTTTTTTTTCTTTGCCCTCTCTAATTTTTTTCTTGTAGGTCCTGTCTCCAAATGTTTTTCAGGTGGTCTTTCTTATCCAGATATTGAAGTTTTTATTTAGCACAATTGATTGATATCATCTTTTGTGGTATGATGGCCTCTTTTAATGCTTTGAGAGCTGGTGTAGCTGGTAAGATTCAGGCAGCCAAAATCATTTTGGACTAGACATTCTCCTTGTTTCCTTAGTCCCAGCCCTCAGGATACTGAGGTAGGAGGATCTTGGTCCCAAAAGTTTAGGCGATAGAACAAGATCCTACTTCAAATTTAAACCTCCACAAAGTGAAGAAATAATGCATTAACTCCACAGTATTCACCACCATATTCCTTCCGTAATGTGACACCACATTAGTATATAAGCCTTTCTCATCTCCAGCACTCTGCTCTGGATACTTTACCAGGTCTCTGATCCTGTGCTGAGCTTTTATCATGGCATGTTCCAATATTCCAGCATAGGCACTCTCCAAAAACATCCATACACTTTTGCCTGAATTATTCTTTTGTTATCCTGCCAGGATAATCCTGACTCTTTTGTAATGTAATTTTTAAATTTAATTTTATTGTCAAGGTGATGTACAGAGGGATTACAGTGATACACATAAAGTAGTGAGTACATTTCTTGTCATATTTGTTACCCTCATTTTCTCTCACCTCCCTTCCTGCCAGTCCTTCCATGAATTGTACAGCTAATTTCCAACATATTGCCTGTGAATATGGCTGCTGCATTTGATCCCCCATTATCATTTGTCTCACCATTTTGATGTTCCCCTTCCCTTCCCTAACTCAGATAAACATATATACAATACCCAGGGTACCAAAATCAAATACAGGGACAACAGAGAGACCCGGGAACTCCACTTCTGGGCATTTACCCAAAGGATCACAAACAAGGCCATACTAAATCTACTAGCACAACCATGCTTATTGCAACATTATTTACCATAGCTAAAATATGGAACCAACCCAGATGGCCCTCAGTAGATGGATCAAGAAAATGTGGTACATATACACAATGGAATTCTATGCTTCCATCAGAAAGAATGACATCACCCCATTTGTAAGGAAATGGAAAGACTTGGAAAAAATAATAGTAAGTAAAGTGATCCAGACTGAAAGAAACATAAATTCCATGATTTCCCTCATTGGTAATAAATAGTATACATCTAGGTTAGTCCTAGCAGAGGATCTCAATAGCTCAGTAGCTATGTGTGTATGATCATATAAGATGAAGCTAAGCAAAATGAACTACAAGATATGGAAACAAGAGGCTTTTCATTATTGACACTTTTAATGTACTATGTGAAATTATTTCTTTCATTTTTCTATCCTGACTTTTTTTTTTTTTTTTTTTTTGCCAGTCCTGGGCCTTGGACTCAGAGCCCAGAGCTCTGTCCTTGGTTTCTTTTTGCTCAAGGATAGCACTCTGCCACTTGAGCCACAGTGCCACTTCTGGCCATTTTCTATATATGTGGTGCTGGGGAATCAAACCCAGGGCTTCATGTATACAAGGCAAGCACTCTTACAACTAGGCCATATTCCCAACCCCTATCCTGACTTTTTAATCAACCCTTTTTGCAAAAATTTTACTGAGGATATAATTCTAAAGTTTCCCTTTTTATTTGTGTTCTTATTTGGATTGGGTAGAAGTAGAGAATTTGAAAGTTTTTATTTGCTTTCTATTTTATGGACTAGCTTGAGATAATTGGTATTAATGTTTTCTGGATGGCTCATAGAATTTGCAGTGGATCCATTAGTCTTGGAGTATTCTCTCTGTGGATACTATGTCTGTTTTAATCTCATTGCTCATTATAGATCTATTAGTTTGTTCATATCCTCTTGGTTCAAATTTTGTAGGTCATCTGTGTCCAAGTCATCTCCTATAATTTTGCAAGTTTCTGAAATGAAAATTTGCAAAATATTCCTCTGGATTTCAGGGTATCTACTTAGTAGCCCCTTTTGGTAGTTTTATTAATTTCGGTCATCTTTTTTGTCTTTGTTGTCTTCTCTATCACCTTTCTTGATTTCTTCCTTTCCTCTATTTTCCTTTATTATTTTCTTCCTTTCTCTTTCATTCTCAAAACTCAGATTGGATTATTACTTCACTACTTTCCAAGATATTAATGGCTAAGATCTTTTCATAATTGTATATTTTAGATAATTTGGCTTTCCATGAAAGAACACATTGACTTATTTTACCTTATTGAATTATACAGAGCCACTTCTGACCTTGCCTTAATAAAACACATTACTCAGGATGACAACTTTGCAGCCAATGTGAATTCAAATAAATGACACAGCTACTCTTGTATCGAAGCTCAGTTTTGCCTTTGCATTGACTGTACTTATAAAGTGCTGTCTCTAAGATTTTACCAGGATATTTCCAAGCTCACCATGAAATTGCTTTTCCTTTCCCATCTGAATGTGTTGTTTTGAGAATTAGAGCATATGAACTAATACCATAAACTTGGATGTTCTGAGAACTACAAAGGAAGTGATGACTGAATAGCTCCACTGGGCTGAATAAGCTGCTGTGTGATACATGTGGCTCTAGGTATAAAGCCTTCATCTGGAGCTATGGAACATACATCATTTTGTGTATGATCCTGGCAAGAAGGCATCAAGATTTCCTTCCTGAAGAAATTCCCAATTCCATCATGAATTTAAGTGCACGCATTCGTCCAGGATAAGTAAAAGAAGCCTTATATGTTTGGTTTGCGATTACAACTAAATATTCCTTAGATAATGTTGAAAGGAGGGACACTAATCAAGATGCATTGAATTCATAAACTGCTTTGTTGCATAGGGTAATTCTTTTGTGAAATTAAAGATAATAAAAATATATGCTCAAAATATTCCTTAGAAAGCAAGATGGCTGGGGGCTGGCCACATGGCTTGCCTAGCATGCATGAAGCCATGGGTTTGAGTCCTCAGTACCACATAAAGAGAAAAGGCCAGAAGTGGTGCTGTGGTTCAAGTGGTAGAGTCCTAGCCTTGAACAAAAGAAGCCAGGGACTGTGCTCAGGCCCTGAGTTCAAGCACCAGGACTGGAAACAAGAAAGAGCAAAAAAAGAGAAGGAAGGAAGGAAGGAAGGAAGGAAGGAAGGAAGGAAGGAAGGAAGGAAGGAAGGAAGGAAGGAAGGAAGGAAGGGAAGAAGGAAGGATGCAAGCACGCTGTAGGTTCCTCCTAACTCTGTCACAGAAGGCAATATACTGCCATGAGCTAAGTGGTTAGGAGGAAATGCATGAAATTTTAACTTGTCTCCAGAAAAATATCAGACATAGCAGAGTGCCTGAGTGATGCCTTTGATTTTGCATCAGCTGAGACTTGGATGTGTAATGTATATCTTTTCTTTCATCCTCTTCTCTAATTGAAAATGCTGGAGAAAAGGAGCTTATCCTGTGGGAGGAATTGCATTTGTTTGATAAGTCTCTGACATTGATTTTCTCTAGTTCTCACTAATAAAAACATGAAATGGGGCTGTATTTGTGTCCTGACACATTCCTGTGTTGAATACTCAACATAGAACCATTAAAACATTCATTTCACTGAGGTTCTTTCATTTGAAAAATAAATTACCCCAAACCTAACTGTGAAGAACTTTCTCAGTTTCTGTTATCCATGATGCATCATGATACATTTTCCGATCAATAAGCTTTCATTTTTATTGCTTCTTATTTTTCTCTCCACTTATTGTATATTTCCTGAGAGCCAGTGACTATGCTGGATCCAAAGATAGAATGAAACTGGATATGATGGCTTACCTCATGGATTGGAAAGTCCAGTGGGAGCAAAAGGCAACCAAGTATCTCATGAGTGTAGCTTGTGGCTATAGTAGAAGGAGTGGGCCACAAGAAGAGAAGTGTATGAGAAGGCATCCATGTATCAATCAGTTTGAGATGTTTGTCTCCAAGTAAGTGCTGAAGAAGTTCAAGGAAGGTTGAGCCATCTAGGTCGTAATCACATAGCAAATATTCTTATACAAAATGAACATTTGATCTCAAATCATGGTTTCTAATCTTCACTTCATCACACTGCCCATGTGACCTTTGAAGAAGTTTTCACTCTTGCCCAAAGGTCAAATGTAACTGGTTTGGTTTATGGACTACATAGATAAATAAAAATGCCTTGTTCTGGTTTACTTCTTTTTTTGCTTCAAATTAATTTGTCTTCAATTTTTTTTCTAAGCATAAAGTCTCTCACTTATATACTTAAAAAAGGACTGGACTGGGAATTCAAGAAATATCCCTAATTTACAGCAGGCTATTGAGAAAGGCCTCTAGAGTTTTTTTTAGATCTGCTTTGGTCTTTAATTTGCTATTATATTTTCTGTTATAGTTGGGGAGTTCAGGACATGGTACCACTAAATGCAGTACTTAGCATTTGAGAAAATGGCAGAAAGTCCCTGTCTTTAGATCATCTTCATTTTCTCTCCTAAAAAGGATCTTATGACCATCACTCTGGAATTGTCTCATATGTTCTCAGAGGATGGGAAATATCTTTACCTCTGAAAACAGAGACAAAGAGAAGAATCTGAACAAGCAGGCTATTTCTCCCACTTTTTATATCCCTTTTTATTATCATATATCTCTATGAATATCTACTTCATCCAAACTAGCATAAAATACACACTGGAATTCTCCTTTCTTTGGGTCTTTCTTACGGAAGTCCTGTGAAATGTAAAACTTACATTAAACACATTCACATGTTTTACTCTTGTTAATCTGTTTTGATTTATAGCGAGGTTGGGGCTCAACCAGAAACCTTTTGAGAGGTAAGGAAAGAAACTTTCATCTTCTATAATTTCTTAGATGACTGAATTTAATTATCTCTCAAACTCTGAATCAGATTGTTTGTTTTGACTCTTTATGTTGTTTTTGTCATTTGCAAATCCAAGGCATTCACTGTGCTAATAGAATCAACTCTCCCATTCTCCCTGTGGCCTTGCAGACATAGGATTTTGCAGCTTTTCTAACCACAAGGCTGATGCCTCTTAACTCTGTCTCTAGAATTTGAGCTGCAAATAAAATTTGCTTTGGTCAATGAGACACTAGTTAGGAGACAGAGCAGAGAAAAGATTGGAAGTGGGGAGACAAAACAAAACTGTGTGCTTTTGGGTATCGCTTGCCCTCTAGAATTGCCCAGAGAACTTGCCCAGGCTAGTCTAGTAGAAGGAAAATGGAGTGGAGGGAGGCCAAATGGCCCCAGTTGTCCTGCTAGATGCCATTCTCATCAGCAACAGCTGGGTGAACCCTAGACGTGTAAGTGAGCCCAGCTAAGAACAGATCTGTCTAGCTAAACCCAGCTAAGCCCACCAAAGCTACTGACCTAGAGACAAATGAGCAAAATATAGATGTTTATTCTGTATAGCCACTAGACTTTTGAGCGATTAATTATACAGTATGATTGTAGCAACTGAAAAATGATATAATGGCAAATTTTTCAATGTAAATTTCTCATCGCGCTCTAATTTTCCACTTGAGTTCTCAATGAAAACTGATGAGAAAATTGTAGAATAGATTATTTAATTACTGTGAGCTTTAAACATACTTTATATTTTACAAAGTATAACATACCTATAGTTGGACACTGAAAATTTAAAGGGAAAAAATTCTTCCCTTCCTTTGCCACCACTTTAAGAAAATCTGTAGGCAGTTTGTCTCAATGACATTTTAAAATTTAAATTTAGGAAGTAATCAAGATTACAATATGGCAATATGGTAGAAGTAAACAAAAACAAAAACAACCCCCCAAAATGCCCTATCTTGAGAGTATGGTCATTTGCTTTATTATGAGAGGTGTACAAAACCAGGCTTGTTTGAGTTTTCATTGAATATGAACCCAGGTTAGTTTTATTAGTTGTAAAGAAAGTTTCTCATATTTCTACTCTTTCAAAATGCGCCTGCCCTTGTAGGCATGGAAATTTGACTTTAGTGCCAAGTTTGACAGCTGATTCTGTATAAGCACTTAATTCCACATCCGTGAAAAAGAAGTGACTTGAAAAGCAAACAAATGGAAATGCCTTGGGATATAGAAGTTAGGGTATCAGCCTCAACCAGCAGAATCATCAGAAATAGTTATGTATTATTCTATCTGTTGTTAATCTTAAAAGCACGCATTTATCAAGAGAACTTGGAGTTGAAATCAGCTTCTCACTCTCCCTTGTAAGAAATTCCAGAAGATAGGAAATCTGCCTACTTGGCAAAGTTCTCTCACATTGGGAAGCAAGTTAGGGAGGCTGGGTGGAGTGGACACAGGGTCTTTGCTCTGTAGGTCACAGCCAATGACTGCACAAAGGTGGTCTGTTTCTCAGGACCTGGTTTCCCTCTACCCAGTATTGCCTTCAATATATCCACTTCTGCCTTTACACAAATGTCATTTGCTAAACATCAATAGGACGGAACACTATCCAACATCTTAACATGGTGCTGTAAAAGAAATGTTAATGTCTTGAGAGACATTTTGATAGATATATGAAGACAGCTGGTTTTAAAACTCTATGCTTATTTGTCCTATGGAAAAAATACTTATAGGAAGCTTACAATAGTAGTAATTTGTATTTGATGGATTTATGATTGCTCATACTTCCTGTATTTGATTTCTCAATTTTATAAAGTAATTACATAAAGATTATAATTAGAAAAAACCCACAGTACTTAAAGTATGCCAATCTTGTATACTCTTGAGATTAAGGGATGTACCCTATTTATTTCTAAATTCCTGATACTTATGTATCTCATTTTTAAAAATGTGTTGGGGAAATAATGTATAAGCCACATTTGGTGAATGAAATTGAGACCTCACAGATTCAAGAGGTAGAATGGGGCCTCTGCTCAAAAAAGGCAGCACACCAAGACTATCTTAATGTACGTAGGGAAAAACATTCTTGTCCCAAAACAAATAGGAAGTATCTGAGATCTAGGAAACATTTGTCACTAGATAGTTGCCAACCATTCTTCTTCTTTTGGTTTTGTTTATCCTCCTAGAATTAGAAAAGTATAAAAAGGGTGATTCTTTCTGAATCTTGCGTTTCTCTCTAGAAACCTCACTCCTACAGCAACAGAAGAAAGACTAAATGACAGAGTAAGGGATCACTTATTCTTGCTTTGATGAAAATCCTATCTGATTTCCTTCAGAAAGTCTCATGGAATGCAATTGTCCTTAGTAAGCGCAATTGTCCTTAATGAACTCCGTGATGTATCGTCATACAGTTAAATACCTTACCAGGACGTACTTTCTTTTCTGTTTGTTTTGGTATGGAATCCAGAGGCACAGAACTTTCCTATATAAAGTGAAAGCTCTATGATAGATTGCATGTATGCAGATGCTTACAGTGTGCAAGCACCTCTTAAGCCCTCTATGTAAGTTGGCTCAAATGTTCACAACAGTTGTAATAATCAGGTAACTTATTCTCATTTCATAGAGAAGAAGTGGGACAGACAAATGAAGGCTCTCATCCAGCAAGGCAGCCCATGGAGAAGCAGGGAATTGCTTCAATGTCCCTGCTCTTAACCACAAATATATACAGCCTTTCATCATCCTGGTAGAGCATTAGGAATTGATACCAACATCATGATACCAACATCAAGTATACAGATTACCAACATCATTTTGTCTATCCATGGAGAAAACTCTTAGTATTTCTGATGTTTGAAAGGGAAGTTTGAAACATAACCTAACCTTAAATAAGTCCCAAGCAAATAGAATTTTAGTTATTGTTTGAGTTACTTAAGAAAATGAGAGAAGCTGTACCTTCTGTGTGAGTGTAACTATGTATGTACACTAAGATGTTTTCTTGTACTACAAGGAAAGTAATTATTTGTGTTCCCTTTTCTTAAATCTGCAGTTTTTTTTAAGGTTCTTATCTGTCTATACCGTAGATTTCCTGGGATAAAAATGTAACACAAGCAGTAAAGACAGTATCTTGTCTGTTCAAACCACAAGATAAATTAATAGGATCTGAAGTCTTTAAGATAGTGTATTAAGCAGAGTCTCACCCAGTCTTTGCCTTCTGGGGCTGTCTTTTGGAAGGTAGGCCTCAGTGTAGTAAGATAATACTCTGAATACCAGAACATGAGTTAGGAAGGCAAGCCTTGATTCTTTCTTCCAACATTTCCCAATTGCATGTTTGCTCTTGGGCCTAATCTTGCTCCTCTCTGCCTGAGTTTTCTTATCTGTCATTTATGGGAATAATAACTATGCTCTCCATGGAAAACATTTCACAACCTTTTCCTGAGAGGTGTTGGTTGTTGTCTCTGTTGTTACCAATATTAAAGTATCACTATTACAGGCTAGTTCTGGCGTGGAATGGAAAAAGTGAGCTGACTTTGACTGGTGTTATTATAACCCTGTGAGCTGGTCAGCTTGCTTTTAATTCTGACCCTGATGGCCTCCTTCTACCCCAGGAAGCTCAGCCTTTTGACAGCTGGCCCAGGGTCATTCAGTTTAGTGCAAAAAGTGGGCCCCGAGGACAGAGGACTTTGAGAGCTCTTTTCACTGATCCAGCTGGGGCGAATCCAGATTCTTTAGGTGCCAGATGGAAAATGAAGTTTCTGGCCATCCTAGAGAAAACCCAGCATGGGGGAAGCAGTGAGCTGTGTTCTTTGCCGTCCCCTTAAATTCATATTTAGGCTGAGTTCTGCCTTTATATTCTTTATTACCCACCACTAACCATGTACATTTCCAAAGCCCCATCTACTTTGCTTCTTGGCTTTGAACCCATCAGCTATGATGGAAACTTTATATTTTTATGTCTCCTTGACTGAAATCGACTCCTCTGGGAGAGAAGACAGTAATTGCCTTTTGGGTGACTTCATCTCTACCTGCTCTTCCTATTCACCAGGGTTTCTGATAGAACTTGAAGAAACAAACCTGCTTCCTGGGCTTCATCAACATGAGAAGAACAGACTTCAATGGCAGCAGCCTGTTTATAATCTCCTGGGTCGTTTCTGTTTTCATTTTCCTGTAGATTGAAGTGGATGTAGTGCAGAAAACAATTGCAGGATAATACTGTAATCCTCTTGGCTCCTACACGTGTTGCTAGCGAGCATGCATTCAGAGACCTATGTAAAACTCTTTCGTCCTTATACCCAGGGGTAAACAAAAGATCCCACAGTCTGTTGCTTACCCCTGGAGAATTAAAAACAAATGTATATATTAGAATATTCCTGAAGATTAAGTTATTTAAATGGCGTTTTATTTTTTTATAATCATGTAAATACATCTGTTCTTGTTTTTCAAACTGGTAACTAGATCTCAGGCTGCCAGTGAATAATCTTCTATTATTTTCTTTCTTCCTAGCCAGCCTATCCAAGAGCAAGTCTGGCTTTGCTCTTTGATGCATGAGATGGGGTGGTAGAGTAAGCAGGGGCTGAAAATCCACAGTTAGTATGGGTTATTTTTCATGTATTGTTTTGTGCTTTGACTCTTCCTGACTTCACATGGTTGAGGAAAGGGGAGGGAAAGGGGTTGATGAGAAGGTCAGACTATTGTGTTGCCTTTAGATTTTGTATATTTGTCTTCCTAAGTCTGTTTACCACTGAATCATGTGACATGCAGTGCATATATATATATATATATATATATATATATATATATATATTCTTGAGAATAGAGTCTGTGGACACTGAGGAGACAGGATGAGTAATTCTAAGATTTGAAAAGCTGAAAGAACTAGAGGTGTGTGTGTGTGTGTGTGTGTGTGTGTGTGTGTGTGTTTAATGACTTAAAGCTTAGGAGAAGATAGTTTTCTCCTAAGTGATGCCACCTCAAAGGGATAATTCTGCACTTAAAAAAAAAAACAGGGACTGAGAATGTTAAATATACTACATATTAGTGTGATTCCTTAACATTGGTAAACTTTACATGGTATATGTCTTTTTCTGTTTTGCTGAATGGAAATGGCCACGATGTGCATTCATTTGCATAAATAATAAGTGGGAAGAATTCAGTGTTACTGTGCATCACTTGAATGATCTGATCTATCATCAGAATATCAATAAAATTTAGAAAGGAGGCTCTAGCTATCTATATACCCATCCTATCTAGTGCCAATCCTGAGGCTTGAACTGAGAGCCTAGGCACTATCCGGAGCTTCTTTTGTTCAAGGCTACCATGTAAGCTACGACTTCTGGATTTTTGGTAGTTTGCTGGAGATGAGAGTCCCACAGACTTTCTTGTCAAAGCTGTCTTCAAACTACAGTCTTCAGACATCAGCCTCTTGAGCAGCTAGGATTATACGCCTGAGCCACCAGTATGTCTGCTATCACAGATACATATTGAGAAAATGGTGATTGCTGTTTTGATAAATGATTAATTATGGGTAACTTGGGAGTTCAGGAACACTTAACTCATTAAAAAATCATCTTTCCAAACCAAATTTCTTAATTTTTTTTCCTTTATTGTTAAGTGAAGTACAGAGGGATTACAGTTTCAAATGTAAGGCAAGTACATTTCTTATCCAACTTGTTACCTCCTCCCTCATTTCCCCCCACCTCTCCATTTTCCTCTCCCCCCCATGAGTTGTACAGTTGGTTTACACCAAATGGTTTTGTAAGTATTGCTTTTGCAATGGTGTGTCTTTTTATCCTTTGTCTCTCAATTTTGGTAGTCCCTTTCCCATCCCTATTTCCAATACACTTATATACAGTATCCAGGGTACTGAGATCAGATACAGGGATAGCAGAGGTAAAAGCACGGGAAGTGAATATGAGAGAAAAAAGGGTACAGTTTCACATGGTATGTTGAAAATAACTACAACAATGAAATACCCCTTGTTTCCATAACTTGGAGTTGATTTCACTCAGCATCATCTTATGCATTCATATGGCATATCTATTGGACTATTGTGATTTTCTGCTATGACTATCCTAGACATGTACTAATTATTCCCTAAGAGGGAAACCATAGAGTCCATGTTTCTTTGGGTCTGGCTCACTTCACTTAGTATGATTTTTTTCTGAATCCTTCTGTTTACTTATGAAAGGGGCAGTGTCATTCTTTCTGGTAGAGGCATAAAATTCCATTGTGTATATGTGCCACATTTTCCTGATTCACTCATCTACTGAGGGGCATCTGGCTTGGTTCCATATTTTAGCAATGAAAAATTGTGCTGTGGTGAACATTGTTGTGCTGGTGGCTTTAGTGTGGTCTTACTTCTAATCATTTGGGTAGATGACCAAAAGTGGGGCTTCTGGGTCATAGGGGAGTTCTATGTTTAGCCTTCTGAGGAAATTCCATACCACTTTCTAGAGTGGTTGAACAAGTTCACATTCCCACCAACAATGAGTTCTACATATATTTTAGATATGAGGCCTTTGTCCATTGTATGGCCAGTAAAGATCTTCTCCCAATCTATGAGCTTTCTGTTTATCTTGCAAGCTATGTCCTTCACCATGCTGAGGCTCTGCACTTTGATGCAGTCCCATTTGTCCAAACTTTCTCTCATTTGTTGCATTCCTGGGCCTGTATTAAGGAACTTTCTTCCTGTGCCAAGAAGCCCAAGTCATTCTCTTATTCTTCTTGTAGTGTTTTCAGGGCATCTGATTTTACTTCAAGGTCTTTGATCCATTTGGAATTGATTTTGGTACAGGGTGATATATAAAGATCTAGTTTTAGTTTGTTAGAGGTGTTGAACCAGTTTTGCCAGCATCATTTGTTGAAGAGGTCGTCTTTCTTTCACCCTATTTTTTAGCTCCTTTATCAAAGATTAAGTAGCTGTAGTTCTGTGGTTTAATTTCTGGGTCTTCAGTTCTGTTCCATTGTTCCTCAGGCTTCTTCTTGTGCCAATGCTAAGCTGTTTTTATTACTATAGCTTTGTAATACAGCTAAAAGTTTGGTATTGAAATTCCTCCAGTACTGTTCTTTCTACTGCAGATTGTTTTTGCTATTCAAGGTCTTTTATTGTTCCATATGAATTTCTGGATTGCTTCTTCTATTCCATTAAGGAGAGGTGTTGGGATAATGATGGGTATTGCATTGAATTTGTAGATAGACTTTGGCAATATTGCCATTATCACAATGTTAATCCTCCCAATCCAGGAGCATGGGAGGTTTTTCCGTTTCCTTAGTTCTGCCTTAATTTTCCATTTCAGGTTTTTAAAGTTCTCATCATAGAGGTCTTTCATTTCTTTGGTTAAGGTTATTCCTAAGTATTTTATGGTTTTTTAGGCTACTACAAAAGGAGTTGCTTTCCTGATTTCAGCCTCACACTTAGGGTTGTTAGCATATAGAAAGTCATTGGTTTTTGAGGATTTATTTTATATCCTGCTACTTTGCCAAATTTTTGGATCAGCTCAAGTAACTTGGGAATAGAGTTTATGGGATTCTTGTCTGCAAAGAGAGTTTAACTTCATCTTTTCCTATTTGGATCCCCTTTATGTCTTCCTCTTGCCTTATTGCTCTGGCTAAGAATTCTAGTACATGTTGAAGAGGAGAGGAGAGAGTGGACAACTTTGTCTTGCTCCTAGAATATTAAATGTAAAGTTCATAATGACTCCAGTACAGTGTTGAACTGAAGACAAATGATTGAGTTTAACCTTTAGCTTCTGTGTTCCTATCTCTCTTCTCCTGCCACATTTATGAGTTCAGTCAAATAAGGCGTGGGTGGTGCTTGTTGTGATACAGAAGTATAAAAATAAGAGACTACATTGTTCTTTAAAAAATTTCTCAAAGACAACATAGCAAAAAATAGTATAACATAAGCAATTATTTAAAGAACCAAGTTTAATTGTCAATTAAAGGTAATGGTGACACAAAGAGCAAGTGAGCTGTAATATAACAGATTAATATAGCTTTTGAAATGCAATATGATAGAGGAAAAGATTTCAGTGAAGACTAGGTCAGTTATGGACTGAAGGAATACCACAAATAAAACTCATAATTGGGTACACAGATGTCCCATATTTTTTTTGTCATTCTAGTTCAGGAGAGTAACAAACCTGGAGCATAAACCTCTCAAGAGATCACTCAAAAAACAAAAATGCCAATGAGAGCCAGAAGCAAGCAGGAACTAAAACATTCCTAGTCAGTCCTTATTGACTCCATATACATTAGAGAAAGTTAATCATTTTTAATATAGTCATTATGGATTACATGACAATAAGGTGGTATAGATATATGGTTTACCAAATGGCTAAAGAAATTTGTTTTGGAAAAATGACTTTATGGGTTACATTGTTCCTAGAACTTCCAAGCTACCCATAATTAATAATTTCCAAAAGACAAAACCCCAGCAATCACCATTTTCTTAATATGTATCTATGATAGCAGACATACTGGTGGCTCAGGTATATAATCCTAGCTACTCAGGATTGTAGTTTGAGGTCAGCTCCAGCAGGAAAGTCTGTGAGACTCTTATCTCCAGTAAACTATCAAAAATTCAAGGAAGATTCTGTGTGCTCATCAAGACATGGCATTTTAGATGTCTCTAGAAGACTTCTGGGTCCGAAAATCATGCAAACAAACTTTCCACTCTCAAAGCTAATTGCTGAATTTTTTTTTTTTTTTTTTTGCCAGTTCTGGGTCGTGAACTCAGGGCCTGAGCACTGTCCCTGGCTTCTTTTTGTTCAAGGCTAGCACTCTGCCACTTGAGCCACAGTGCCACTTCTGGTCATTTTCTATATATGTGGTGCTGGGGAATAGAACCCAGGGCTTCATGAATATGAGGCAAGCACTCTTGCCACTAGGCCGTACTCCTAGCCCCATGAAATTGTTTTTTTTATATAATGAATTTACCTTATTGTTATTATAAAGGTAATGTAGAGAGTGATTACAATTACATTAGTAAGGCAACATGTACATTTCCTTTCATGCAGTTGTTTCTACTCCTTCATTCTCTCCGGTCCCTCGCTCCCTCCTGTCTCCATCCATAAGCTGTATAGTTCATTTTTCATCAGTGTCCAGTGAGCTCTATGGCCAAACTTTTTCACCCTTTTGTCCTTAAGTTCTTTTACTCTCCCCTCAATGCATCCAAAGGTGTACACTTGAAATTGTGACTTGGAGCCTAGAGATAGTTTGTTTTAACAGTTATTCTAGTAGTTCATAATTTCAGATGGTAACAGTTTTAGAATATTTATCATAAGCTCCTTTCCTTGATTTGTGTAATCATCTTATAGAAATGTTTTAGGCTTTGTTGAATATTGTCAATGGAAAACAAAATAAAAGTACATCATATCAATGATTTTGGCCACTGAAGAAAATGAAAAATGAGTATTTTGTTGTTAAACAAGTCAAGCAGGGAAGTGATATTGGTTAATAAGAATGACAAGAATCAGGGATTTCTATCTTCAGTATACTTTGTGTTTGACAGGATTTAGACAGCATAGATTTACCAGTAGTGATATCTTTTGCATATGTTTCTACCAAAATTAAAGGTAATAAATTAAGTAAATAAAAACTTATTGAGAAGTTAACTTAGATTGCTCTTTTAAAGTTACATTTAGGCTACAGAAAAGTCACTTTCTTCTTTTGTTTTCTTTTATTTTTTATTGGTACTGGGGATCGAACCCAGGACATTGCACTTGCTAGGCAAGTGCTTTGCCACTGAGCTACATCTCAGCCCTTCTCTTGTTTTAGTTTAACCAGTTTTGCTTTGTATCTATTTGTATCCCTGAAATAAATTGTGTCTGTGCCATTCCATCCAGTTTTTCGCCTTACTCATGTTTGATTGTTGTCCTTCATAATAAAGTTGTCTTACACTTTATTTTAGCTTCCAAGGTTCTTTTCACTATTGTGACATTTTAATCTTGTGCCAGAAAAGAGGATTGTGTGATTTGTTTAATACATTGGTAGCTGGGAACAACTGAGTCCCTATTAGCTCATTAAACTTGACAAGAAATGGACCTTGGATCATGGTGTAGGACCTTTCTTTGATAAAGATGTGCTGTACATACCATTTGAACTGAAGAAAACTTTCTAGTCTTTCCCATCTTTCTCATTGTTTATATTGGGCAGAACGGGAGACATAGATGGTAGAGAACATGGACAAGTGACAGACTGAGGAAGAAATTGCTACCCATCCAGGTTCTTAGGATGCTTTCCTCACTATTAAGAAGCAGACTCAGTCACAATTAAAGTCCGCTTTTTCTTTTAAATCTGTATTCAGATTACTTTTTCATCTAAATAAAAAATCAAATCAGCTACTCAAGAGCAGCATGTCACAACCCTGAAATGTGCTTGACTGTGTGCTTAGGAAAGGGTGATTGGAGCATGGTGCATACCAACCCACCATAT